>NC_080103.1:52810143-53132455 GCF_950005125.1 Chionomys nivalis
TTTGCACACGAATTTGTATGACAAAATAAAAAAGTGTATACATTTGATTCATTAATAATTTTAACACGTAATAATTGAGTACCACTAGTAACAAAGATAGAGAAGGCAAAGTCACCCTCTTTGGAGTGCCAACACTTAACTCACTGCAGTTAGATTAACAGTTTTCTCTCCTCTGTTAAACTGCTCTGTGTTGGGATTCTGCATATTTTACATGCTTTGTCTTTTGACAGAGATAGAAACTTCCTAGTACTGCAATTTATGAGCATGTGATCTTAATTGAACAAATTCAGTGCGTGGAAGGAATTTGTAGAATTCTATTAGATTTTTCCCTTGATAGTTGTCTTTTAACATACCATTATATTGTAGCTTAATCATTTCCAGTTGATGATTACGTAGAAACTTCTCAGATGTACAGTCAAAGAGATCAGAAAACACAGAATCTTCTTCCATCTGTTTCTAAAATATGCACCTGAAACTGTTGCCACACAATTCTTATTTTGATTCTGACACTGCAGGAAATGTATAGTGAGCCTAGTGTTACCTGTGATCAGTTGTTGAAGTTAACACTTTGTGCTTCTCATGTACAATAACTGCTTTCCTATGTTATTTCAATTTTCATTAACTAATAAGTATTATAAAGTTGACTGCAAAACATAATTGGTTTTGCTTGTTTGGTTAGGTGGGTGGTTTTGGTTTCTGTCTTTGTTTTGTTTTTGTTTTTTTTAGATGGGGGTCTTAAGAATTCCAGTCTATCCTCAAACTCGCCTTGTTGAGGATGACCTTAAACTCACAGTCCTTCTCTACTTCCTGAGTGATGGGGTCACAGGTGCAGATGACAACACTTTGTTTGTGCAGTGCTGGGCATTGGTTAGGGCCCCCTGCGTGCCAGGCAAACCATCTACCCAATGAGGTATATCCCATGTCATTTCTTTCTTCATATGACTTTCTTTATTTTGGGCAGATTTCAGATATATTTACTGACCTCTTATATGGAGGGATGTTTCTCTTATTTAGGAAAGTTTCCATCTCTGTCTCAGCATACCTTAACAAAGCTATACTTATCCCAAGCCATCGAACATTGCGTAATTGGATATCAAAGTATCCCATTCCTGGTTTCAATTAAAAATTTTATACAACCAAAAAAGATTAAACCGACAAAATCCAATGGAATTCACTGTTGCCTCACAGGTTGGATAATCTATATATTAAATCCAAATATTTTCCTCAGATCCTCTGTTGGCAAGTACTGCAATGAATATTTAATAGTTTTAAACACCAGACTTTTTCCAGATTTTGAAGTTTGTCCAGTAGGGCTTTTCCTGATCACGTCTAGTGGTTTTATTGCCTCTTTAAAGATTCTCCTTCAGGCTGCACAGATTGTTTGTCCTTAACTTCTATGACAATAGTCTTCCTTGCAGTCGCCCACAACTCATCCATGCAGGTTAATTCTTCCATCATTTCGAGCTCAGTGCTGACTCCTCTAATGAATGACTGCACAATTTTACAATCTTCTGTTGACCTAGCAAGAGCAAGAAACCCAGTTTAAAAGCATTTCCTATAGTCTCAAACTGTTGATTCTATTACAGTGCCAACATTTTAAGCAATATTCTCACCAGAAAGGCTAAACAATGTTGAAAAAGAGTTTTCTGATACATGATGTAATCAGTCACTACAAACAAGTTTAACCCTTTACTGAGTCAACAATTGAAAACTTAATTTTAGTCTGGCCTTCTTAAAAAAGTATGTGTATGCGTGCGTGTGTGTGTGTATGTGTGTGTGAATTCTGCTACGATAAGACACTCCTTTTTAAACTTTCTAACTTCCGGCCTCTTGCATTTAAGTAAAGTTGAAATGTGTCTTTGAGCCAATGTTGCTGGTGTGTGTCATATGTGTTTTAGTTACAGATGTAGCTTCAGTACATAACAAACACAAAAGTTTGACATCTAATTCAAGAACAAAATACTCCACACTCCACTTTGCCTATAAATTATGACATTCAAAGTTCATCTTTCACATTCGACATGGTAGATATGTTCCAGGAATGAAAGACATAAGATAAAAGTCACAGGAAGACCTTGTATGTTCCATTTGAAATATGCCTAACTCCAGTCTGCTGCACAGCAAATAGGAGTGCTACCATCTCTGCCACCATCATGACAACTCAGATCTACTGCCGCAGCACAAATGAAACCAGCATCAATGCATTCGAGAATGGATATGGCTGTATCCTAATAAAGATTTATTCATATTTGCCAAAATTTTAATCTCATATACTCTTAACATTTTAAATCATCATCATTATATTATTATTATTATTACTGTCTTATGATTTAAAATGTAAAAACTGTGCTTGTGCCACAATCTATACAAGAACAGGTAAATGCTTGCAAGCCATAGATGGCCAACCCTGGTCCAGGATTTGGTTTTAGAGATTTAACATTTGCTTGCTTAACCTTCATCTTCAAATGCTATTCACTGGATTTACTAGAATCATGTAACTGAGGAATAGAAAACTCTTTGTGGGGAGGGCAGTCTCCTGTTAGAGCGGCCACGTCCAGTGGAGTAGATGTCCTTAAGTTAGAATTGCAGCAAAGCAACTCTATACCCTGCTTGTCTAAACCAAGTGGCAACTTGGTATTACCTTGGAGTCTCTATCTTAAAAACCCAAGATCGTATTATCTATAATTAGACATTTCCTGTGAGTGGTGGGGCTTCCAAACTATCCTTTGTTGTTTCACTCCTGTGGGAACACATACTTCCAAACATGGGCGTCATGCCACCAGCAGCCCCTCTGTGTGTATCCAGCCTCTACATGGACTTTCTCAACACACCCTCATTTCCATGTCTTGTTTGTGTTACTCAGGGTATCAGAGGCATCCCAGGAAGACCAGGATTGGCTGGATCCCCAGGTCCTCGAGGAGGAAAGGGCTTACCAGGCCCGCCAGGAAGCCCTGGTTTTCCAGGCCCAAAGGTACTTTCTTATCATGTGTGTCGGGGAGGACACGCCACCTGTTCCCACCCTACATATCCTGTCTAGATCATGGCTGAATGTGTTTTAAGAAAATCTGGGTGACAGGAAAACTGCATTAGGAAAAAGAAAAGTATGTGCCTACATGTGTCTGTGTCCCATGGTAACCAACAGGCATGCTGTTGGGGATAACTCGTTAACAGAGAACAAGAAGCATTTCCAAAATGTTCTTTTCTTTCTACTTGTTTCTACTTCTCCTTCCTTCTCTGTCATCTGCCTTGTACACGTAGAAAAATGGAATTTGCTTCTAGATGCATACTTTATCAAATACACTCTTATTCCTGCAAAGCTGTATAGCCATTCAATAACCTGATAAAAGAGCCAACCATTATTTAGATTGGCAGAAATCAAATGATAGTCATGGTAAAATCAGGTTCCATCCGCAGGAAACTGCTCTCTTTCTGGGGTCATCTCTAGAAGACAGGGAAAAGAGATCTCAAAACTATCACAAAACATGTTCTAGCTCACGTGACACTGTCTACACACGACTGTGCCACCCTTTCCCTCTTCTTTCCGCATGCATTCTACCCCAGTCCCTGGGATTTTCCTTTCTTGTATCTATACTTTTTGTTTATAATAATAAAATTTTACTTGTGGGAAACGGTGGAAAGGACAAAGATGAAATATTTGACATTCCCAATGTTTCGTGTTAGGCTGAAAATGGATATCTATTTATATTTCATTAATATATTTATAGGTTCAGAGGTCAAAATCACCTTTCTTTGTTTGGTCTGTAGGGTGAACAAGGGCTACCTGGTCAACCTGGAATTCCAGGTCAAAGAGGTCAACGAGGAGCACAAGGTGACCAAGGACAACATGGAGAGCCTGGCCTGAAAGGGCAGCCGGTATGTGTCAACTCTGAATCATCAAGCACTAATTCTGCAGGTCAGGCCTCCACTGTAGGGTAACAGTTCTTCTGTCTGTTCTCCTTGCAGGGGGAACACGGTGATCAAGGATTGACAGGATTCCAAGGATTCCCAGGTCCCAGAGTATGTGCATACGTGTTCTGATGGTCTTATATGTATCTCAGAAAGAGAGAGGTGCTGAGATAATCAATATTTAGTCTGTGACCTGAACTTTTCTTTAATCTTTAAAATCTTTATTTTATATATATATATATATATATATACCCATGCATTTGTGTTTTGAAAGCATTAATTCAAAACCCCTGTAATTTCTGAACTTGGTGAGTCAGGAAGATGAGAGTTCAAGGCAAGCCTGGGATAGATGAAACCTTGTCTGGAAAAAAAACTTAAAATAAGGCTGGAGAGATAGCTCGTTGAGTAAAGCACTTGCCACAGACAAGGGGCTGATGTCCAGAATCCAGAATCTGTACCAAACCCGTCACAGTAGCTCAGCCTTCTTCAGTCCCAGCAGCCACTGTGAGGAAACGGGAGGGAGTAATGGGGAACTTGCACGGTGGCCAGCTAGCACGGCTAATGCAGCAAGAGACGGTGTCAGAAACACAGTGTAAGATGATACTGTCCTCTAACGCTCTAAATACCCATATGTGCTCTGTCTGTCTGTCTGTCTATTATCTATCTATTTATCTATCTATCTATCTATCTATCTCTTTCTCTCACACACATACACTTAAACCAAAATTTCTATAATTGTATGTCCCATCAATTTTCTTATATGGTTGGCTTTTGTTCCCATTTTAAGAAATATTTTTGATAGCTTTCTAGATTGGCATGAGACTCTTCGTCTGTGAGCTATTTATAGAAGGCTAAAGCAGGCTTTCTGTTTTTCATTATATTTCTAGGGTCCAGATGGGGATGCTGGTATTGCTGGAATTGCAGGCCCTAAAGGTCCCCCTGGGCAAAGAGTAAGTATAGAGTCATTCTGTCATCCAAGACCTATGCTTGTTTGCTTATTGTAGGACTTTAAATTAATACACTTCACATTAATAAGTTAATAAAGTGATTTTCATGATGGAAACTCATAACGGCCCGTGCAAGCCCCAACCTTTCACAGCTCATAACTTAGTTTAAGCAAAATACCATAATAGATCACCCACACTTCTCGGTTCTTGTTTTAAAAAAAATCATCAGAATAGCTGTGGAGAATGGACAGCATGTCTGTTAACAGAACATCAGAAACATAATAAAGCAGTCTTGTGTCGTGCACATTAGCACAGCTGGAGAGCAAATGCCACCCACCCAGAGGAGGCTTGCCTCTGACCAGAACTCTTCAGGCCACACTTGACGGCTCTTTCCCCAAAGCTGAGTATTTCCTGCTCAAAATCAGGTAGCCCAAGAGAGGGGGGTGAATTGCTGAAAGAGTTCCAAAAATCAAAGGCTAGCGAATGTCAGTTCGGTGCCTGGAGCTGCAGAATGCAGGGAATGTAAACGAGCCAGGCTCGAGCCCGGCCAGTGCTAGCTCCGCTTCCTTGTAGTTTATATTAACCATGCCATCGTAATGAGGAACAGTCTATGAAACGGAAATGAAACAACACAGCCATTTCTATGAAACGGCAAACAGCGATCTGGCTGGTCACAGCAGCTGCTAGGGCCTGGGAGGACAGGGGAGAGGAAGACAAGAAGCAGTTCAAAGGCAGCAGGAAAGACTCCTGAAGAGCTTTGTGACCCAGCTGCTGTCCTGCTCAAAGTAGGGAATGAGGTCAAATTCTTAAACTTCTACATCACCCCCCTAACTCCGTCAATAAAACAAAGAGCAGCATTGTTGTGGTGACTGTTGGCTTGGAGACCTGCCTCAACACGTCTCCAGGTGTAAGCCTGTTGATCACTGTCACCATTTCTAAGGAACCAAGGAACGTGGGTGCTGTTATATAGTGTGTAACTGCTGGTTCGCCACAAGTGTGTACATACAAATAGACTACTGTAAAATAAATGTTGCTTCTGTGGCTTCATCGGAGAATGGCTGCTGTCCTCAGCAGAGTCCATGATGGGCTGAGGCTCTGAACCAGGCCAGGACTGAAGCCTATATCACTTTGTGGGTCAGTTACTTTTGTCACCTCGTTAATGGCAAAGTTCATGTAAAGAGCTCACAACCAGTCACTGACAAGCAAGACTTGTAATAAGAGAATGCCTGGGAGTCGCCTGTTGACTAGAGACAAGTAAAAAAGTCCTGATGCATTAGTGGGGGGAGGTGGTACCAGAGGTCAGTCTGTGTCCCTTCTGTCATTCAGTCCAATTAAAACTTTATGAGAGTGCTGTCACCCTGCTTTGCAGCTAGGGAGCTGAGTCTCTGGAGAGGTTAGCAAGACCATGGTAGGCTAGTACGACAGCAGAGGAAGAACTGGCTCCCTTATGATTGGCCAAGCTGTGTGCCATAGTGCTATTCACTAAACCTGTACAATCAGAGCGCACTGCGGGCAGTAAGTGGCCTCAAGTCTGCTTTCTCCTCCAAAATCAAGAAATGTTTGGTGATTAAGTAAGAATACTTAAACTAGAAAACTCAAGATTCTATTGCTCTTTGTTCCAGAAACACATTTACATAGATAACTGATCATACCATTAAAATCATAGTGCAGTGGATTTGAACATGTAGATAGATATAGATAATTGCTAATGCTTCCAGTCTCTTTTCTTCTAGTGTCTTCTAGTGTACATCTTTCTGTTCTTTTAATAGAAAATTATTTGGGAGAGTTACATCATAATTAATTAGACTAAAGCTTCTTCAATAGCCATTGAGTCTAGAGCAGTGGTTCTCAACCTGTGGGTCATGACCCATTTGACACAAACTTCTATCTCCAAAAATATTACATTACAATTCATAACAGTAGTAAAATTACAGGTATGAAGTAACACAAAAATAATTTTTTGGTTGGAGGTCACCACAACATAAAGAACTGTATTAAAAGATCACAGCATTAGAAAGGTGAGAACCACTGTGATAGAGGCTGCACTGAATTAATTAAAGTACCAAGCTTCTTGGTTCAAGTAGAGATCTTTGAAATTTGCCTCCCATGTTTACAAATTATCTTTTAAAGTTTGTTATGTTTAAAAAGCAACCCCAATTCCTTTAGTCTATTGGGTAATTTCTCCTTTTGCAGGTCCATTTAATAATAGAGCTGTCAGACAGCGAACCACATTACATTAGATTTAAACTGACAGTATTTTCTTTACCTCTGCATGTTCTGAAAAAAAGAGAAAACTATTAGGTACTTATCATTGGATATTCCATACTAACTGAACCAGAAAAAAAAAAAAAAAAAAAAGATTGCTGTCAGTGGACATGGGAGTGGAATTTGATACGGAGAAAACCAAACTAAAATGAGTATTTTATTTTCATCAAAAATGCAGTATATGTACATACTGAAAAGGATTAACTAGCTACCCTGTTCATCTGGGGATATCTTCATAATTGACAAGGTAGTCTTTCATGTTCGATTCTGCATTGGCCATGTCTCGCAGAAGGACCTGTGGCTTCTTTGGTCACATAAGGTTCCATCTGGACCTGCCCTGTGCTCTCTTCCTGCCATGCTCCCTGGAACTCAGGCACCTACCCCTCCATCATCCATGGATACTCGTATTTAAATGTGTGCATTATTCTAGTACCCCACATAAAGCAATTCCATTGGTTAAGCAGCGCTCTACACACAAATACATCCTTGGACTTCTCAGCACATGAGCACTTAATTTTGATTTATGTTGGTTAGGAAATCACAATTTACAGCACCCTTCGTAGGAAACTGCAGCGACATAGGCAATTGCACCACATACTGTCAAAATTACTATAATCTATTATAATAAATTTTGTCATATTACAACAAAAACTATTTAAAGATAGCTATTTTTCCATAGCACAAGTTTTCTAGGTTTTTTTCTTTTCAATTACGTGGAGAATGGGACTGACTTTTTCTCAGAGTGAGACTGTTTTCTCTCCCTCCACAGGGAAACACTGGCCCTCTTGGCAGAGAAGGTATAATAGGCCCAACAGGTGGAACTGTAAGTTGGTGGCAATGTTGTTCTTTTCTTTTGTTGTTGTTGCTGCTGCTGCTGTTGTTAGCCATGTTTTAAAATTCCTAATTCTAGAATACTCCATCAAGAATCCACCTGGGTATTTGGGAAAGAAAGGTTAAAAAAGAAGTTACCCGTTTTCTTCAGGAAGGCTGTCCTTAAGGGTCATAGGGTAACAGAAGGTTTGAATGGCGGAGGCACTTCGAGCTTGAGAAAAGAAAAATGGAGTGAGTCAGGGAGAGCAGTAAACATAGAAGCAGTCAGTAAAGCTGGAACCAGTTCCAAAGGAAGCTAAGTGAATTCTGATCGCCAAGATTTGAGTCTTTAGAAGCACCCGCTGTAAACAGAGAAAGATGTTGGCAAAATGAGCAAGAAAACCAGAACAGTGCAAGGGTAACAGAATGGTCTAAAGAAAGGTCCACGTGCCGGGCGTGGTGGCGCATGCCTTTAATCCCAGCACTCGGGAGGCAGAGGCAGGCGGATCTCTGTGAGTTCGAGACCAATCTGGTCTACAGAGCTAGTTCCAGGACAGGCTCCAAAGCCACAGAGAAACCCTGTCTCGAAAAACCAAAAAAAAAAAAAAAAAAAAAAAAGAAAGGTCCACGTGGTCAGCATGCTTTCCATGCACAGGTTTCATTGAATGACTATGAGAGGTGCAATAACTTCTCGAAAAATCCTTTTGTATCCTCTGTGGCTTTGTCCTGCTTCATTTCCCATGACATTTCTCAAATTGTTACAACAAATGGTTGAAGCAAGCATGATTTCTATTCAATAAAGTTTACAGAGGTCCATCTAGTTAGTCAAGGTAAGGGACCCAGCGAGCTACACAGCTGATGTCTCCATCTATCCCATCCGTAGAGTAAGCATATGGCCAGTACAGTAAGAAATTTGTCTGTAAACAACTAAGAAATAAGACAGTAACTGAAATGGTTTGGTGGGGCCTATTGCAGAACTGATAACTTGTGTACAGAGGGACACAATAGGGTCAAATAAATACAGGGAAAACCAAGATCCATTCCCTTCAATGAAGCCTTATTTCTGAAGCATTTGAAAGTGTTATGTGTAGACATTTAAAACTGAAAATGGAATGTTTAAAGTGTTAAGGAGAGCTCTTATCTTTATAAATTTAGAGAATTCACCGCTAAAGTTACTGGAGTTTATTCAAAAGAAATAAAATGTGTAACTCATTCTCTTGGCTTCCAACATTTGCTCCTCGGAGAGACATAAAACTGTAGGTGGGAGAGTTCTCATAGTTCAGTGGGCGGCTCTTCAGAACACGCTGTTCTGATTAAAGGATCATTGTTCTCCTCTGTCAGAAATGTGAAATACTATTGGTCAAGGAAAATGTGAGAAAGAAATGTCTCAGTTAAAATATCTGACCATGTTTTGCTTAGACAATCACTGTTAAAGGTCGTTATGTGATAAAGAAATGTCTTGATTAAAGTATCTGACTATGTTGGGTTACAATCGCTGTTGAAGCTCACTAGGCTCGTCACCATGCGCATCAAATGTCTTGACAAATTCTTTCCGTGCTCCATGTTTTCCGTTCTAAGAAGAGAAGTCCATTATAAGAAATAAGCCTCTGAAATTCACTCAAACAGAAATATTGTGAGGGAAAATAGGTGGGGGTAGAGGCAATGATGGATTTCTTTTCAAAATCAGAAACAATGAGATTGCAGTTATTGTAATGGAATGCATGGCAGGAGAAAGAAAGACACTGATCAAGGTTAACAGACCAGACTGCAGAATTAGATATGTGAGCATATTGTAATTTCATTATTACAAAAGATGCCGCAAGCACAGGGGATACTGAACCAAACAGACTTACAGTTAAGTACGGTAGTTAAGGATGAAGGACTTCAGGTTTGGTTAGTTTTTCCATTTAGTTACCTACAATTGCTCAGAATCACCCTCACGTGTTAGATATTTCTGATGTCTGATTACCTAGCGTTTGGTCACATGGCTACTCCACACTGGTGGAAGGGAAGAAGATGGAATTATTTGGGATACCATTAGTGTTGAAAAGACATTGTCATCCCATTTCACCATTAAAAAAAACCACCAGATAAAATTAATGTGAAAAACAGAACAGGAAAGTCATTTTTAAAATGCTCTAGAAAGCCAAGATGTAGTTTGCAGTTTGGGGAGATCTTCTAAATGAGACTAGAAGGCTCACATCTTTTTAAAAACGTGCTTTAAAACTGGATCCTCAGATTTGATATGAAAAAATTATTCCCCAAAATAATTTTAAATTCAGTGTGGAGCAGCTAAAAGTGCTTGTCACGTGAGCCTGAGTTCAGTCCCCAGATTCCACAGTGGAGGAGAAGAACTCACCCCTGAGGGTAGTCCTCTGAGCTCACCTGTGACCCACAATACACTGCAATATATAAAATCGAAAGGGGGACAGAAAGTGAGAAATGAAAGAGAACAAAGAAATTGTTTAGAAACAAGGATTTTGAAAGTAAAGAGAAGCAAGGATTGGAACCTAGAAACCGAAAGACTCTCCTCCCCAAAAGCTTTCGTGCGCGGTTGTCAGATCACTGTTGTGACTGCCCTACCCGAGTCAGAGTCCTGTTGTCCCGTCTCACTGCCAGGCAGAACTCGACGTGGTGAACCGAGAGCGTAATCCACAGCGTGGGTTGTTTGGGTTTGTTTGTGGGGAACCTCTCATTACTTGGGGAATCTGGACTGTACGTGAATGCACAGGTCCTCCTAGATAGGACAGGAATATAAATGGCACTCTTCTGATTGTAACTGCTGCTGCACCAAACGCACAGTGGCCCATGACGCTCAACTACCATCTTCTTCCCTCTCTTTTAGGGACCCAGAGGCGAAAAAGGCTTTAGAGGTGAAACTGTAAGTTTAACTGGATAATGAGATCTGTGATTACAGCAGCCTTGTCTCTAGGCGATAATCTCCAGGGGATCAAAGACTCTGATGCTTGTGGACTCAAAATCAAATTATAGTTGCAGAGAGGTAGAAATAACCTATATGGTGCTTTCCAGTGGGACCTGATAAGCGCTGTGTTTAAGGACCTACCAATCATATTCTCCCCAGATTACTGTGTACAGTAGAGTGTCTGACTTGTTGGCCATGAAAGGGATGGGTGTTCTCCAGTGTCCCAGCATCAGCCCTGCTGGGTCTCATTAGGCACAGAAGCTACATCCACTTTCCAGTTCTTGATCCTGGTACTTCTGTACCGCACTTTTAAACTCCTCTGCTCCTATTCATTTGACATTTCTATTCAAAGGTTGTTTGTATAGGCTGAACACCCTGTCCCCACCCCTGGAAACAACCCTTAATGCCCTGGACTCAGTACAATACCTGTTGCCTGAGCCTTGGTTCTTTTCATCAGAGACCACGTATCACAAAGCCTTTTCCTGAGTAGCCTGTTACGGTAGTTTCTTCCACACTCTGTGACTAAACTGTGACAGAAATGACTTAGGAAGGAAAGATTTGACTCAGCCATGGTTTCAGAGCGCTCAGCCCATGACTGCTGGGCCCCACACACTCGAGCAGAGCATCGTGTCTGCAGGAGCACGTGGTGGAGGTCAGCCGCCATGTTCACGTCATGGCAGACAGGAGCATGAGATGGAGGTCAGCCGCCATGTTCACGTCATGGCAGACAGGAGCATGAGATGGAGGTCAGCCGCCATGTTCACGTCATGGCAGACAGGAGCATGAGATGGAGGTCAGCCGCCATGTTCACGTCATGGCAGACAGGAGCAAAGCTAAACACCTTAGCACTTTGCTGGTCTGCTCCTTTTATTTTATTTTTTTATCCCACTGGCCCCAGCCCCTTCAGGATCCGTCAGTCATCTCTGATAAAACCCTTATAGATGTACCCAGACTTGTGTCTAAGACAGATCAACCATCACAGTCTCTGTAAAGATCAACAATCACAATCTATGCAAGAGGCAATTCTCCCACCTTCCTGAAACCCTTTATCTCTGTTTATCCGAGCTCCTTGCTGCCTGCTGTATGACATTTGTCTTCTGTTCAGTAGCCTCCCTCACTAGAACATAAGCAACAGAGAATATGTTTTTTTCAATGTTTGTTTTCATGATGGGACCCCATCCCTGGCAGTTCTACCTGTCTTATAGATGCTTATACTCAATAGGTAGTGCATTTTACAGATTTTTTTTCTTGGTTTGTTGAGACAGGATTTCTTTGTGTAGCCCTAGCTGTCTGGGAACTCGTTCTAAAGACCAGACTGGCCTCCAACTCAGAGTTCTACCTGTCTCCTGAGTGCTGGAATTAAAGGTGTTCCTCACCACTAACCAGCAGGTGGAAAATTTTAAATAAATGATAAATACGAGTGACTATGGAGGATAGATTAAAATGATTTATTTTTAAGTATTATTAACCTTTCTGTGATCAGCTTCCTGGGAATGGGCTCCAAGAAAAGATCGTACATATTTGATTCCATCTTTGATATCACTATCTGATAGTACAACCACCTACCACCTTTGATAGCATCGAGTCCCCAGTTTCTAGTCGCTGGTCCATGAGAACACAGTAAATATCGGCTAGAGGAGCAGACTACCAGACTGACTGCAGCTTGATCCAACAACAACGCCTCTGCCCTGAGTCCAACACAGGATGCTTTCACAAGCCCCTGTCACTGAGGGCTTACCGGCCAGCTCCTGGAGCTCATGCACTAACAGTGCTCTGACCGGAACTATGGGAGTTGCATCTAAGTCCCCGACAGATCTTGGGGGTGTGATCCCTCATAAAAGGAAAATAAGTAGCACCCCTACAAAAACGATAACAAAGGCGTAATGTGGTGTGGTGGTTTACTCTTTGGAATCACCCAGCTCCCAAATAAATCACACGGAGGCTTATTCTTCCTTATCATCACCTGACCTGAGCTTGACTTGTTTCTCGTCAGCTTTTCTTCACTGAAATTATTCTTTCTTTCTGGGCTTTTTCCTTTTCTTCCTTCTGTATATCTCACTTTCCCTCTTACTCCGTGGCTGGCTCGGTGGCGGGGTGGCTGGTTCCTGACGTCCCCCTCCCTTTGTTCTCTCTCCGCTCCTCTTTTTTCTCATTTCTCCCTCTATTTACTCTCTGTCCATTCAGCCCTTTATTAGGACCATCAGGTGTTTTAGACAGGCAAAGAATCACAGCTTCACAGTTAAACAAATGCAACATAAATAAAAGTCACACACCTTAAAATAATATTCCCCCAAGAGCATAGAGTACAAAATCCCACCTCTCTGTATCCTCTGAGCATCCATCCACCTACCTCCACCTCCACACTGTCTATATTTCCACACTGTCACCCCCAGGTCTGAGCATCTTTCCACTGATTCTACTTCCCCCTCCTGCAATCCACTCTCCACATCTGCTGCAGGAATGTTGTTAAGGTACAAAGCAGATTGTGTGCCTGTCCTTCTTTAAACCCTCCCTGGCCCTTGAACTCAGAAGAAAATCTAGACTCCTCCCCTTGATAGAAAAGCCCTGTGTGATCCAGCTGTTTCCCTCCAGTCTCAGGACGCAGCCTTCCCCGCTAGTGGCTCTCAATTCCCTCTGTTCTTTAAAAGACACCTTTCGGTCACCAGGACCCCTTTCACTGCTATATCACAACGTCACTGCTCAGATATCAGCATGGAAACAGTTTCCCTTTGTTATAGGCTTGGATTTCTTACTGAAGCAGCGTCACACTTCCTGTAGCATGTTATAGATTCCAGAACTGGTTAGAAATGAGTCCCTTTCACCAGCAGGGCACCATCTCTAGACATCCATGTAAGAGAGATCTCTTCTCTATTCTATACTTGGTACTTGTCTGGCTGCCTATGGGTTTTATTTGTAAGCCCCAGGACTTATATAGATTTTCTCTAAACAACTCCAGATTAGGGAGCCTAAGAAACCTGCTCACAGGTATAATGTGGATTTACCTCTCCTTTTCACCCAACTTCAAAACTCTTGTGTTCCTTGTCAATTAATTCTTAAAAGAATTCCTGGCTTCCCTGGTATTCCAAAACCCTTTTAAGACACAATTAATTTAAGTTATCTAAGGAGCATTTGTCAGAAGTAATAGAATACAGTTATTTTTAAAGTAAAATATTAGCTTATACCCAAATTAACATTCTACTGTCTCTCCTATTTTGACAGAATGTCACAACTTGAAACAACTTGAAAGCCGCAGAAGTAGAAAAACAGTGTAAAGAGAGCAATTCACCATAAATCTGAGAGAGGCTGCTTCATTTTAATAGAATGTTATAATAAGATAAAATCAGTGTAATGTGGAGGAATTCCACTGACATTTTCTCTTTTTTTTTTTTTTTTTTTTTTTTTTTTGGTTTTTTTCGAGACAGGGTTTCTCTGTGGTTTTGGAGCCTGTCCTGGAACTAGCTCTTGTAGACCAGGCTGGTCTCGAACTCACAGAGATCCTCCTGCCTCTGCCTCCCAAGTGCTGGGATTAAAGGCGTGCGCCACCACCGCCCGGCAAGAGGTGTTCGAGCGTGCGCGTCCCTGGGTGGGCACGAAGACATTTTCTCAATTACTTTAATATGGCTCTATGACTTTTGAGTATCAGAATTATGGCCTCCAATTTGGCTTACACATTATAAGAAAAAAATTAAGTATGAAAAAATATCCTATATTTTAAAGTTAAGAAGTTAAAACATTTAGGTATATATTTCATTTGTATGTAGTATAATTCACTCAAATGAAAAATAAATCAACTCCTTTGATTCAAATACAAATTGCCTTACAATCATACAAACTGCAAAACTGAAACCTTTACCTTATACTCATGGGGTAAACCCCCTGTCCAGTTAAAAAAGATGAGGAAAAATTTTAAAAACAAATATAAGCTTGAAAATCACAATTCTCTCTGTCCCTCCCTCTCTCTGTTGTGTGTATTTGTGTGTGCATGCGTTCAAACTCAGAACCTTAACTAGAGTATTAAGCTGCCTGACAAGCCCTGTACCACTGTGCTAGATCTTGAGCCTGAAAACTAAATTCTCAAAAGGGCCATGGAAACCATCCTCACTGTCTTGGTTCAGGTTTTTATTGCTGTGAAGATACACTATGACCATGGCGACTCTTAACAAAGGAAAAACATTTCATTGAGAGTAGCTTACCGTTTCAGAGGTGCACCCAAAAACATATAATAACTTATGGAGACAAGATTGGAACCTAAGTCTCCTCATCCTCAAACAATATTTTTTCATAAATCACAGAGCCTCTCAGAAACCTAAAGGTTGGAAGCCAGCTGGGTAAGAGAGCTACAGAAACGGTAACCAGCCACTCACAGGCGGCTTGAAGATCAGATTCCTAAGTCACAGTCGTACTTTAAGCCTTCTAGTTTGTTGATTCCATCCTAACATTGCTGTCTAGTAAATATTATTGAATATTGTAAAACTCAAAATTAAACCCTTCAAACCAGTGGTTCTCAGGAGAAGTCACCTGCCCCTTATTCCTCAAAGAAGTATTTGGCAAAGACTAGATACATTCTCCAGTTGTCACAGCTGGGCAAGGGAGACAGACTAGTGACAGAAAATAGAGACTAGGCTTCCTGTAACAGAAATAAATAGAAAGACCACTCTAAAACTGGACCAGCCTAAGAGAACTCACTAGGTAACTGATAATCGTGTTTACATAAGGGAAATGAAATAAGGAATTTACATAAGAAAAAGACCAAGGCAGGTGGCAGTACACATCGCATGTCTTTAATTCCAGGACTCAGGAGGCAGAGACAGGTGGATTTCTCTGAGTTTGAGGCCAGCCTGGTCTATAAAGCAAGTTCTAGAATAGCCAGAGTTGTTACACAGAGAAACCCTGTCTTGAAAAGCCAGAAAAAAAAGAAGGAAGGAGAAAGGGAGGAAGAGAGGACGGGAAGAAGGAAGGAAGGAAGGAAGGAAGGAAGGAAGGAAGGAAGGAAGGAAGGAAGGAAGGAAGGAAGGAAGGAAGGAAGGAAGGAAGGAAAAGAAGACAATATACTCCGATTCAAGGTCACACACTAGATTGCTTAAATCAAATGATAAGCTGTGTTACTGTTTAAGGATTTGTTTAAATTCTAGAATGGAACACAGAGAGAGAACTTGATGTGATTGAAAGAGAATGTTTTCTCTATAACCACCCAACCCCCTAACACAGTCATACCCATAAATATGGTTCCCCTTAGGACAGTGATAGTTTTGCTACAGAGTACTCTATGATAGAAAGTGGATGGCTATCTTTGACATGTTAGCTAGAGAATAAGGGAATTAATAACATAATGTGGTTGGAATCCCAATTTGTTTTATTTGGTTACTTGTCCTGTTTCATGCCATTGTTGCATTGGGGTTGCCCTGTCCTGTCTTGTTGCAAGTTATTTCATTGGATCATATTTGTGGTGAACTGATTTACTCTGAGGAAAAAGCTGTAATGAATTTGGTAGTGTTAGCAGGAGGAAGAATTTGTTCATTTTTCTATGGTACATTCCTCCTTCGGAGTCAAATATAGGATAGATGTTTTGTACTGAACCGTCAAAGAGATTTTGTAAATGTCAGAAAACATGCTCAATGGTTCAATCACACAGCTGTTTATTATTTTTGCCATGTTGATTCAGAATGGATCAAATTCGCTCTAGCCTCTGCTCACTAAGAAGGGCGTTCCTGCAACCGAGCAAGCAGCTTCTGAGAACAACTTTTATACATTCTCTTATTAGAATGTTAAGCACAGATCATGGAAACTATGAGATGCCTATCGGGCATAGTGTGAGCGCTCTCCTACTTAAGTGACCACATGTTTTTCTAGCTGTCACAACAGAACCCGAGTTAGCAACCTTAGTAATAAAGGGTCCTGTAATAAAGCCAGTTACAGCGTCAATAATATTTGAAACCAGCCTGAGACGAAGTCTTCTCTTTACCGTCTTATTAACCATGATCTGAGTTTGACTCAATATGATGTTAGTATTCAGTTCACCTCAAACAAGTTAATTTTGAGCAGATGTGTAAAACATGAACCATGATGGCTGCTGATTCATTTTGGAAAATGTCAGCACAATCTTAGCATCTTAATGTACCTATTTAGCCTTCTTGCTTTCTAAATTAATACCAACTTTTAACATTGTTAAATTATGTAGTAAGAACTATCGAGGCTCTAGTGTGTGTTAGGCACTATTCTTGTCCCAGAATATTGAAAAGTGACAGACATTTTTATCAAACCTTAAGTGCTTTCCACAGTGCTGTGCTCTATGGAATGGAGAAAAAAAGAAGACTTTAGTTGAGGAGAAAGGAAGTGACAATGACAGGTAGTTGTGGTGGATACAGCTTTCTAAAGTAGTAGTGAGAGCACAATGAGTCTTCTGTGATAGAATGAGCAGGCATAAGTATGTGCAAGCGAATGCATTTAGGAAAGAAAGAACTTGGGATGTCAGGCATGATGGACATGCCTGTTATCCCTGTACTCGGGAGGCTGGCACAGGAGAAGTGGGAATTTGAAGCCAGTTGAGCTACAGAGAGAAAACCTATAGGAAGAAAAGAACGAAGGGAAGGAAGACAGAAGGGAGAGGAAAGAGGGGGTTAAGGGGAAAGAGAATGAGGTGTTAGGGATGTGCAAGTAGCTCACTATAGACAGTGTGTAGGCTGTGTTGATAAAGACCACACCTTGAGAGGAGGCAATGGGATGAGGTGTCTAAGAACATCTCTTCCGTGTTTAGCTGACTTGAGTTTTTGTCCTGCCTCTGCTCCTCATTTGCTGGTTACCCAGTTGCTCCATTTTCTGATGTGTGACCTGGAAACACAGCACATGGAAGGAGCCCGAGTGAATGGGGAGCCACACTGCTAAGAAGTTTATGCTTCTTCTTGGAATGAGAGCCCCTGGATGGTTAACAGAATGATTGACTCCAGGTTCTAAGAAGAATGTCATTAGTATGGATAGACTGATCTTTCTGGTTTACAGAAGGCCAGCTTCTACTTTTAGCCCAGTACAGAAAACAGAATATCTCTGCTTCTTTTCATGATGGCATTGATCTCTTTACAGAGTCCACCCCCGAGACCCAATTATGTCTCAAAAGCTCCACTGCAGACCACAAAGTTTAAATTAGGACATTATTCAGTGGTTAGGAGACGCACGCATTAAGCCATAATATATGATTTACATTGAAAATAAAGGAGTATTTTGACAATGATTACAGGGGCACAGTTTACAGATTCACGATGAATATAAAGACAATGAAGTTTTTAGCTTCTGTGATTAGGAGGGTGCTAATAGAAATAGCTATGCTGTATTAACATTTTATATCTCAATTTATTTAATTTGTTGAAAAGGACAACAGTTCCCTTCCCTGAGAAAAATTAAGTTTCTAGGTTATTCAGAATTGTTGGTCACAGTTAAGAGCAAGAGCTTCTAAATATGGAAACAATTACAAATCATGTGATTTGCACAACAACAATTGGCAGTTGCAGCGGTTGGGTCTTGGTTAATATCAAATCAAAAGCAAATTATCTTCATATTGTGCTTTGTCTTCATTTCGTTTAGGGTCCCCAAGGACCAAGAGGTCAGCCAGGACCTCCTGTGAGTTCATTTATGTTTATATCTGCTTGTCATTGATTAATATACAGTTGCCTGGTTTTGAGATATTTACCAACTGGGTTTGGATTTGTTTCATTTTTTATTATTATTATGTTGCAGGGTCCTCCTGGAGCACCTGGTCCAAGAGTAAGTTATCTTGGTTGGTTTTATTCTGTTTTGTCTTAGAATATCAAACTTTTGGTGGGAAGTTATGTGTGTGTGTGTTTGGGAAGGGCACTATGTCTGTGGGTTATATATTTATGTGTATGTGTGTGGAGTGTATATGTGTTTGTGTGTGTGTGTGTGTTGTATTGTATGTGTGGAAATCAAAGGAAGATGTCAGCTCTTTGTTTTCTCTCATCCATCTTATGCCTTTGAGACGGGTTCTCTCACTGAACCTGGAACTAGCCTGGTTCAGAAATGCCTTATCCCGAAGCTGGGATTTGCAAGCTTGCTCAAGCATCCCCTCGTTTTAATGTGGATGCTGTGGCCGACTCATGTCCTTACGCGTGAGTGGCAAATGCTCTTATCCACTGAGCTATCTTTCCACCCTATCATGTGAACTTTAAACTTTTAAAGTCATCCCATCCTTCTGGTATACCTTAGTTCTTTTTGCTAGCCAGCCCCAGCCCAGCTATGAGAATTGGAATCCACGCCTTTTATTTCTTATCTAGAAAAGAGATTGTATTTCCTACTTTTGGTTCATTTTGAACACTGAGCACCAGGAAAGCATCCAATCTCTTAAACAAACAAACAAACAAACAAACAAGTTCTCTCCTTAGGTTTTACATGAATCCTTTTCGGTTGCTAGTGTCCGGAAAACCCAGCCGTCTCCTGCATTTGCTTTTGCTCTAACTACCACAACCTAAAACGTGCTAAGCTCATTTGAAAATAACATTTCAATTTCTTTGCCTACTATCTCTGATATTCCAACATTCTAAGTTTAGTCTCTCTTCTTATCTACTGTCATTTTCTGAAACCTCTTTGACCCCACTTTTGACCCCATGATTCTGATTTGGGGCCTCCCCATACCCCCAATCTCAGCTGTACCTCCTTCCATCAGTCTCCTGCTCACATACAGTGGCAAGTCATCACATTTCCTTCCCAATGGCATCCGCTCTTTGCTCCGAGCAATGGTCAGACTTACGCTTCCCAAGCCATGATTATTTCCACATGCTGTTACTGTGTCATTTAGATCACGATAGCTCCAGGTGGCTGTCCACGGTGTTCCCTGCTCTGCAGAGTGGGAACTCTGCATTTCCTCAGTTTTGCTTTGCATCTGAGAATCATTTTCCAGCAAATGTCACAGATCTTTCCTTCACCCTGGGCCTCTGTGCTCCTCCTCGTTCTCTATATCCGTGCAATGCATGGACCGCAAGTTGTCTTCTGCCCCGGTTCATTGCCTCCCCTCCTTGTGAGAGCTTTGAGAAATTGTGGCTGCCATCCTAAAACAAAATAAGTTCTGAAGAATCACAAAATTAATGGCAAGCTAGAAAGTCATAGAGAACTTTTTTTGTATTTAAGTACCTAATTAGGGGCATATTCTCTAGTCTTGGCTGAAATTCTATGAGTTTCTACACAGCTAAAGTGAAGTGGATACATGAAGTTTTTCTTCTTTGAGAAAATAAATATGGATATGAATATATACTTTGAGGAACTAAGAGACTTAAACTGTGAAGTACCTATGCTTAATAAATAACCGGTGGTCCAAAAGGGTTGGCTTGTTTGGTTCCTTCTTTGTTCTTTCTTTCTTCTGTTGTCTTCCTGATTCTTGTCAAATGTGAACCACATTTCTTCACACTCTTTGCAGAGGCCAATGCAGGAATGTCAGAAAGTCTAGGGTTTATGCAGTAGAACTCTAAATGACAGTGGTTACGGCCTCCTTGAAATCTGTGATCCCATCTCCTCATTGCGTCCTGAGATATAATTGATAGCTCTCCCTTTCATCCATGCTTACCTTTTATGTTTATTTCCTATTCAAGTCCTAAATAAACATTTGTTTTTATTTGTTATTTTTTATTACTTGTACACATTTGTTATTATTAACACACACACAAAATCATTTGTCAAGCTTCCTAGAACATTTCAGCATAAATCCTCTAAGGGAAGGGCTGGTTTCACTTAGAGAGAAGTAGAAGACAGAATGAGAAATTGATACATGTAGTAATGCTATAGCCACATCACTAAGGAAGCAGAGAATTACAAATTCAAGGCCAACTAGGCCAGCGTAGTGGGACTCTGCCTTAGAAACAAAACAAAGGATTAGAAGTTCTCTCAGTAATTATTCAGTAATTTTTACATTGTGACAAAGTTCACACAGAAATATAATTGACAAAATGGTTTTGCAGAACCATTTCATGCTCACCAGTAATGGCATACTGAGGTCTTATTAATGATTGGTATTTATTTTCATATAACATGAAATTTACTAATGGCATCATTTAAGAACACATGACATTAGATTTGTAACGTGCAGCCATCACTAATAATTTTAGAAAATTTTGTCATCCTGGAAAAATCCCCATGCCCATTACATTAATCAGTCACTCCTGCTTCTATATAATATATATACATATTACATATATGCATGTGTAGGTGTATGAGATGTGTGCATGTAGTGCATGCATGTGTTCACACAGCCTCCATATATGTGTGCATATATGTGTAGCATCTCTGTGTGTATATAGTTACTTCAGAGTGCAAGTTGGATTCAGTATTCATGGAAGATGGGACCAGTTCAGTGAACCTCTCCAGCATTCCTTGGTAATAAAGTATATAGAAAGTAGATCTGAGAAGGCTTGGTGGGCAGCAGTGCATACTGTGAAAGAAGAAGACCTGAGTTCAAATCCCCAGCACCCATGTCAGAAGCTATAGTCATGGACCCCGCACCTGTAGCCCAGCCTTGGAAGGGCAGAGATGTGCAGATCCTGGAGGTTCTCTGGACAGCCAGCCCGCTAGACAAGCTGCAGCTTCAGGGAGAGACCCTGCCTCAAAAAGTAAGAGAATTAGAGGGAGATTACCAACATCTTCACTTGTCCATTCAAATGTATGTACGTGCATACACTCCACACGTAGATGCTACACACATATACACCTCTAGATGGAGAGAAGTGACTGTGTGAACACAAGCATGTACTACATGCATACATCCCATACACTAATATATATTATATATGTTGTGTTATACAGTATATATATATATATATACACACACACATATATATATATTGAAAATAGAAGTGATTTACATAACAGGCACAGGCTTTTTGCAGGGTAATAAAATTTTCTGAAATTACTAGTGATGGTTATACACTACAAATTTAGTGCCATATGTTCTTAAATAATAAAACTGGTAAATTTCATGTTCTATGAATCTTAGACCCGTAAAAACCAACCATTAATTAAACCTCAGTATGTCGTTACTAATGAGCATGAAACCGTTCTGCAAAACAATTTTGTCAGTTATATTTCTATGTGAACTGTCACGATGTAAAAATTCCTTACGTCGGCAAGAGGAAGGAAGTTTGAGATAGTCTAACCCAGCCTCCCCTCCCTTACCCGCCCCCGTCGAAGGCCTGTGGAGTTAAGTTGACTCACAGTGCCGGGTGCAGTGGAAAGCTGACACTTCCAGGAGAGGAGTACGTGTTGATGGTGTGTGTGTGAGTGTGAGGATCTGGAGACAAGGGTCTGTGCGGTACACACTTAGAAAGCCGTGAGCAAATCTACCCCAGGATGCTAGAGACAGTCCTTCATGTGCTGAATGAGTAGCAGGATGGGAATGGGGGGGTGCATTTGTGTGTGTGTGTGAGTGCATGTGCACCTGTGCATGTGGGGGGTGCATGCATGTGTGTGGGCGTGCATGTATGCGTGCGTGCGTGTGAATGTACGTGTGTGTGCTTATACATGTGTGTGTGTGTACCTGTGCATGTATGTGGCGGGGGATGTATATGTAGACAATAACCAATATAAGTCAATCGATGTGATAAGGAATTTCAGCTGATCTCGCCTAGTTCGCGGGTCAACTGTGAGAGCCAGAGAGGTGAACTGAGAGGTGGCAGAGAGGTCCTGGCTTCAGAGGCCAGAAGTTCTTCCACCAGAGAGGGCCACGGCCTTAAACTGATTCCTAGTCCTGCAATGTCACCCACAATCCCCAAAACCCTGAACTGCCCAGGCTGGACCCATGTGACACTCACATGGACATGGGAGAGAGTTGGGAGGATTATTTTCTCGCAAACTGTGATGAGATGCACCTAGTTTCTGGCATTTGGGACTGTGGGGTGACTTGCTAGTTACCAGTCTGCTCACTCCTTGTTCTGTTTCCTATTGTATATGCTTGTCTGTAAAAAACGGTTTAAGTAGGTCGGGTGGTGGTGGCACATGGCTTTAATCCCAGTACTCAGGAGGCAGAGGTAGGCAGATCTCTGTGAATTTGAGGCCAGTCTGGTCTATAGGAGTTAGTTCCAGGACAGTCTGCAAAGCTACAAAGAAACCCTGCCTCAAAAAAAAAAAAAAAATTGGTTTAGTGATTTTTTTTCACATGATAATGTGTTCTTTCTCTTTATCCAGACTTCATGAGGAAGCTGTTTTGTTTTATTTCATTCTGGACCCCTTTCCTGCACTTAATGACAGCTTTATACCCAGTGTGGGCAGTTTTATGCCTATGTTCAAAACATTAAGTAATTTTCTTGTTATAATATTATGTTCTCTTAAACTAGAGCACATTTTAAAAGTTTCTTTTTTTCCTAAATCCCTTCACTGGATTTAGAGATTTCCCTGTCACTGCTCTGGACCAGCGTCCCGGGCTCACCTTGAGCGCCCAGTCTTGGGTACGAGGATTACAGTGTCTGCTGCCACACCCAGCCCCAAATGAAAATTATCTGCTCACATGTGAACACTGAGCTGTTACTGAATGGCTTCCCCAAAATCCTCTTAATTCAGTCTGTCTGCGTCTACAAATGAGGAAAAAAAATAACAAAGCCAGCATACTGAATTCCTAATATTTGCCAAAGCATAGAGTGGGCTTTGGGAATAGTCTAGGAATTACAGAAATATGAAGAATGTTGAGAAAAATCAGGAGAGCTAAGTCCTATGAAATGTCTTTGTTTTCTAATGCCTCTTCCAAAAGATATTACCGTTTTCATGGAGTGGTCATTTGCACAAACCGTGGTTAAAACTGTGAGTGCTTCAGCATTAACTCAGTACCAGCTTCTACTGCTCCTCCCTGCATTCTCTCACACAGACGCAAAGATAAGCAGTCATGTCATCTAGGATAGCCTGTTGTTCTTTCGTTCAGTCTTCTGTGATGAACATCCTTTTGTAAACACGATCGCTGCAAATATCCTGTCAATATGCCCGTTGTTTTATCCCGTGTAGAATACCTTAAGACCAATCCCCAAAGCGGAAGTGGAACCAGCTCCCCTCCTGTCACTCACGGTGACAAAGCCCCTAAGACGAAGAGATTGAAGGAATAAAGGTTGATTTTGACTCAAAGTTTCCGAGGTTCTGTGAGTAGTCCCTTGCCTACATTGCTTTGACTACAGAGCGGAAACCAAGTGAGAGGAGACTGATGACCCAAACCCGCTTTGAAGTCACAGTCCTAATGACCTAGCTTCTTCCTAGGAGATCCCGCTTCCGACCATTACTACCACCCCACCGTGCCACAGGCTGGCGACCAGGTCTTTCACATGTGGGCTCTGGGAGGCGCTCCAGATCCAAGCTCTGCTGCATAATCAGCGTACTTACACAGGATTTTTCATTTTGGTACCACACATGAACATGGAATTTGCCATTTTAATTAAGCACATATAAATGTACTTCTTGCATTAGTAATATCTACAGTTTTGAAACCACCCATTTCCAGAACCTTTCTCTTCTTCCCAAACTGAGACTGTATCTATTAAACAATTAAGTCCTTCTTTCAAGCCCATGGCAGTTACCAGGTCTTAATGAACTTGATTAGTCTAGGTATTTTACACTAGTTAATCATGCAGTAATTTCTTTCTGTGACTGAGTTACCCCCTCATACACACGCACACACTCACACGCACACATACACACACACAACATAACTTGACTTTTCATCATATTGTAAGCATGTATTAGAATTTAATTATGTTTAATCCTAAGTAATATGCCATTAAATTTATACAATACATTTGGGTTATGCTGGTGAATGTTTATTTCGCATGCATCTTTTGGCCATTTTAAATAATATTACCATGACCAAGAGATATATAAATATTTGAGCCCCACCTTAAGTGTCCCCTTCTCTACTTTGGAAGGGTGGAGGGCAATATTTCAGATTGAATTGAGGACCTCATATGCTTACCATGTCCAACCTTCACGTATGTGCATGTATATGAGGTTGCCTGCAAAGGCCACAAGAGGACTCCAGATCCCTTAGAGTTGGGGTTGCAGATGGTTGTAAGCCCTGTGGGTGCTGGCTACTGAACTCTGGTCCTCTGCAAGAGCCACAAGCACTCCTAACCACTGAGCCATCTCTCTAGCTCCTCGGTAGACTTTTTCTTTGCAAAGCAGACTGGTGTTAAATTATGTCAGTTTTTATCTGTCTGAAGATGCCTTAATTTCCCTTCACGGTTGAACATTGCATTTGTCTTTCCACACACTGCATGCCACCACTCTGCTTTCTCACTTCTGTGGGTTTTGAGCAAAGCCTTCTACTACTCTGAGTGTCTCCGGACTGTGATAACCCTCTCCTATCTCTGCTTTTTAACATTCTGTCTTTGTCCACAGTGTTGAACGTTCTCTTTGTTTTCTTTGCCTTAATTTATTTGAGATACTGTATTCCTAAATGGCCTGGGTTTCCTATCACTCACTATGTAGCCCAGGCTGTCCTCAAATTCATCATTCTGTCACCCCAACTTCCCAACATTTTAGTCCTTAAGCGTGAGGGAAGATCATGGAGTTCTTAGATATGTATATTAATGTATTAATGTTTCTCATCAAATTTGGCAGGGGTGTAGTCATTATTTCAGATATTAGGACCCTTTTCTCTCCCTTCCCATTCTCATTATACCTATGTCTGTCTGCTTGGCAGGGTCCATCAAAACTGTAAATTTCTGTTTATTCATCTTCATGCTCATCTTTAAAACCACTGGCGTTCTCTTCTGACCTCTAAAATCTCTTGTTGAGTCTTACAGTAAGTTTTCATTTCAGCTACACTCTTCAACACCGGCGTTTCTAGGTGGGCCTTTTCAATGTCATTTCTGTCTCCGCTTCAGAAATGTTTTATTTAATAAGATGTATTTGCCATTCTTTAGTCCTATAAAAAGTTTCTTTTAATTCTTCAAACATTGCCAAGTCAGTGTCATTGTCTTACCCAATCTGGGATTTCTCACAGACAGTTCCTTTTTTAGTTTGTTTTAGGAGGAGCACACGTCAGTCTGCACTTGCAGAGGTTGGAGAACAGCTTGTTAAGGCAGCTCTCCCCTCCACATGTGGGTCCTGGGAACTGAACTCAGGTTCAAGACTCAAAGACTCAAAGACACAAACACACAAATGCTTGTGTTCTTTATATAAATTGGCATAGCATTTGCCTACAACCTACAACCATTAAATTATCCACAAATGCTCCTGTAACATTTAAGTTAAAATTGCATATAAATGCAATATAATAGAACCATTTATTACACTATATTGTTTAGGGAATAATGACAAGAAAAAGAAGAAACTTTTTATACTTTTGATCCTGTTTGTTTGAGCCTGAAAATGCAGAATCCTCAGATATACAGCACCAACTGTGTTCTTATTGAAAGAAGACATTTTACATAGTGTAATGCCACATCCCCAGAAGTCACATTCTTGCCCTCAACCTGAATTATTCTTGTTGCTTTTCATTGTCGTTAGTTGATGTTTCTGAATGATGTCATCTCTACTTCTTTGCTATGTGTGAACATGGAAGTTACTCCTCAGCTTAGTGCTCAGCTAATTTCTGTCCGAGATTTCCTATTAGGTTTTCTTAGGCACTGGGGACGATACGGCTGCCATTTTGCTATGGGGTCTGTGTGTAATTGTGGTTCCATTTCAGTGCTCACCCAGAAAGCTGACAATTCCACCGTAACTTTCTCCTGCTGTCACAGAGCCTCGAGATCAGCCAAGGCTGATAGCTTGGCACCTCTGTGGTCTCTCATATGACATCATGTGAGGTTTCAGATTCTGGGATAGGGTCATAACTTTGCAAAGTCTCTAAGACATCACATTCTCTAGCTTTTCCTTGGGAATGTTTGGTTATCCCCTTGGCTACTTCATTCTCTACTGTTTGAGACAAAGTTTAAAAATTCACTGCACATACTTTTGGAGAACGCTTCCACGGATAACCTTGTGCTGTACTAGATGACCTCTGGATTGGGTAAAATAAAGATGATCTTAGATGTCTTCCAGGGAGCCACCAGAAAGGTCAGATAATGACAATATCCAGGAAGGAAGTAAAACTCCGAAGTGACTTTAGTCCTGTTCTGTTCCTCCTGTGGCGATTACATTTTGCAGGCTGTGGACTTTAGTCCAAACTCAAAATTGAAATAAATTTCACTTACAAGTCCTTTGGCTCTTATTTGTAAATCTAAAAGTGAACAGTACCTCATCATATGAAATAGAATGGTTGTTCAGATGATCTGAGTCAATACAATAATAGAAATAACAAAAGCAAACAGCAAATCCATGGACTTCAGAAAGGTGAGTTCTTACCTTTCATCATTACCTAAACACTAAAGATGTGCAAAAGCATAGGCAATAACACACTATGAGTTTTCTGTTTGTTTAAAAAACAATACATAGGAATATTTTGACAATTTTATTATATAATAAATGTATTGATATTTTAAGCAATTAATAAGTCATTTTAAATTTTATGTTCATATTTCTACTTTGGCAAATACTGACAGCTATAACTTATATAAGCAAAAGTCTTATAAGGCACTCAGTTATAATTCTGGTTGGTTTTGGGTTTTGTGGTTTATGGTATTGAAGATGGAACCCATGGCCTAATGTATGCTTGGGGAGTGCTTTACTCTGAAATACAGCCCCAGTCCCATTCTGTCTTATGAAAAGTCTGAGAGTCTTCTAATTCTAAAGAGTTTGAAAGCCCCTGCTACATGTTCTAATTAACACTCTTAACCACACACCAGGAGCCAGCGTGCTCCCGTAATCCCAGTAATGGGGGTGCTGAGGCAGGAGGATAGTGAGTTCAAAGACATCCTGACTTACATAGCAAGACTTTGTCTCAGATCATAGGACTGGTTGGTCTACAGAAAAAGTCCTTAGCCTAACCTTCCTGCACCTTGGACAGGCCATGTCTCCTGGACTTTCTCCAGGCTTGTTATTTCTGCTTGGGAAACTCCTCTCTCTTTCCTTAGCCATTCTCTCTCCTCGTTTCCACTCAGATGTCACCACCACAAGAAAAGGTTCACTTTCCAGTGTCTTGCTCCCTAATTTCTCTCATGGCCCCAGGCACTTTTCTTCCATCGCACGTATAACAGTTTATAATTGTGTGGTTGTAGATCATGTGATAAGGGCTTGTTTCCCCTCTAACATCTCTCCACTGGAGCGATGCTCTTTCTTACTTACCATTTTCTCCTCGATATTTATTATAGTGTTTGGGAATGCATGTATGCAGAATGAGTGAGTACTTTTCCAGGATGAAAGTCACATGTGAAGACAAGGGGCAAAGGTGGTTTGTATTGATTGTTCCATCATCTTCAATAGTTTTTCCGATTACAAGCATGACTTGAGAATGAGCTGTTGAGATGCAGCCTCTATCCTGTGGGCCTGCTAATAAGACATCCCAGTATCACAGTCTTTCTGAGATAAATCAGATGGTTTGCCTAACTTACACAGATGTGCTTTTCAGAACCTTCCCTGAGCCCAGGCTTCTTCATTTCCAAGACATTTTTTTTAATTATAAAAAGACTATTACAAATGGTCATACTGAGTTTTTCTCTTAAAATATCTTTTTATTAAATGCAGGAGCAGATCGAGTTTGTGCTGTTATTTCTTTTGGGACTAATGGTACATTTTCCAACTTCAGAAATTGTTTGAAAGACCACAAAAGTATCAGATTGGGCTCTTGCGGTGACGACCACAGGACTGCAGTATTTTATTCTGCTTTCCTTCCAAGAATAGAACTGTTAAAAATGACTGCAGTTATTTATTCTTCAGTGTGCAGTTTATCACATGGGGGCATTGTGTTTCATTCGTCTTCCATTTGAGAAGTGATCCTTGCACACTTTCGTGCAGCGGGAACAAACAGCTTCTATTGGTAAGCTTTAGACCGGGTCCTGCTTGAAGGAGACCAGTGGGTCCAGGATGAAAGCCACATGCTGTGTTTCATATGAAATAACTAAGAATTATTTTCAAGATTTGTAGCCATAAGAGTTGCAGATTCCATTCAGATCAATCTAGAAGCCTTTACCAGCAAGGTTTCCAGAACATTCTGAACACATAGTTCTTCAGAACACCGTCTTGATCTTATTGCGATCTCAAATGGTTTTGTTTTGCACAGAGACAAATGGATATCCATGCTGCTATTCAGGCCCTGGTTGCATCGAATTCTGCCCTGCAGATGGAGGTAATACATCTGGCTCTATTTGTGTTGGCAGTTTCAATATTCAAATTAAACAGGGGGATTTTTTTTTGAAAGCCGAAATGTGGCATTATCTCAAAAGTCGTATTTAAAACAGAAAATCTGAAATTGTTTTCAAGTGTAATAAAAGAGAAATACATACACAGGATATTTCATAAGGAAACTATTTCAAGCAAAAAACTTAGGACCTTTAAAGACCTTATTTTTGAAGGGCTTTGGTGCTGTTGGGGAGGTAGGAAGGTAAAATGAGCCGTGTTTCTTACGGTCGGATTTGTCTTGATCACTCATTAATCTCAGAAAGGAAAAGAAGAGCATGTTCACCCCTTTGCTAAACCTAGCCAATCATCTGTGTATACTCAAACAAGTGTGCTGTGTGTACAGTCTAACAGAAGAACAGAGAACTCAAAGAAGATAAACACCAGTGTGTGAGGAAGACTCCATGCAGATCATGGCATGCATTAGGAACGAGAATCTAAGGCTGGCTGCTTTTCTAGGTCTCGTTCTGTCATGAGTTCTTCATCTTGGGTGGTGGACAATTACATAAAGATGTGTTTGATGCTAAAAATGTAAAGCCCAACGTGAAGCTCTGCAGCTTCTAACTGTGCAGAACATCATTAAGCTAAGTAGTCTTTGGTTCTGATTAATTTCAGTGTATGACTTGTTTTGCAACATTTTTATAGCAAAGTTTGAAATAAAATTCTAAACTCTGATTATTTTATATGGAGTTTTAAAAGCATTGGGACTGTAGGTATAATAATCCCTTAAGTCTCCTGTCAACTTACAAACTGAACTCTGGCCTTCTGTTGGGGTCTGGAATTAATAGGCTGATATCACCCTATTCCCAGCTTCCTAAAAAGCAATTAGGGTCACAGTCTTAGTCCGCCTTGTCCAGAGTTTTATTAGGGTTGTCTTGCTTATATGATTTTTGTGATGACTTGGCAGAGTTACCAGAATACTGAGGTGACTTTAATCAACCACAGTGCAGAGATTTTCAAAACCCTGACCTACCTTAGCAGTTTACTGAGCAGCATGAAGAACCCCCTCGGCACACGAGATAACCCAGCACGGATCTGCAAGGATTTGCTCAGCTGTGAGTACAAGCTTTCAGATGGTAAGTCCGTCTCATCAGAGTCTCCTGTCTGAAATAGTCACTAGAACATTTGAGATCTACCACGCAGTCAGTTCAGACCTCAGTCATTTCGATAAGCCATCAGCAAGAGCCACTATGACGTCATCATGAAATAGTCTTTAAGGGAGATAGACTGCCGAAATCACCTCACTCGTGTGTCCACCTTTACACTTCGTATTTTCTAGGTAGCACATCATATAGGGAAGGCTGACATCAGGGGTGACAGGCAGGAACACATCCTTGTTTTTGGCAATTCAAAGCCATCAAAGATGACTTTTAAAAAAAAAAAACATAAATTATCTACTATAGAACTCCCTAACAATGTAGTTTAATTTAAATACGCCCCAACTAGAGTCAGCAAATATCAAAATAAAGTGGTTTGTCATCCTTAGAGTTTCTCATCCTGTTCAGTAAAGTGCATTGGTCACGAGTATAAAAGTAGGTTTAGAGAAAAATCACTAAAAAAATGTGTGGTGATATTTTGTTTGTGCTATAATAAATAAAGCTTGCCTGAATCAGAAGGCATAGCTAAGCCACTAGTTAGTCATAGAGGCCAGGCAGTGTTGGCACACACCTTTAATCCCAGAACTCTGTGGCAAAGGCAAAGGGATTTTCAAGGCCACCCTGGGCTACACTAGATTGAACCAGTCTCAAGGAGAAACAGAGCCCGCTCACATCTTTAATCCCAGTACTTGGGAGTCACACGCCTTTAAGCCCAACACTAGGGAACTGGAGATAGGAAGGGATATAGCTGGGCAGAGAGAGGACTATAAGGTGGGAGGAGACAGGAACTCAGGGCTTTCAGTCTGAGGATTCAGTTGGAGGATTCATGGAAACAAGATACCCCCATTCAATCTGAGGATTCAGTAGAAGTAAAAAGTCTCTCTAGTGGCTGGCTCCTTTACTTCTCTGATCTTTCAGCATTTACCCTGATATCTGACTCCAGGTTTTTATCAGTAAGACCAATTAGAACTCATGCTACAGAAATGGTTTAAACCCAGAGGCTCAATTACCACTTAAATAAGAGAAACACTAACTTTCAAAAAAAAATGTGTCATTTTCATTTCTAGCTAGTCTATAATCACCCATATAGTTACTACTATATCTTTTTGTTTTGCTAAAAACTTAATTCCCAGAATATGTTAAGTTGAGGTGAGTCCGGCCAGCCAGGATTTTCTTTCTACAGATTAGTTGGAAAAATAAATCTTGTTTAGGATTGGATTCTCTAAGACAAACACAATGAGGTGATGGGGGCAAGAGAGTTAAGAGCTTGCCTAGGTAATGTCCTTCAGCGGAGTGAAGACCTTAAAACTGGAAGAAGTGGCATGAGGACATCGAGAAAGGGGGCATCCGTGGGTGGTCGGCCCTGATGGGATAAAGGAAGCTATTGATTAAAGACACTAGAAGGTGTAAGCAGGGAGAAGCGGAGGGGTGAAATTGTTGAGAAGGTAGAGTTGCCGGTAGTGCAGGCTAGTGTGGACAGCCATGGGAGTTAATGGTTGCAGTAAAGGAGACTGGAGAGCCAGGAACAGAGCGGCCAAGGCGTTGGGAGTAGTGTTCATGTGGCTTTAAAAAAAATATATCAACAATAAGGTTATATACATAGATCTTTCTGAAAGTAATAACAAGACAGAAATTAAAATATTCAAAGCAATATATTCAGTAATTGCCCTGGGAAATGACAGCAGATAATATAACATGATGATGATCATTGCAACATAGATTATTTCGAGGGAGAACATTTTTAAGAAAGTGATCTGGATGTAGCGGCAGGAAAGACACCTTCCCACGTCGAGCACTACGAGGCCAGGACAGAACGTAAATGAAAGAACTAGAAAGAGAAGCAGTGTTCTCAGGGAAGAGCCAATATTGAATTGGAGCCCGTGGGCTCACAAACGCTATAAGGCGCATAAAATAGATTTAAGATAAACTGTATGTCATATTACCACGAAACTCCCGCCAGATCCCCGCTGTGAACATGGCGTCTGAATTTAAAGCATGCAACCACACAGACAAGGAACGCTTGATGGAATGACTTTCATTTACACAAATATCTCACAGTAGTAGGAAAATAATTTCTTGAAATGGAAGAGATGATGGACGAGGGTGTGCATTCTCTCCCTCGGATAAGACTGGATGTCCATATGGGCTTGTGGTGAGAAATCAGCTATGATTTCTACAAATTAAAAAAATATGGGGGATTCCAAAGAAAGGAAGCTATCTGATGAAGGTGGATGCCCTCCACCCCTTCCTTCTTTTTCAAGAAATGAGCAGTTCTCCAAATGTGTTTCCTGGATGAGAGTTAGGTTTTGTTTGAAACGCAGACCCCCAAGTCACACCCAGGACCTAGCGGACCAGCAGTTCTGAGGTGGGGCCCACTGAGTGTGTTTGGACAGATGCATTGTGTTCAATGTAGTTTGAAAGTCACTGTCGTTGAGTACAGTCTCCTTGCCAGTGAACTACCGATTCAGCTAATACGTGTTGTGCAGGCACGTTAGAACGTTAGAACGGCAATACTCACGGGTGTTTGCAGGCAGGGGAAACTTGGGAGGAGCTAGAGGAATCTCTAAGGTAGAATGGAGCATAATCTCAGCCTGTGGTAAGAAGTGACACTTGATTAAAAAAAGATTATTTGACAGTCTTTTCTTCTTAATCATGAAAATTACAGCACATAATTCAAAAGTTCCTGTATTTGGAATCAAGTGCTGTTTGAATATTCTGTAACCCTGGAATCAGGAAGGTAGCACCATGTCTTCAAGCTGAGTGTTTCCTAAACTACCATTTCGTTCTTTGACCTCGCTTTAGCTATGAATTGGCTAGCGGAAATGAGGTGTAGTGACTTAAGCCCCGCCCATTTTCAGATCTGAAGGCCAAAACACAAACAAAACCACTGTTTAATTGCATCTCTTTCTTTCTGAAAAGAAAATGTAATTTTTTAGGTTTTATTTTTCAAGTTTTATCTGCATGTGTGTGCACCAATTGTTGGCAGAGCCTATGGATGCCATAAGAGAGTTTTAAGTCTCCTGAACCTGACATAAGGAGACAGTGACGAGCTGCCATGTAGGTGTTGGGAATCAAACCCAGATCCTCTGTAGAAGGAGCCAGTGCTCTTAACCTTAGAGCCATCTCTCCAGCCCAACTTTATTGGTTTTAATCATCAGTATTACCCACAAAGATCTATTTTCTTCAGCTAGGTTGAAATCATTTCTATTTTAAATGAAATCTCTGTTTTAAACTCTATAAAAATTTAGACCAGAAGTATACATTAACTACAACTTTAATACTAATTGTGTAACTCTAGATCATTCTCTTCTAGTTGACTTTTACCTTTTTTTAAGAAAATCTTTTACAATCATTTACTTTTTGTGGACACACACACACACCACAGTGAGTATGCAGAGGTCAGAGGACACTTGCCGAGGTCACTTCTCTCCTTCCATCATGTCCCAGGCATCAAAGTCAGGCCATGAAGCTTAGTAGTTAGTGCCTTTGCTTACTGAGCTATCTCAGAGGCAGGCCTTAACTGACACCTACTTATCCAGAGTCCAAAGCACTGAACTCAGGCTGTGTATCATTTTGATAAAAGTTATGAAATATTTTTTAAATTGATAGGTTCTTGAAAATACAGTTCTGGGTAACAGTTTTACATGCTTATAGTTTTCATTCATTTGCTAAATATTGGTGTTTACAATCAGCTGTGTATTTGACAGATAAGACTGTGATATGTTGACGTGTGTCGACATGAAAGTTGTAGGTCTCAGCTAAAGGGGAATAAGAGGCAGTTTATTTGGGGGGGGGCAATTATGAGTGACCACGGTGCCCAGGAACAAGGATTTAGGTTATCCCAAATTCCACATTCCAATGTAGAAGAGGTTTTAAGAAGTACATAACAAAGAAAGTCATAAATCAAGGTAAGTTTCAAATACACTGGCAGGTGCTTCTAAGATGGTTACAGTGTGATAGGGGTGCTTTACATAGGACCAAGGTGCTGCATGGTGACGTTCTCAGTTTTTGGAATACTGAGAGATATTGGACTGCTCAGCCCATGGATTCTGAAAGGTTTCTGTCTGTTACTCACATGGTGCTAGTCCAGACACAGAGGTGAGCAAGCAATGGCTGCTCAAGGGAATAGTAGAACTAGCTCAAGACAAGGCAATCAGCCTCTGAACCTGCACCATCCCAATCTCTCCCCAGTATTGAAATTCCAATCCGCCAATAAGTCTCTGCTGACGCAGATTCTTTTCAGGAGTTTTCGTTCTTAGATGAGACATTATATAAGTCCGTGTAGTTTAGTATGAGGTTGAAATAACCTTGTGTTTTTGTTCTAAACTAATAGGAAAATACTGGATTGATCCAAATCTTGGGTGCTCTTCAGATGCCTTTGAGGTATTCTGCAATTTTAGTGCTGGTGGCCAAACATGTTTATCTCCTGTTTCTGTGACGAAGGTGTGTACTGAGTTTTAGAACATGTGCTTATGTATTATGTAAACAAGGATTTAAAAACACTCTTTGTCATCATATTGTTGTGGATTTTTAACCATGAAATTAAAATGTGCCTTTGCCCTTTGTTCTCTATCATATATGAAAAATATTTTCATTGTTAAAATATTTTTAAAGATTTATTTTTGTTATATGTAGAAATGTTTGCCTGAATGTATGTGTGTGCAACATGTCCATGCCTGGTCCCTAGAGAGGTCAGAAGAGGGCATCAGATCCCTCAAAACTGGAATTATGAACAGTTGTGAGCCATGTGGGTGCTGGGAATTGAACCCAGATCCTCTGCAATAGCATCAATTTTTCTTAACCACCGAGCCATCTGTCCAGTTCTCATTGTTTAAAAAAATGTTAATAAGTGCCATAAATCTTGAAAGTTTGTCTGTTCTCTGATTGGTTCAGTGTATCCCATGGATCTGGTTTCTTCAATTCCCTAAAGTTTGTGCAACATGACATTGTGGTTTTAAACATGCACAGACCTTCGAAAACCTCCAATCAGTGGCACTGCTCTGGTCAACAATCCATTACCTACAGCTTTTTTGAAAATTGTGTCATCACTAACGGAATATTGCTACAGATGCTTCCTGCCTTTGAGTGATTATCATAAAACAATCTCCTATAAGCAAGCATCCACTGACTATTGTTTCAAAGTTTCAAGACTAGTTCTGTAAATGCACTGTTTAGAATGAATAGTTTCATACAAAATTGAGCTACAAGGATTTTTAAAACCCAGTTCTATTTATAACATCTTGAAATAAAAATTGCCCTTTCTTTCTTTTTCTGATTAAACTGGCTTTGCCAGTTTTCTCATTGGCAAAGAACTGGCACATGCCTATCATGAGTTCTGCCCATCTTCAGAAGGCTTACAGGCACAATGCGCAGCTGGTTTCTATTGAGTGGCTCTCCCTCACTGAGCCGGGATTTTCATTGTGTGATCTCAGTGGACATCCGCCACTGTTCTCCACGACAGAGGGGGCAGGACTGCTCCATGTTGCTCTGAATGGAGAGTGGTACAGTACTTCTCTGTGTAAAATGGACATCCACATCTGCGTCCTCAATGCCCTGGCTGTTGCCTATGCATTTTTATACAGATTTTTGTAGAAAGGAGATAAAAGAAGGGACCTATTGAACAAACAAGCTAGGAGCAGTAAAGAAAACTGTGCTAGTTCCTCCCATGACTGAATCAATTCTGCCATCGGTAGGAAGTAGAAGGACCAGAAATCAGAACTGTGTGTGAAGAGCATCGTGGGGAATGAAACCGTGGTTACCAAAGGGCTCACTCCACTCTGTGGGCTAGACTGCGTAAATTACCTTTGTCGTTTTGTTTTTATTGTTTGTTTTTGTGTTTTCAGTGTGAAAATTTATCAGTATTGAATAGTAAAACTAGGAATACCATAATCAAAATAATATCAACACATTCCAAGAGAGTAACAGCCAAGATTTTGAAAAATAATTGTTTAATTCCTAATCAGGCTTCAACAATTAGAAAATTATCATAATCTACCAAGTCAGCAGCCCCATGTGGTGGGTGTTATCAACAAGGTAACCAAGGCTGGGGAACACTGCTAGTCTATACATATCTAACTTGGATTACAAAAATTAGCAAATTGAAAATTAAACTTCAACATTCCTAAAGAGTACAGTCCACATTTTTATCCCTATACCCTAATTGTGCATTTATTTTCTCTCTTCCTAGAGTTCTTCTTTTGTTTTTCTGACATTGGTTCTTTTCCTGGTGTTTGCGGCACTAGGGTTCAAAATAAACCTAAGCAGGCACTCTTCTGCCGTGCTGTGCCCTCTTCTGCCGTGCTGTGCCCTCTCCTGCCGTGCTGTGCCTCTCCCTAGGGTTTTTCTTTTCGTTGTTGTTGCTTTACCATCTCCCAGCCTCATTACCTCCCAACCAACATTTTTATCATTTATATTTAGAGACTTAATATAAATTCCTTAGTAGCAATCCCATACTCACATTGTATCTGAACCCCTCTTTGAATAAGTCTCAGACAGTGGTGATGGTGGTGACGATGATGATGGTAGTGGTGGTAATGGTGGTGATGACGATGATTATGCTGACAGTGATAACAACCATGGTAATGATGATGGTAGTGGTGGTAATGGATGATGATTATGGTGACAATGGTAATGGTGGTGAAGGGGGGGCTATAGAAGCATTTACTTCCCTTTCCAGATGTGGGTGTGTGTAGTCAGACTTTCTAATTCCTGTTCTTCCCTGTCCTGTTCATGCTATTAGTTAAAGTTAGTCCATGTGTTCGTTCCCTTGGTAAACATTTCCTGCTGACTCACCACTTGCAAGTACTTTAGAATATGACAGAAAATTCAAATTACTCGCCTAAATTATTTTCCAAACTTGTAACGTATCTTATGAAATTCACATAGAAGTAATCTCATGAAAAACAGATTATAGCATTATGCCAAGCAAACAGCAATCATTACTGTATTGCAAGTATCGCTATAAAAAATTATTTTATTATATTTTTATATGTAATGACCTAATGATATACTGCAGCCAGTTCACACAGACTCAGAGAAACCTGTTATCAACATCCTTTCCCAGCCCATGTCCACTGGCACCACCTTGGTAGTCTGAAAGCTGTTTCTACTGTGATAATCAGAATCAGAGACCACGTGATCACCCACCCATACACCACCACCACCATGCACGGGGGCAGGTGATTAAACCTTTGCCCGCATTCCACCTGTTGGCCTTTAAACTCCAGATCTCTCGGGCGCCCTTCCTCAAGTTCCCTACTTCCCCATGTATTCTGACAGGACTCTCATTCCCTACATCCCCACGTGTTCTGACGTGTTCCCTACATCCCTGCGTGTTCTGACGTGGTTCCCGACATCCCCGCGTGTTCTGACGTGACTCTCCTTTCTCTGACACCAGCTGGCATTTGGGGTAGGCAAAGTGCAGATGAACTTCCTTCATTTACTGAGCGCAGAAGCCACCCACGTCATCACCGTCCACTGTCTCAGCACGCAGGCAGCTGGCCCAGGATTGCCTGTTAGTTTCAAAGGATGGAACGGTCAGATTTTTGAAGAAAACACTCTACTTGAACCTAAAGTCGTCTCAGATGACTGCAAGGTAAGAGAATGGCACTTTTAGAAATGCGGCTTAAAGTGATGAGAATGGGATTTTCCTTCCACACTGACACAACAGAACAGCGCTGTTTTAAAGCCCCCGGCATACCTATGCTTTCCATAAAGTGCCCCTCTTCATAGGTGAATGGTCAAAAGTAGATTGCTCTTATTCTCTTTTTATGTTTAAAGAGAGGAGTATTCCCAACAAGTTCATGTAACCTTTAGTCCTTCCCAAAAACTTTCTGGGAAGTGACTCATTAACATGTCTGAGATACAATTTGAGCATCAATTTTCTGAATACAGCTCAGCAACAGTCAGGCCCCAACCTACCTTTCTACGCTGGGCTTTCACTGGCTACTACTCTATTCTATGGCTAAACTGATCTATTTATTATTATAATAATAATAACAACAATTCCACTATTTATTGGTTGTTTTTAATATGGTAATTGAACATAGAGTACATATATTATTTTATTAATCATAATGTATTTGTAAAGAAAAAATTAGTCCAAGCCAGCCTTGGGAGTACACACTATAAACTTAGCAGTTAGGATGTGCAGACGGGAGGGTGAAGTGTTCAAGACCAGCCTTGGCTACATGAGATCATCTCCCAGACAAATAAGATTAGTCCCAAAGGTTCAGGAAGCTTAAGAAACTTCCTGGAGGCCATCAGCTAGTTAGTGGAGAAACAAGCAAGCACCCACAGCTGCACATTCCACACGTCACAGCCGGCTTACAGTGTTTAACTGAACTCTCATTTGCTCTCCGGCCCCATAAAACGGGTTAAAGTCCCTTTGTGCATGGGAGGGAAGTATCAGTGCCCGAATTTCCATTGAAATTCTCCCAGGTTGTGCTAGGCTGATTTCGCAATCACACACTTTACACTGGTTCCAGAGGGTTCTGTTGCCCTTACCTTTCCCTGTTATCACCCATTAACCCTTTCCTCTGCAATGCCTGTTTCAAGTTCTCTCACCATCTGGGAGTTTCTGGCATTCCTTAAGACCCAGCTAAATTCCGAATCTCATCAAATGTTTCCTGACTTCTCTAGCAATAAAGAATTTAGTACGTGCATCTGTCTGCACCATGTATCCTGCCCTTACTATATGTGGGCTGTGTATGCTATTTCTTGCCCTTGCCTTCCCTGATCTTGCATGGCTTATTTATGTCTGTTCTCCCCAGTCAGATTGCTGTTTACTTCAGATGTCAGAAAGAAGTTAGTCACCTTTCTATTTCCCAAGCACTGTAATAAAATTAGAAATGACAGCTCATTCAATTATGCCTAATGTTCAGCAGTGTGTTTAATATCTGCCTGATGGGTTAGTGAATGAATCCGACAGTTACATTATGTTCAGTGACTGCTTGGCAGGGCAGAGTCTTTCCAACAGTTTAGGTCTGGCTACCAGACCAACCTTATGACATCAGACAAATGACCTATTGGTGAAAGTCAATGGCCTTGGCTTTAACGTGAAGATATTAGCTTAAATAGTCACTAAGGAGCCTTCACATTGTAAGATTCAGACCACGACAAGACTATGAGCAAGTAGATTGGCTTCTGAATAAAAAGCTCCACAAATTTAGGCAACTGTTTCTCTGCTTTTTCTCGTAGAATACTTAATGCAGAACATTTTATAATGGTTTTTGACCAAATCATTTGTCATAAATAACAGAGGCTGCAGTAATGTGAGAAGCAGAAGGCTTAGCAAGAACAAAGGAGAAAGCCATTCAAATGGAAACCACAAAGGAGGGAGAGGGATGGGAACCTAAGATGATTCAATATGATTACCATTTAACTGCTTCTAACGAAGGCAATTCTAGTTATTTGCTACTGAGTATACAAAGATTGTGATAACTAATCCTCTTTTACCCAAGAAAGCTGAACACTTTGAAGAAAGGGAGGGAACTGGCAAGATGCCTCATTGGCAAAAGCTCTGATGACAAGGTCAATCATTGGGACCCATGCCATAGAATGATAGGAGAGAACTCATTGGTTTTCCACTAACTTAAAACACACACACACCAAATACATTCTTGACAAAGGATCCGATGGGTCTGACCCTTATTAGGAATACTACAGACCTTTAGCTCACGTCTGTTACTGTGATCCATAGACATCAGAAGCAGAAATCCCACATTAACCTCTGGCAGTAAAGGTCAGAAAATGGTGCTATTGTAAAGGAAGAAAGCCTGGTGTCTCAGCTTCTTTCCCTGACCCTGTAATGCAACACTCTGGCACAAGCAGCTTACAGGAGGAAAGGCTTATTGTGAGTCAGCTGCTCGCATAGCAGCCGTAGGATCAGTGAATGCACACATGCTAGTCCCCAGGTGACTTTCTCCATGCATGTGTAGTCCAGGATCCCCTGTCTAGAAAATGGTGACACCCGCTGTGGGCAGTTCTTCTGACTTCACTTAATGTAATCAAGACAACCCCCCACTAACATGATCAGAGGCCAGTCTCCCCAGTGATTCTTGATTCTGTAAAGTTGACAATTAACACTACCACAGTGGGCCTGGTGGTATGGTATGGGTCATTCAGAATCTCAGCCATTCAGAAGAGCAAGGCAGAAGGATCATGTATTCAAGCACTGCCTTGTCTATAGAGTGAGTTCAAAGCCAGCCTGACCAATTTAGTGGGACCTTGTTTTTAAGTATAAAAAAAGAGATGCTATTTTGAGTGAGGTAACCTGGACTCAGAAAGACAATTATCACATGTACTCACTCATAAGTGGTTTTTAAACATAAAGCAAAGAAAACCAGCCTACAAATCACAATCCCAGAGAACCTAGACAACAATGAAGACCCTAAGAGAGACATACATAGATCTAATCTACATGGGAAGTAGAAAAAGACAAGATCTCCTGAATTAATTGGGAACATGAGGACCTTGGTAGAGGATTGAAAAGGAGAGGAAAGGCAGGGAGGAGAGCAGAGAAAAATGTAGAGCTCAATAAAAATCAATAAAATTTTAAAAAGAGAGATGCTGAGTTATCTTGGTCATGTGTTATTATGGTACTGTGTTAGCATGGTAGTGTCTTAGAAAGGTAGGTAGCTTGTAGGTCTCACCAGTATATAAAGGATCTCAAAATGTAGCCCAGTAATAGAATGCTCACCTAGCAAGTGAGAGAGTTTAGTGTTAATCTCCAGTATAGTAAGGGGGAGAGAAGAAAGGGAGAGGAAGAAGATGAGGTGAAAAAGAAGGAAAAAAAACTTCAATTTTTGATTGATAGTAATTACTACTATCTATTTAGTATTTTTCTAAATATTTTCTATTCTCTTTAAATCACTTTTATTGGGGGGGGAGGGGGACAGGACTCTATATACCCAGCCTGGACTCAAACACACCATGTAGTCTAGGTAGGCCTCAAACTTGTGGTCCCCCATGCCTCGGCTGCTGATATTCTCCAGCATGCACCAGGAGAGCTAACATGGTTGTCTCTAAATCTTGAAGAGAATCCACATTGTCTGTGAAGGGTGCTGCTCATTGAGGATGAGTGCTCGGAGAAGCAGTTACACATGAAAGCATTCTGCTCTGCTTTTACAGATTCAGGATGGCAGCTGGCACAAGGCACAATTCCTTTTTCACACCCAGAATCCTAATCAGCTTCCTGTGATTGAAGTGCAAAACCCCCCTCATCTGGGAACCCAGCGAAAGCTCCACATTGAAAGCGGCTCTGTGTGCTTTCTCTAAAGCCTCTGGCTTAGTGCTGAAACCACGCTGTGGGTCAGGTGATTGGTGCAGAGGGGGAAATGCAGACAGAACCGTGTGTCATTATGAAATGTGGAGGGCAAAGGGACAGTGGCTAAATCTTAAGAAATCTCAGGAAGAAAAGATTTCCTCCCAAGAAGAAACGGCGTTTTTAAAGAACGATGATTGATAGCATATTTAATTCTCTTAAATTTTTTTTATTGATCTGAATTTTCATAAAGAATTCCTTAGAACTGAAAATGTATAAACTTGGGACTCTTAAGGGTGCCCTAAGCTTTCACCCCGTTAGACAGCTGGAGCTGCGGGACACCGCGGAGCAGTACTGGATAGTGCTCCAAACGGTGCGACGTTTCTGTCTAAAAATGTGTGAGCCACTGGCTGTGGCTCCGTATCTTCCCAAACACTAAGGTGTATTCAGGTCCCCATAGGTATAAAATCTTAGCGGGTGTACACTACCTCTTCCATGTTACCTTTTTGTGTTGCTTGGTGCTGTTTCTCAAAACAGGGTGCTGTGGCTGTCTGTCATAGGCTATTTTATTTCTTTCTTCATCTTCGTCATTAAGAGTGTATGTACTGGTTACATCAAAATATGTCTTAATTGTTAATACTTATTTCCATTTGTTTGGTCCCATGCCTAATAACAAGTAAAGCTATTTATGCAAAGTCCTTATTTTATTTTAAAATTCTCTTCATGCACACGGAATCAAAGCCAGCAAGTTGTAACTCATGTGTACGCACAAGAGAATTGGGGTGTTTGTTTTGTTTTTTGTTTTCTTCTTTAAATTGCTGTAAAAAGTACCTTATGCCACCTATATCCAGTGGTAGGTTTGGGTTAGAAACTGGGGTTTATAATATTCTGTTTTAAAACTCCAAGATCATCTGGAATGATATTTTGTATATATATAAATATTGTGTAAAGTTTTAGTTCAGCCAATCTTTTGAAAATTGCTGCTGTTTTAAATTATAAAACTATATTTATGCCTTGTAGAAAATACTTGCTTTGTAGTACTTATTGATTTTTCATTCACTGTTCTTAAACATAATGTTAGTGCCTAAAGGAATTTTGTAGTCTTTAATGCAGCATCATGCATTGAGAGGGGTCTTTTTCTGCTAAAACTAAGCTCTGCCCAGTCGATCTTTCCTTGTTGTCAGAGAAATGCTAGCTCAATATTAAAAGAAAAAGATTATAACTCTTGCTGTATGGACGAGCCTGTTGTTCAGCTATCACAAGCATACAGTTAACCTCAGCAAACCACATTTACCTACCTATAATAAAGAGGTGCTTTCAATCATTTTGAGTGATTTTTGTCAACTTCATTTATTATCATAATCATTTATTACATGTAATAACTTCTATGTCTGAAATGCAAATCAAAACAACTCTGAGATTCCATCTTACACCTGTAAGAATGGCCAACATCAAAAACACTGGTGACAACTTATGATGGAGAAGTTGTGGGGAAAAGGGGAACACTTCTGCATTGCTGGTGGGAATGGAAGCTGGTACAGTCCCTTTGGATGTCAGTGTGGTCATTTCTCAGAAAATTAGGAAACAACCTTCCTCAAGACCCAGTAATACCCTTTTGGGTATATATCCAAAGGATGCTCAATCGTGCCACAAGGACATGTGCTCAACTATGTTCATAGCAGCTTTGTTTGTCATAGCCAGAACCTGGAAACAACCTAAATGCCCCTCAATCGAAGAATGGATAAGAAAATTGTGGTACATTTACACAATGGAGTACTACACAGCAGAAAAAATAATGACAGCTTGAATTTTGCAGGAAAATGGATGGAGCTAGAAAACATTATTTTGTGTGAGGTAACCCAGACCCAGAAAGACAATTATCACACTTACTCACTCATAGGTGGTTTTTAAACATAAAGCAAAGAAAGCCGGCCTACAAACTACAATCCCAGAGAACTTAGACAACAATGCAGGCACTAAAAGAGACTTACATAGATCTAATCTACACGGGAAGTAGAAAAAGACAAGATTTCCTGAGTAAATTGAGAGCATGGGGATCTTGGGGGAGGGTTGAAGGGGGAAGGGAAAGGCAGGGAGGAGAGCAGAGAAAAATGTAGAGCTCAATAAAAATCAATTAAAAAATAACTCCTCTGCTATCTCATGCTATATTTATATATTATTAGACAATATGCTATATTATTACTGAAGGAATATAGGGCCTTTTGCCCATTTTTACATAATTAGAACATGGTACAGAAACAACATGGCCTAAGTATGGTGAATGATTTCCACCAAAAATAACAGCACCATTCACAGAATGAAGGACAATGTCCTCATCAAAGAGGGCTGGGGAAGCCGGGCGGTGGTGGCGCATGCCTTTAATCCCAGCACTCGGGAGGCAGAGGCAGGCGGATCTCTGTGAGTTCGAGACCAGCCTGGACAGGCTCCAAAACCACAGAGAAACCCTGTCTCGAAAAACCAAAAGAGAGAGAGAGAGAGAGAGAGAGAGAGAGAGAGAGAGAGAGAGAGAGAGAGAAGAGGGCTGGGGAAACTGAGTGTCCACCTGCCAAAAAGAGAAGACAGACAATTTCCTTCCTCGGTAGTACAAAACTGCTCACCTGGGATGAGAGCTAAACTAAGCTCTCAGAGGAAGTGGAGAAACCCTTCACAACATCTGATTTGATGATTTCTGGGAACAACACCAAAATCACAACTAAGACAAAATCCTAGATAAACTGGACTTCATTAATATATATATATATATATATATATATATATATATATATATATATATATGACACTATCAAAAGAGCAAAGAAGCAACCCATCAAATGTTTTCATGTAATAGGACATTCTGCAGCCTTAAAACACATGAGATGCTGATATATGATACAACATGGGTTAAGCCAGATACAAAAGGACAAATGTGATAGAATTTCTTTAGATGAGGGATCAAGAGCAGACCAACTCACTGTGCATACAGAAATCATCATACAGATCAGCAGACCAGGAATCAGGTGGAAAATATCTCCAATTCATAAAGAATTTCTCCTTAAGATGATGACAGAATTCTGGAGACAGACTAGGGCTGGTTCCACAGCAATTTAAGCACGCCAATACCACTGAATTGTGTGCTTAAAATGATTTAAATAATATTTTGTTATGTGTATTTTATATGTGATTTTAAGACGGACCATAGCAAAGATGTCTGACTTGATTTCTGAGGAAAATAAAAAGGCTTTCAGAGGTTGACTATTGAGAATCATATCCTGTATCCTTGAGTTTGCAGGCTATGACTGTTGTGAACATAACTACTTTTTTCAGAAACCCAAATGATAAATAACACTCCTGGGTAGCATTTAAGAAATACATAAAGACACACAGAGAATGATCAAGAAAGAAAGGGAGAAAGAGAGGAAGAAAGGGAGGGAGGGAGGGAGGAAGGAGGGGAAGGAAAGGGAGAAAAGGGAAGGAGAGGAAAATGGTTCAAGGGCGCGCATGCAGAAGTAATATACATTGTGGTTCACATGGCTCGTTTGATTTATTTGGTTTTGTTTTCTATTGAGAATTTTTTCCAAGCAGGGTCTCATTATAGTCCAGGCTGACCTCAAACTCATTATGTAGCCAAGGCTGGTCTTGAACTCCCAACCCTCCTGAATTTACTTCCCAAATGCTAATAATACAGGTATGTCATGTTTTAAGTGTGTTGCTGAATCACCTTAAGTACTGTCAACATGTGTGAAATGGCGGCTAACGGCCCTGTAAAGGTCAGCTGTGTGGTTTTAGCATACTGTGTGTTCATTGTTTCCTTTTCCTCACTGGTATATGAAGATAATAAAGGTATTTCTCTTATTTGGATTTTTGAATGGATTTAATAGCTTGGCATAGGAAACAGAATAGAGCTTCATATAAAGTAATGTTTGATGTCCCTGCTGCGAGTGCCTTTGTCATCATTAAAGACTTAGTTGACCTGTAGTTATCACTGAAGAAAGTTGTATTGATTCCCTTGATGAAAATCTATGCAAGGGGAAGAAAGAAACCATCCCCACTTGGCAGTACCTAATCATTTGCATGGTAAAAATACTTCTATCCTGGCATATTTCAGGTAGGAATCTGATGTTACTGAACATGAAGTCAAAGTACCCATAAAATTTGCTTTATAAATGTAAATTTTTATATTTTGTATGCTAAATTCTTTTAAAATGAGATGTGCCTATGTCTATTAATACTTAAAAAAAGTTTCTGGCTTTCCTCCCAATTTTTATTCATTTTTTAAGATTTATTTATTATGTATAGTATTCTTTTTGCATGCCAGAAAAGGACATCAGATCTCTCTTATAATCAACCATTATAGATGGTTGTGAGCCACCTTGTGGTTGCTGGGAATTGAACCCAGGTCCTCTGGAAGAACAGCCAGTGCTCTTAACCTCTGAGCCATCTCTCCAGCCCCACATTTTTATTCTTTTAATTTTTTGATATTTGTTTTATGAGCATATGTGTGTGCCTGTGTACATGTCTGGACACCATGTATGTGCAGGAGCCCAGGGAGATTGGAAGAGACATGGCTTCCCTGGAACTGGAATTACAAATGGTTGTGAGCCACCTGTGTCTGAGTGCTGGGAACTGAACCTGGGTCCTCTCCAAGGGCAGAAAGTGTAGTTAACTGCTGGCCCACCTACATTGCCTTGGTCTTTGTAAGGTAGCACAGATTTTTCACTGTGATATAAAACCATACAAATGATAGTGGAAGAGAGAAACTTCATTCAGTACCAACACGTACACTCCTTGCGTTAGGTATTTGTAAAAGTCATTTTGTTTCCGTCCCCATATTGAAGTGCTGCCATCCGCTTGTCCTACCGGTTATGGGAGAGGGGGCACTGAAGTGTCTGACTCTGCTTGTACATTTATCTTTCCTCCTTTTATGTCTTTCATGTTTGCATTATATGTATAATTAGTCAAATTAAACATCTAGCAAGGGGAAGAAAAGGCCAAATCCAAATAGCCAGCATTTGCTCTTCCCAGGGCATAAATATTCCTGTTATGGTTGATGTCAAGCTACGAATTGATATTACTGCACATAAAGACTGAGGGCCACATGATGGCTATGCCAAGCCAGTCCCGACACTGTGCCGCTCTGTTACACTGATTACCAGAGTGTGCCCGTTTTAGCTCTGCTACCAGGGACAAAATCTGGGTGCGTGAATAGACATTTATCCTTTTATATCTTAAGTTGCCTGCACCCTTTCATTTAGATAGATCTTCCGTGGGTGGCAAATAGCTGTGTGCTTATTTGTACTACAATCTGATGATTTCAGGCTCTGAATTAGTAATTTAATGCACTGTCATAACGCAATCTGTGCCTTTGATCTTTGTATCATTTTACTTGTGTCTCACCTCTAACTCGTTTCCTTTTTCTTTCCTTTCTTTCTTGCCTTCCTTTTATAGATAATTGTGAGCCACCATGTGGGTGATGGGAATTGAATCTGGTTCTTCTTGAAGAATAGCCAGCGCTCTTAAACACTGAGCCGATTCTCCAACTCAACTTTTTAATTCTAATTATATTGTTTTTTAGTTCTAGGGGAAATTGTTCACTTTTATCGCTGAGGCTGCTCATCACTGCTGAAAATCTGGGATAGCGCAGACCACCATCTATTTGTGCTGTCTCACTTTCTTTTCGTTGTCAGTCATTTGCTCTTGTCTTCTGGCAGAGTTAGCACTTGCGTCAAACCTGGCAGACTCTGGGATAGATAATCAATTACGCCCTCATAAAACAAGTAAAGTCACTTTTACAGTTGGCTATAATCAACGACAGGGATAACGTTGACAGTTTTCCTGTCTTTGTAGCTTTCAATTCCCTGCACGTCTCAATGGAAAGCCAAGGGTGGTGACCAGGACTCTGTGACCTTCCATCAGCCTTGAACTCCAGGTTGCATCCTCTTGGCTTGCTCTTCTCTCCACACGGCTGCCAGCAGTTCCAGGATGCTTTCCGTCCAGCGGTTTCCTCAGGGGAAAAAGTGATGAAGGAAGTCCAGCTTGTGCCAGCTATTCCCTTCTCTCACCCTTCACGCTGGCTACTCGGGAGGGTCGCCGAACCTGCCAAACGTCTCTTTTTTTATGTCTGTACAGATTTTATGGTTATTCTTAGCAGTGGGTTTGGTCTCATATAAGCAATACCATCATAATTAGAAGCAGGCTTTTCTTTATCTGTATTAAAAAAAAATCCTGTCCTTAGTTCCATTTTCTAGTAGGGATGACAGAATCGAGCTCTAAATTAGCCACAGTCAACTTTTGATGAGTTTTAACTGTCTCTAAGGAAAAGAGTAAGTTGAACCTCATGTACATCAATCAGACACTTCTACTTAGCATACTTTAACAGCACACACAGAGGGTTTCCTCTTCAATGCTGTCATATATGATACGTGTGTTACATGTGTACTTCATAAATCCAATAAGAAAGAATATCTACTCGTTGCAATTTCATTAGTAAAAGGTGTTTTCTCGAGATATTAAGATTTTAATTGCAGGGTTTTTTCTTTTTGTTTGGTTTGGTCTTTTTTTTTTTTTTTTTTTTGAGATGGGTTCTCTGTTACAGCCCTTGCTGTCCTGAACTCTCTTTGTAGACCAAGTCACAGATCTCCACCTGCCTCCTACATGCTAGGATTAAACCACATGCCACTGGTTGCAAGTCTTTTCTTTAATACTTATTTTCTTTTATTTCTGTAGGTGTTTGCCTCCATGTGAGTATAATCCATCTCTATGTGGGTGACAATGGAAACCAGAGGAGGGTATTAGATTTGCGGAAGCTAGAGTTATAGGCACTTGTGAGTTGACTGTGGATGCTGAGAAAAACTATGGCCCTGTGGAAGAGCATCAAGTCCTCTTAACTGCTGGGCCATGTCTCCAGTTCCACTTGAAGGGTTGCTGGTATTGCCTTTTCAGCCTTTGTGGTTTTTGGTCCCCAACTCAGTAATGAGAAGGTACCCGTTTTCCTCGCTGCTACTCTCTGCTGTGATGAACTACTTTTCTCTCAGTATTTCTTTTTGTCTTTAGTTGGTTTTAGGGAATTAATCCACGGCACTGTTTTGAAGTACTCCCACCTGGAGTTTGGTGAGCTCGGCTCTAAAAGACTGAACACACCATCACGGTATAACATTTTTGACCACAATTCCTTGTGTTTAAGCATTTGTACTTACATAGAAACATCATGAATAGCCAAGTCAAAATACTTACACACATAAATCCATCACCGTTGGTCACAAGTAAAATCTGTGTATTTACAAACATACTATAAACATATCTTCCCACTGGCAGAATAGTTTAGTCATATTAAACTACAACCTGAAAAGTATAGCAAGGTACTAAAATTATTTTTTCAAACTTGTTTTCCTTTTTCATGTCTTTGTACTGTTTCTATAGCTGTATGACGTGTGTCACACCGGGCACACACATGTTGCGGTGCTTCTGTACTCAGAACAACTGTCAGAAGTCAGGCATTGATTCAGACAATTAGGCTTGCTTGGTAAGAACTTATACCCACTGCCCTGTGAGCCAGCCCTCAGATACTCTTTCTATGTGGCCTGCACTGTCACCAAGCCAATATTTTCCATGGAGAATATTCTACATGAAGCCATAGTGGTCTTCACAACGCCTGCTTAATCTCAAATGAAACATAAATGTGGTTCTTTCTACACAAAAAAAGATAGGTTTTGTTTGCTTGCTGGACAACCTTATAATAAAGGAAGGCTGGTAGTGGCACGGGAAAAACTTGAGCAGTTGGATCATGGAGGTAGCAGGAGGCGTTTTGTGAATCTTCACCTTGTGTGTTAATTTATCCCTTGCAGTCAGACAATGCTTATAATTGCAAAGGTGTGGACTGGGCCTTCAATGTATAGTGCTCAACCCTGTTAGTGCATCCCTTTTCCTCATGACTTAGGGATGATCGCCTGTGGAAGGTAGGTGTGATGAAATTGTTTTCACCTCGGCTTGGGCACATATTAGGCAATGTGTGTGTTTTGGATTCGGAGCCTGAACCAGTTCAGAGCCAAGTTAGAAAAACAGCCCCTCTATAGAGAAGCAACAGATGGGGAATCTGAGCGATCATCTTGGCTGTACCAAGCAGTGGGATTTTTAGAACTACCCATAACCACACACAAAAAAAAGTTAGCAACCACACGTTAAAAAATAATTTTATTTTATTAAGTATCTAGCTCAGGAAAAAGTTACCGTTCAAAGGCAAGAAAATGTCTCACTTCCTGAAGCAAACACTGGAAAGTCGGTCTCATAAAATGGACACTTTGATACAGGGATGATGTTCGTCCTCAGCCAGTAAGAACTGAAAACCTTTACTTGAACTTCTCTATGTTATATTCAAGTTCTTCACTTGAATATTTTTAATTTATAGCAGTTAAGCCAGTTAGTATTAAGAGGTCAAAATACTACTTTTTTAAATTCGCAGTTAGGAGCCACGGCGATGCCTCACTCAAGATGTTTGCTATGCAGGCGCAAGGACCTGAATTTGGACCCCCAGCACACAAATAAAATGTCAGGCATGGTGGCGTGCACCTATGACTCCAGCACCTGGGAGGCAGAGAGAGGAGTGTCACTGAGGCTGGCCAGCCAGTCTAGCTCTTCCGTGTGCTTAGGTTTCAGTTAAAGACCCTGTCTCAAAAACAAGGAGGGGAACCGTAGAGGAAGACGGCCTCTGACCTTTGCACTCACGTGCACACATACACAAGAATAATCAGTTATAATAAAATCCACAGCTAAAATACTTTTAGTGTTTATAGTTTGCTACATAAAATGTAAGAAGCAGTGAATAATCAAAAGGAGTGGTTCTGTGGTGGTTGCTCTTGTTTTGTTTTCATTAGAGACAAGTCTCACTGTATAGGTCAGGCTATACATGTTATTGTAGCTAGTAAAACTCGTTGGTGTCATGTCATGACCTGTCAACAGTCCACAAAAATGGGGTGAGGGCTCACAGGACCCTCGGCTTTCTTTAAGGATGAGCCCCCTGGTAAGTTGGCCATGTTCCAGTGGTCGGTTGTACACCCATGTATACATGGACAAAACTAACTGGATTCAGTGTATGTGTGTGTGTGTGTGTGTGTGTGTGTGCGTGCACACGTGTTTCAAAGCCTCAGGCCATTCAGTGTGATATTTCTGCTTCAATCTCGTAGCTTAAGAGGTGAGCGCTCAGCTTCCTGCTCCTGCTCCTGCTGTCATGCCTGTTGCTTGCCGCCATGTTCCCCGCCATGACGGACCCTCTGAAACCATAGCCCAAGTGAACCTTCCTCCTCAAAGATGCCTCGGTCATGGTGTATTGGCACAGCAACAGAAAAGTAGCCGATACATCCATGGAAGCAATTCTTCAGTAAGTACAGTGAGCAAAAACACGGAGGCCATGATATGACAACCTTTGCAGAGCTGTAATATGGATGCAGTTCATTATCTTAAGAGCAACTATTAGACACTTGAGGTTTTTAAAGAGGTCCTTGAAATTATCAAACTATTATCTATAAGACCAAGCCATTGTTTGGAGAATGGATTAGAAAAAAAACTAAATATTTACTTACTAGGTTAACAAATTAATACATTAATAATATGCTTAGATAACTTTTAAATATTCACTTTATGTTAACTATGTGTAATAAAATTTGAATTTTAATAACAAAGCTCCAGGTAGCACTTTACAATTGCAATATAATATATATACATATAATTTAAAACTCCCTAATAGCTTCATTTGAATAATCAAAAAAGAGATAAAATTAATTTCAACAATATATATCATTTATTATACTCCAAATAATATCATTATAACAAGTAATTAACAAAACTATAGGGTAAAAAGGGCCAGTGAAAGAACACCCTGGATCTGAGACCAGAGCCAAGGAAACGCACCTCGCCTCTAACCAACTCAAGAATTGAAATCCAGCAAATCTCTGGGCATAAAATCCAACCAGTCTTTGAGCTTGTCCTAAACTCAGGAATTGAAAGCCTACTGATCCCCATCCTGAAAATCTCTACCTTGGAAAGCTCCACCCCTAAGAAACCCTACGTAAGCCCTATGCCTGTTCATTTGGGGGCTGTTCTTTTCCCACACTGGCAGAGGTAGCCACTCTCCTGAATTCTCCCTCCCAAAAAATCTCTTGAGTGGGGTTTGTTGTAACGACTTTTTTTCACCGGAGTGAAGTAGAGCAGAGCTGTAACAGCTCTCATCAGAGCAGACTGGAGCAGACCCAGAGCTGAGTTATAACTCTTTGGCTGGGGAAACTCTCCCTTGCTGGAGCAGACTGATGTTTTGGGGGAGCTAAACAGAGTTGTAACATATCTCAGGAGCAGAACAGAGCAGAACTGTGACAGGCTCTCTGGGGAAACTCTGCCCTGCTGGAATAGAACTGCTATAGTGACCTTAGGGAAAGCTTTCCCGGAGCAAGGACCGTAACACTTTGCTAGGGGAACTGCCCCCACCAGAACAGAACTGAAACACTTCTGTTGGGATGCCTTTCCCTTCAGAGCTACAGGTATTACTCGGCTTCTAAGTGCCAGGATACCTTCCCCTTCTAAACTGTAGGTCTTCCTTGGCTTCCGACTACCTGGATACCTTTCTCTTCAGAGCTGTAACACTTGCAAAACTATTATTAATGAGATCATTTACATTACTTTTTCACTAAACTGTGTATTTTATGCTGCAATCTTGTGTTGATTCAGATAATCCTATTTCATGTGCTCAGTAGTCCTTAGAGAGCTTAGGAAAGTATAGTTATAATGACTTTACCAAATGGTTCTCAAATATGAACGGTACCAACTTGCCTCTGAGTTATGAAGTTAAGCATCCTGGGAATTTTTGAACAATAGCACTAGCGTTCATCTGTCTGTTTCCTGATTGGGGGGATGCAATGCAACCAGCAGCCTCCAGCTGCCATGTCTTCTCCGACATGATGTAATAATTATTTATCCTCAAACTATGAACCAAAATAAACCCTTTCTTCCTGAAGCTGCTTCTGTCAGGCATTTTTCACAGCATCAAGAAGAGTAACTGATACACTCTCCAGGACTGTATTTTCAGGGTTCTCAAAAGGAACAGAAATGAAAGGATACACATACATACATACATACACATAAACAATCATACATACACATAAAGGTGGGGGATTTTTTTAGACTGACTTACAGAATATAGTCTGGATAATATAACAGTGTGTACCAATGTTGTCCTCTGACATCCACATGTTTGCTATAGCATACATGTGCACACATACATACATCATACACACATACAATAATAAACAAGTAAAAATCTAAATGGCAAAAAAATATGAAAAAAATGCTTGACATCCATAGCCAGTAGATTTCAAATCAGAGTACATTAGGAGTCCATCTTTCCCCAGTTAGACTGACTGTCATCATGAAATCAAACAAGGGCTGGTGAGGATATTGAGAGAAAGGGAACCCTATCTACTGTTGGTATGGGTGTACATGGCGTGCCCTTATAGGGGTTCCTTAGAAAACTAAAATTAGAGCCACCATCTTCTCCAGCAGTCGTCCCCTTCCAAAACACATACCTGAAGGCACCTAAAGCAGTACACTACACAGAAACCTGCCCCTTTCTGCTGGGTGTGGGAGCACAGGCAGATTTCTGAGTTTGAGGTCAGCCTGGTGTACACAGAGAGTTACAGGACAGGTAGAGCTACACAGAGAAAACCTGCTTGAAAAAACAAAATAAGTAAGTAAATAAATACATAATTAAATGTAAAAAGCCCATCTTGGTGACCCATGCCTTTAATCCCTGTGCTCCAGAGGCAGGCAGATCTCTGTAAGTTCAAGTCCAGCAACAGTCCAGGAGGTTCCAGTTCCAGGAGAACATGGAGAAACCCTGTCTCAAAAAAAAAAAAGAAAGAAAGAAAAGAAAAGAAGAGAAAAGAAAAGAAAGGAAGGAAGGAAGGAAGGAAGAAAGGAAGAAAGAAAGAAAGAAAGAAAGAAAGAAAGAAAGAAAGAAAGAAAGAAAGGGGAAAGGAAAAAGGAGGGAAGGCAGGAACAAACCTGCCTACTCATGTTGATGGAAACATTATTCACAACATCCAAGACATGGAATCAGCCTAGGTTTCCATGTGTAGATTAACAAATAATAAAACGTGGTCCATACACACAGTATTATTCTGCCATTATTTAGAGCACAACTGTTATTTGTAGGATGAAGCTTCTGAGTAGTCCCAAAGTACTCACAGGCTCACCAAGTTGGACGCTGGTAGACTCCTTACTTTGGTCTGTTGTTGATCCTCCCTGGGATGAATAGACCTTTGTTTACTTCTTCCCCAGAAACAGTGCCACACAGCAACAGGTCCCAGTTCTCTATGGTTGTTGGCCAGTGTGTCAGTTTACCAGAGCAATAGCGCAAACTGGATGACTTAAGCAAACACCGTTCTTATTTATTCAAAGTTCAAGAAGCTATAAAGGTCCAAAACCAAGGGTTCAGAAGTACAGTCATCCCACTTGTATACAAATTTCTTATTAAATAATGTTTCAATCAGATTGAATTAGAGCCCATTATAATGACCTCATTTTAACCAGTATACCTTCAAAGAACTGATCTCCAAAATATAGTCAAAATTGAGAGGTATTAGGGATTAAGAGTTTCAGCATATGGATTTGAGAGGCTATTGCTAGCGTGTAAGAACCAGAGTTTCAGTTGCTGGGAGTAGTAGGTGATTCCCAGGCATGGTTTCATGTAACCCTTGCAGGAGTAGATAAGCATACATCTCTCCCCTTTCTCTCCCACTCTCTCTCCCTGGTCTTTCTTCTCCCCCTGTTTGTTTTGTTTTTGAAACAGGGCCTCACTATATAGCCCTGGCTGACCCAGAACTTACTATGTAGACAGGGCTGGCCTTTCTAAGTCGCAGAGATACTCCTGCCTCTAGCTCCTAAATAATAGGATTAAAGGAGTTTTCTTTTTTGTTGTTTGTTTGATTGGTTGGTTTTTGAGACAGGGTTTCTCTGTGTAGCCCTGGCTGTCCAGGAACTCACTCTGTAGACTAGGCTGGCCTCAAACACAGAGATCCGCCTGCCTCTGCCTCCCGTGTGCTGAAATTAAAGGCGTGTGCCACCGCCACCCAGGCGTAAAGGCATTTTCTAATACCTTGGTAAAGGTGAATCATGACAGTTTAGACCAGAGGTTCTCAACCTGTGGGTTGCGATCCCCATGGCAAACCTCTATCTTCAAAAACATTTACATTACGATTTTTTGTCTTGTTTTTTTTTGTTTGTTTGTTTGTTTTTGTTTTTTCAAGACAAGGTTTCTCTGTAGCTTTGGTGCCTGTCCTGGAACTAGCTCTCGTAGAAAAGGCTGGCCTCGAACTCACAGAGATCCACCTGCCTCTGCCTCCTGAGTTCTGGAATTAAAGGCGTATGCCACCACCGCCCGGATTACATTACGATAATAACAATAGTAAAAAAATTACAGTTATGCAGCAGCAATGAAAATAATCTTATGGTGGGGGGCGGGGCTCACTGCAACATGAACTGTATTAAAGGGTCGCAGGATTAGCAAGGTTGAGAATCACTGTTCTAAACTTTAGAGGAACATGGGAATCTGCCCTCCATTATTAGTGTTAATCCTTAATACAGGCTAAAGCGGGTTATGTCGAGACTCGTTTCAGTTCCCAGGACACCAATTTTGGAGCCTGGAGTGGTCTCTCAAAGCCCGAAGCGGTGCAAAGCGACAGCGCCGTAAAGAATTCCACAAGTCGTGAAGAGTCGTGGCGCGGAAGAGTTGCTTTACGGCTCATCCCGCATCTACTGGGCATGCAAAGCAGGCGGCTTCTGGGTTGCACACGTTTGGTGTTGTCGGTGATTCGTGTGGTAATCTCGCTTCTTGGCGTGGTAGCGTCACCCTGAAGAACAGAGTGGCAGTGTCGGCCTAGACTCGGGAGCTGATGGAGTTGGCGGCGGAGAAGGAAGGGACTCCGGGAGGAGGTCCCCAGAGGGTAGCGGAGGGGGCGCGGCCGAGACCCGAGGCTGGTGGGGAGGGAGCCTGGGACTTAGGTGGGAGCCCCGAGGCTGGCGATGGAGAAGAGAGGATCGGACTGGCAGGCGTTGAGACCACAGAGGATGCGGAGGAGATAAAGATGGACTTAGCCGTGGTGAAGCAGGAAGTGGTGGACTGGTCAGATGTAGACGGTGGCAACTCGGTCAGCCGCTGGGTGAAGCAGGAGGTGGAGGGCGGGCCTGAAGTGAAGGATGAGAAGGTGGGCGCGCTGGAGGTGAAGCAGGAGGCGGATGGTAGCCTGGTGGTGAAAGAGGAGACGGTGGATGCGCCAGAAGTAAAGGAAGAGAAAGTGAAGGTGAAGGAGGAGGTAACGGACTGGGAAGAAGTGACGGAGGATTTGAACGTAAAACCGGAGTTGTTTGTTGGTCAGAACGTAAAGGAGGAGCAGGTGTTGGAGGGAGTGCGCGTCAAAGAAGAGGATTGCCTCAAGAGAGAAGAGGTGGACGGCGCGCAGGTGAAGGAAGAGCCCCAGACGAATCCCCGAGTGGGCTGTAAGAGGAAGTTGGCTATGTCAAGGTAGGGCAGGGAGAAAACCCAGATGGGAAATAGAACATTGCGCAGACGAAGCTACTCTAACAGCAGAGTAAATTAAATCAGGCGCGAAGTGGGTCCCTGAAGCCTGGGACACTGTGTGAAGTGGCAGTGGCCATCAAGCTAGGGAGAAAATTCTGGGGGTCCGAGACCTTTGTGGGACCAGGTCTTGTTAACTGTGACGCTCTTGTGCGGGACTTGACCCACTAGAGAAAATAGGAGTTAGGGGGTATCTAATAAAAGCCAACAATGAAAGGGTGGGCGGAGTTAATAGACAACCTCCTCCTGAAGTTTTTCACAGCTCCTAGGAATGCTTATTCCTTGACTGTAGTTACTTTAGTGTGTTCATGTGATAGCATAGAGAACCAGAACTGTGATCAGATTCTGTCTCAAACAACTCGGACTGACTGAACTGAATCTACGGGGTGAGCTGTGGTTGAGAAGATGAGTAATACCATCCCTGGCTTATTCTGGTGTCCGTTCTGAAGTAGATGTGAACTTTTGGAAAAGGCATACATTACTGTTAAATTTAGCCTTGTCTCATTCTATCTTGTTTTGCTGGTGTATATGCTTTTATAGTACCAAATGTAACATCTAGGCACACACAAAATCTCCATGAATTACAGATTAAAAAAATCACCCATTCATTTATTCTCTAATTGCAGCAGAAAAGCCAAAATGAGATTTCCCCATATTATATATTGTTTTCTCGAATTGCATTTTATCGTAAATGTCATTTGTAGACATTTTCATAATTTTCAATGACAACTATCAAATATTTTATCAGAGTTGCTGGCCCATGCTTCTTTGTGTTGCCTGCCTTGATGTCCGTGAGTCAACACTCAGAGATTGTTAGTGTTTGAGTGATAAGTCACAGGTGCGCTCTTACAGGTGTGGAACTTGTGGGACGGAAGAAGCCAAGTACCGATGTCCACGCTGCATGCGCTATTCCTGCAGGTAGATACATAACTTCCTACCTTATCCCCACCTCTCTGCACTCAACTTCGGGTACAGAGCTTCTTCCTGTTTGCTCCCGCAGTTTGCGCTGCGTAAAGAAGCACAAAGTAGAGCTGCCTTGTAACGGCGTCCGCGATAGAACTGCCTATGTCTCGCTGCAGCACTTTACTGAGATGAATCTGCTAAGCGGTGAGTCCTTCTGGGCACAACAGGTAAATGCTTCCCGGCCGCCGGCACATGTCACTTACTCATTTTTCCATTCTGAAATTAGATTATCGATTTTTGGAAGACGTGGCAAGAACAGCAGACCAGGTTTCAAGAGATACTTTCTTGAAAAGGCCAAAGCGCAAAAAATATGTAAGTATTTCCATTGATCTTCTCAAGTTCAGATTTCTTGCAGTCAGTTTATTTGTAAGCCTCTCGGCTGTATCGCGTGGCCACTGTGATCTGGGACTATCCTGGTAGTCAAGACAGATCCTTACCCTGAGGAGTCTGTCTGTCATGTAGTGGGGAGTTACATACGTGGGAGAGTCAGAATTTGTAGAATAACAAATATAATATCTCACAGACTTAAGTGCATGTGGAAAATTAGGATAGATCAAAAGACTAAAGAGAAAGAGTGATGAGTGAGGGGCGGGAGCTATTCAGGGGATGGTTGTCAGCACAGTGGTAGAGGGGACGGCTAGGAGTGACCGTAATGGTATGAAAGAGACGGAGACATTTGGAAGAACTCTTCTGGTTAGAAACACAGGCAAAGTGGCACTGTGACGCCACACTTGGAGGAAGACATTGCAAGACTTTGACCAGACAAGGTGCAGGTAGGGAGCTGATGTGTATGTTCGGGGGTTACAAGGGACATCTTTGTACATTACAATGTATTACAATACATTACTGAAGCATGCTGAGTGGGGAGGGATGCTAAACAGAGCTTAGAGTGCCTGGAAGAGTTCCCAGGGAGGCTGGGTGTGGTGGTGCCTTTAGTATGGCCCTCAGGAAGCCGAGAGGCAGGCGAGTCCCTTGAGTTCCAGGCCGTGCAGGCATATAGGAGACCTTTGTTTGTTTGGTTTGTTTGTTCTGAGACAGGGTTTCTTTCTGTAGCTATAGCTGTCCTGGAACTGCATCTGTAGACCAGGGTGGCCTCGAATTCACAGAGATCCACCTGCCTCCCCAGTGGTGGGATTAAAGGTGTGTGCCACCACTGCCCAGCTGAGACCTTTTCTCAAAAAAGAAAAAAACCTGGCAGTAGTGTGCACGCCTTTAATCCCAGAACTCTGGAGGCAGAGGTAAGCAAATTTCTGAGGCCATCGTGATCTACACAGAGAAACCCTGCCTCAAAAAACAAATAAGCAGCAGCATCAAAGAAACAAGACAAGGGAGGAGTTGAGCATATTTTGGTCTTTAAAAGAGCTTTCTTGAGCCTGGAGAGGCGGCTCAGCAGTTAATCACCAGGTGATCTTGCAGGGAACTGTGGACTAGACAGAGATGAACACGCCCCTGTTCCAGAGGTCCACACGCATGATGCAAAATACATACAAGAAGATAAACACTCATGCACATAAATATTTTTTTTAAAAAAAAGATCACTTTTGCTGCTTGGTTGAGGAACCACAGTGGAAGATTGAAGCACAAAGAATAGTTTCGGGGTGTCTCCATATGAGAGGTGGTAGTGGCTTGAGTGTGCTGTGATTTCCAGTTTTTACAAAACAGTTAATAGGGCCCTGTGTCCTAACACACGTAGTCTTCATATTCTTACTTCCCTTAAACACTAGGAAAATCAAAGATTACACATGTGTTCCCCACCCCCCGCACCCCTAGACAGGGTTTCTCTGTAGCTTTGGAGCCTATCCTGGAACTAGCTCTTGTAGACCAGGCTGCCCTTGAACTCACAGAATCCACCTGCCTCTGCCTCCCAAGTGGTGAGATTAAAGGCGTGCGCCACCACCACCCAGCCTGATGTTAGGATTTTTCACGCACCTGTATTAGTGGTACCGAGATGATAACACACATGTAGAAAGTTACCATGTAGCAATACCTACTACTACTCAGGTTAAGTTAAGCATCACTAAGTTCTATTTTTATTGTAAAATACAACATAGATTAAAAAAATCATAAAATGGCCCGGTTGTGGTGGTAGCACTTGGGAGACAGAGGCAAGTGGATCTCTGTAAGTTCGAGGCCAGCCTGGTCTATAGAGCAAGTTCCAGGACAGGCTCCACAGCTATAGAGAAACCCTGCCTTGAAAAACAAACAATCATAAAATGGAAATACAGTGTAACGATTAATGATATAATGAGAATCTGAAACTGCGGCTGGGCCTGGGACAAGGTGTTCCTGGAGTTCCTTGTAACCCTCTGGTGTTCCTCACTGCCCGAGTCGCCTTTCCAGAGTTGTCTTAGAAACACAACCTTTGCTTATTCTGTTATTCATAGAACAAATTTTCAGTAACAACCAAAACAACACCAGCTTTAAAACAATGCTGTTGGGAATCTTTGGATTTGAATTATGGTCTGCTGGTGTTGCTCTCTGAGGGATTATACTTGAACGTGGAGTTGTCTTGTTGAGCTTTGCTCAAGTCCTTAACTGGATGTTAGTAGAACTTACTCTGTAGTGGTTATTACTGGTTTTCTTTCTTTCATTTTTTTCATTTTTTCAGGTGGAAGGGGATGCTAGGGGAGTTAAAGACAAGGTTCCCATCTGTAGTCTTGTCCTGAAACTCACTCTGTAGACCAGGCTAGCCTCAAACTCAGAGATTCACCTGCCTCTGCCTCCTAAGTGCTGGGATTAAAGGCGTGTGCCACCACCGCCTGGCATATTATTACCAGTTCTCATTCTGGCCAGTATGTCTAAATTTCCTTCAGCTTTTAATAGAATTGTATTGGATTTTAGTTTTATCATTCACTTTCTCCTTTTGAGAAGAAAAGCATTTTATTGAGCATTTGGATTTCCACTTTTGTGTGCTTAAGCCTTTGGTTCATCATCTTGTTCAGCTTCTGGCTCCCTTTGAGAGTCAGTGTGTGCAGACACTTGCTGTGGCACACGTATGGAGGTCAGAGGACAGCCTCTGGTGCGGCTTTCTTACTTCTAGCTCCCGTCTCTCCATAGGAGACTGGGATAGCAGACTTGGCTCTCACACCAAGCTTTGTGCAGGTCCTGTGATTTCACACTCAGTTTTCCATGCTTGTGCAGTAAACTACCCACTGAGGTGTCGTTAGCCTGCTGAGCTGTCTTTGTGGTTTTTAGATAAGGTCAATACTTGATGAGATGTTATAAACTTTTGTATGGTTTATCTTTCACTATTGGTGAGCATGCCTTCATTTTAGTCTAAGTGTTAGCTTTTGCTCATTTCCTTTACAGGTAGTATTCTGTGTTTGTCAGGAAGCCCTTTCCTGTGTGTGCGCAGCTGCAGTGCTGCTCAGCTGCAGTACTGCCCTTCCTTTGAGTGATTTTTATTTTCTTCCTTAGCTCATTAGTTGGCTCAGTTGATAATTTTAACATTGAGAATCTGGTAAAGTTACCTTCTTGAACTTAATAACCAACTCAGGGTGGAGTAACATATGTTAGAGGCATGTGTTTTTATATCTTATTTCGTTCCCTCCTTGTATAGCTTTATTCGATTCTAAATTGTAAGGTATTCTGAAATTAACTTATGTTTGGCTTTGTTGCTAGCTATTCTTTATGAAAAATCGTGCCCGAAAGCAAGGTATTTTCTTGAGGCTTCTACCCAACGGATTCAGCAAGAGGAAAGAGAACTCAACAGTTTTTGACCATAGGTAGGTCTCTCGCTTTTACTATATAGCTGTTCTGATTTGATGGGGAACAACCTCTAGGATTGGTTTGCTTTAGAACATTGCTAACAAAAATGTGATCTGTAAACTGTTACTGGATGACAAGAGAGAGTGGTATTTGCTGTCCTCTGACTAGTCAAGATTTGGGGATGTGTTTGTTATCTTGATGTCCTTTGAGAAGCTTCTGGAATGTTAGTGTGCACAACAGATCAGTAACTGTCCTTGTAGTTTAATCTCAGTAAGTTGGAATTTGGTGACGTATTTCTGATAGTGCCTCAGTAATGCTTGTGACTGGTTTGGAATTTGAAAGCATGCATTTCTAATGGCGACCACCAATACTCCCGGCTAAGAACCTGCTTAGTAGTAGTGTTGTGGAGTTTTCTCTGAGACCTAGAGCATCAGGAGAATATGTGGAGGCTTATTGCCTAAATTCAGTCAGAACTATCAGTTCTGACTCAGGTGATTTCCCATCTCAGCCTTCCAAGTAGTTGAGACTGTAGGCTTGCAACCATGTGTACCTCGGCCTCTTGTTTATGATAAGAATCATCGTCAATTTTATTTAATAAAACTTCTACCGTTCCAAACGATGTTATGTAATTAGAAAATGGCATTATTCGTTTAATTTGTGATTTAAAGCATAATATTAGTGAGATTGATTCTCCTTGTTCATACTTGGTTTCCAAAGTAAAGTAATTACCTACTTTTATCAAATGTGGGATTGTGTACTTTGAAACCAACACACAGAGAATTTGGCATACTTTGGTTAACTTCAGAATAACCAGGTTGTGCCTTATCCATAGATATGTGCTGTGTTGGGAAGGGGCACTTGCGGCTGTCATCCCAGGTTAGTTCTTGGGGCTCCAAGTGTAGCGCTGTCTCTGGATAAGGAATGTGGGGAAGATTGTTCCATCAGTCACTGGGTTTAGTGGCTTTATTTTAATTATGGGCCATTCCAAGATAGCAAACCAAACACTTATGCCCTAATGTTTTCCTTGTGAAATTACAGAGATGTGAGGCTGGTCTTGTATTTGTAGTGTTTTGTCTCCAGTAGTTAAATACAGTTTGGATGAAGCTATTGACCTGTACTGAGGACATTTAAATATGTTGTTTGCATTATAGACATCCTGTATTACGTTACACCTTGTAGTTTGTGTCTATAACCATGGGGGAAATACTTTCCTAATTTCTGTTTTAAATACTCTGGCTTCAAATCTCATTTACAACTAGCTCTGCAACCCACGTCTTTCTGTCTGTACAGCATTTTCCTCAGGAGTGGAGGGGGAGTAGGGTTTTTTTGTTTGTTTTGTTTTGTATTTTGTTGTTTTGGTTTGGTTTTTTTGTTTGTTTTTTGTTTTTTGTTGGTTTTTTTTTTTTTTTTTTGGTTTCTGGTTTTTGGAGACAGAGTTTCTCTGTAGCTTTGGAACCTGTCCTGGACCTAGCTCTTGTAGACCAGGCTGGCCTCGAACTCAGAGATCCCCCTGCCTCTGCCTCCCGAGTGCTGGGATTAAAGGTGTGTGCTACCACTGCCTCGCAAGGGGAGTAGTTTTAATGTGCCTACATGACTAATGTTTATGTGCTTTTAGGGTCCTTTTTTCCCTTTTAGATTTCCTTAGTGGAGGCCTGTAAAGAACGTGAGCCAGGCATGGTGGTACATCATTACCCCAGCACTCAGGAGACTGAAATATGGTGACCACAAGTCCCAGGCCACACAGAGAGTATAGTGAGACCCTGTCTGAGAAAAGAAACCTTTAAATTTTATCGTGTCTGTTAATAGTTCAGTTTCTTTTCTTTTTATGTATTTGTTTATTTTTCCTTTGAGGCAGGGTCTTGTCCAGCCCAGGCTGTCCCGGACTCACTGTTGTTCACTTGTGATCTCCTGCTTCTTCCTCTGGAGACTGGAGTGCAGATGTGTGTGCTATTGCACCGCTGTCTAGGAGGAGGGTACCACTGTCACCCAAGTTTCTCCCACCTCCCTTGGGCGCAGCTACTGCCTTCTGTCAAGTTAACCACCTCAACTATTATGTTTATATATTAGTTTTGCCCATTGAATTTTCCCCAGTATAATTTAATTGTTCAGTCACTGTCTTAGTTGGGTTTCCATTTCTTTGTTAAACACCATGACCAAAAGCATCCTGGAGCAAAAAGGGGTTATTTTGCTTACATTTCAACATAACAGTCCATCATCAAAGGAAGTCGGGGTAAGAACTGGAGGCAGGAGCTGAAGCAGAGACCCTGGAGGAACTCCACTTTCTGACTTGCTCCACAGTCCTTGTGTAGCCTGTTTCCTCATGACCCCTAGGACCGCCTGCCCAAAGATGATACCACCCACAGAGGTCTGGATGCTCCCACATCAGGCATTCATCAAGAACTTCAGAGACATGCCAATCTTCCCAGATGTGACTAGGTTTATGGCAAGTTGACAAAACCAGCCAGCACAATCACATCTACCCATCTTTCAGTCCACCATCTTTGGACATTTCAGAGTTATTGCAGGCATCATTGTACTGGCCTCTGTGTTTCAGCATTATTAGCCAGAGCTCAGTAGTTGCTTGCATTCTTCCTTTGATGCAGTAGAGTTTGCATACTGTGAAATGCGTAGATCTTAATGACATGTGTAGTAAAGTTGGTGCAGGAGGACCAGTCCATGGCCTCACTCGTACCGTGCAGGTGCTGTGTCCCTGAGCTGCATTCTCAGCACCAGAACCTAATCCCTGTGACTGCATGAAACATTGTCAAAACACAGATTTCTTTCTACACGCCTCTCTCTTTCTCCCCATCCCCCAAACTGGGATAAGTTTTCCTCCTTCTCCCCTTTTGCTGGAGAGTAGAGTTTTCTAGTTATTTGTCCACTGATCTTGTGATCTTACTTAGAAGTGTTCAGCTTATTGGGCCAACTTTGCCTGATGTCACAGAGGGCCTCTTGGTTATCCTGACTTATTACCAGGTTCAGATTGTCTTGTCTGCCTTATTGCCCTAAATATTTAATGTAAGCAATAGAAAGGTAAGGGCAAGTAGTGGGAAAGGGGTGATGGGGAGGCATGTAAGTACTTACTAACCAAGCAGTTCTTCTAGGAATTTATCAGTGGACTTAATAGCTCGGAAAAGGAAGTAGTCATCAGCCTCCCAAATGAAATGTACTCATTTAGAATGATTGCCAAAAGTATCAAGTGACTAAAGATATATGTAAATGCTTATTGCAGACTTACTGTGTAAAATATAAAATGTATATACATATATACCATACAGTGGCTGTCCACTCTCCCTCCTCCTTTTTTCCATCTATAGGGTTTGCATTCCAAACCTTCCAGAGATTCCTTACATTGTGATCCCAGATCTTGTATGTATATAGTTTGTTCCATACATCCATACTTGTGCTGTCATTCAGTTTATAAATTAGGTACATTAAGAGATTAGCAACAGTTATAATAAATAGAACAAGTATGGCAGTCTACACGAGTGAAGCTGTATGAATGTGGTCCCAGCATCTTCCTGGTCTGTTCTCATCGTGGTGGTGGCATGAGATGGAGTGGTGCTCAGCATTGAGACTCAGTAGCTTCCCAGTGTTCTACATCACGAGCCAGAGCACATTATGCTCTTCACGGAAGCTAACTCCCTTCCAGCTTAACTACAGACTTGAATACTGAAGTCATCACTTGGGGTTTGAGGCATACTAGCAAAGTCAGCACAATTTGCTCTTATCCTGGACCTCAGGAATCTCAGCATATGACTTTTTACTTTGCACCCCTCCTCCCGTTAAAATGAGGGCTTCCAATGTTTTACTTAAAGACAGCATTTTACCTTTTTTTTTCTTTTTTCTTTTTTTTTTTTTTTGGTATATTCTCATTGCTAGCATCACTACTCTTACACTTTTGAGACATTGTTAAATAAAAGAAGCATTAAGTCAACAGCCTCACTGCAACGGTCTAGTGACTAAGACAGCAGCTCCTGGTGCTCAGGCAGGTAGCATACATACACAGTGTAGCTGTGGCAGACAAGGGATTGTGTAAGTCCTGTTTCATGGGACAGAGCAGATTTCATCTCACCACTCAGAGCTGTGCAGTTTGAAACTTAGGAATTGTTTGTTTGGGGAATTTTCCACTTGACTGTTCAGCTCACAGCTAACTGTGGATAATGAAACCATGGAAGTGAAGCTGCTGGTAAGAAAGGACTACTGTATTTTATAAGGGCAGCGACTTCGGAGAAGGTGTCTTAGTCTCTGTTTGTACTGTAACAGAATAACCACTGGCTGGGTAGTTTTTAAAAGAAGTTTTGGATTGTTCTTTTAGGGCTTAGAAGTGTAAGATCATGGTACCAGGTTGTGCTTCGTATCTGGTAAGGGCCTTCTTGGTTCTACAGCATGGCAGGAGACAGCACAGAGTGGATGCATGCTGGCCTTGCTTTTTTTCCCTTCCTTATGAAAGCGGCATTGCTGTCGTGGGGCTCATCCTCTACCCAGAAATAGGAGCGTACGTATGCGTGTGATGTAAAGTTTCCCAGCACAGGACTCTGGCGGGCTCTCGCAGGTGTGGGTAGGAAGTGTGTACCATTTTGTTCCTTTCTGAAATTTAAGCCATATGTGTTTGTGATGTTAAGGATTATGTTGATAGGTATGTACAAGTTTTTTATGATTTTGGCTGGAAGTTTAATATTTGAAAAGTATCCTGACACCATCATGTGAAAATGTGTGCTTTTATCCACACTCCAGCCTTGCACTGTCTTTTGGACTTTGCTTGTGAAAACTGTATCTTCTTGTTGGTTGCTTGAAGAAGAGTAGGTGAGTGGGTGCGGCTCTGTTTTGGTTAAGCGGGGATTGTGGAAGTGCAGGGGGAAGATACTTGACAACTGAGGAACGACTCTGAGGTGTGATTCTCACTGGACAGATGCCTGAAACTGCAGTGCTTTCCCCACCCAGAAATAAATTTAGTACCTGGTTATCAGATGGTTCAGATAAGCTTTATAGTATTGAATTTTTGGTGGTCAATAGAAAATTGGGCAAAGAATACTGCTCAAAGTAAGCATGTCAAGAGCAATGAAAAGTTTCCTAAGTACCGTACAAGCCAACATTATAGCAGTCTAGGAGCCATTTAATGTAAAGGCAAACAGGCCAGAATAGTCAATGCCAGAATATCCAAGGGCAGTTATTTTAATGCAGTTAATAATTTGTCTTCATTTTGTTATACTTATCAACAAGGGAATTTCTATGTTGACTAATACTAGCTAATAAAGCATTCTATACTATGTACACCTTAGGAAATTGCCTTAAAAAGTTGTACTATGGCCGGGCGGTGGTGGCGCACTCCTTTAATCCCAGCACTTGGGAGGCAGAGGCAGGCGGATCTCTGTGAGTTCGAGGCCAGCTTGGTCTACAAGAGCTAGTTCCAGGACAGGCTCCAAAAAAAAAAAAAGAAAAAGAAAGAAAATAAAAGAAAAGAAAAAGTTGTACTATGGGCTGGAAAGATGACTCAGCAATTAAAAATTAATTGATCTTGCAGAAGACTCAAATTTGATCATCAGCGTCCAGGTCAAGTGGCTCACAGCCTTCTGTGCCTCCAACTGCAGGAGGTCGGATTCCCTCTCTTTGCTTCTGTGGGTATTTCCATGTACATGCACACACTCTAACATAGACATGAACACATGCACATAATTAAAAACAAATCTTGTGGACTAGAGAGGTGATTCAACAGTTAAGAGCACTGACAGCTCTTCTAGAAGACCCAGGCTTAATTCCCAGCACCCATCTGGCAGCTCAGAACCATCTGTAACTCCAGCTTTAAGAGAACCAACACCTTCTGGCCTCCCCAGGTGCCAGGCATGCATGCAGGCTGTGGGTCTCTGTATTTATTCCATCTGCTGCAGGAGAAGCCTCTCTGCTGATGTCTAAACAGGCACCAGTCACTCACCTGTGGGTTTCACTCTACTCTCAACGTGTATTATTGTGTGGACTTACTACCTGTTCTCCAGAAGGGCCCACACTTCATCTTCCTCTGCCCAAAGTCCATCTTCCTGTGGCTTTATTACCCCTGACCCAGTTCTAGGCAACCCAAAGACCTGCTTATTTTTCTCCTACTTCCTGCTTAGAACTGAGGTTTAGACTTCTCAAGCCTTTGGACTTAGGAGTGGGGATTTTGTATCTTTGTTTGATTAGGAGTTTTGTTTTGTTTGCTTTCTACAAAAGTATCTGTCATCTTTACAGAATTAAGATCACAGAGACATGACCATTGTTAAAAATGTGAGTTAGTATTTAAGAGCTCCTGTCCTATTTTAGAAGCTAGCCACTAGGTGTCCCTCTTGTAAAGACATAACAAATATTTTATAAATTTAAAAGTATTCTTTAGATACATTTATAGCTTTCTAATCATATCATGTAACATGCTCATCTACTTGTTTGTTAATATAATAGCACTTGTTTCTTTAAACAGTGTAGCAATGTATTTCTTTAAACACAGGAGTTGTTTTTCGTGTTTTGTTTTTTTTTTTAAAAAAAAAAAAACACGGTGTCTGTAGAGGTATAGATTTTTACTTTTCTGCAGCAGGGCTTTAGAAAGGACCAAGGAAAAATAAAATGAAGAGTCTAACAGTTGTCATGGCAAACAAGTAGATTTTGAGATTTGGAGAGTTATGTAATAGGTACTTGGTGTAAACTTGTAGCTGGGCTAAAATGTTGAACTCTGCCATTTCTTTTCCATGTAGCTTTTAGATGTTGATGGAGGAGTTTCAGAGTAACTGCAGTCTTCCATAAGCACTGTAAAAAATAGGAGCCTCATTGTTCCCCATTCCTGCCTTCCCGACCGTGGCCGTGCCAACAGCAGCAAGCAGCTCTGTGACCCCGCTTCACTGAGTGTGCCTTCCTGTGGTGTCTTCCACTGTCTGGAGATGGGAAGCCTAGCAGTTCGACCAGCTTCTCCAGATAGGGAAGTCTTTCCAGCCACTAGGCCTTCATGGTATGCCACTAGAATGTGTCCCTCCCAGAGCCTTGATGACAGCATTTAGAAGTCATATATCCGTGTGTTCCTGTCTTACTTAGAGGACGTCTGTAGTAGGAGGCCGCAGCGCCAGTCTGTTGGGGGAGGCTGCTTGTTCTTTCCCAGATGCCTAGACCACGGAATAATCACTAGAAACTATATTACTTGTAATACTGTTTGACCAATAGCTTAAGCATATTTTTAGCTAGCCCTTATTTCCTGAACTAACCCATCTACATTAATCTGTGTATCGCCACATGGCTGTGGCTTCTCGGCAAGGTTCCATCCAGCCTCTGTCTCTAGAAGGCCTACATGGCTTCTCTGACTCCGCCTTCTTTCTCCCAGCATTCAGTTTAGTCTGCCCCGCCTACTTCTGTTCTGCCCTGCTATAGACTCAAAGCAGTTTCTCTATTAATCAGTGGTAATCACAGTATACAGAGGGGAATCCCAAATCAGACGTCTGTTTTTCTACCTTCAGTCTCTATACTGATGCCAGATATGTCTCTCTACAGCCTGCTTTTAGTATGATGGTCACCTGCTCAGAATAGTAAAGTTTCTTACCCCGTCTCAGTGCAAGATATCTCCAATGGCAGAACTGCAAATAGTTTAAATATGTCATCTCATCTCCTAGCGTTGTGTCTGAAACTCTGAATTGTTTTGCCCTTTCCATTACTAGAGTTAACAGCTGCTTCTCGATCACTCTGCAACCTGAATTGCTATCTTTTAAGCAGAAGAAAGATCATTTCAGGTACTTCCCATGAAGCAAGATAATTTGAGCTGCCTTGTGTCCTGTTCATCAAGCCCAAGTGTCTGAGCCTCTGAAAGGCACTCTGAAGTGAACCACTCAGAAACACTACACACACCCATCCCTGCTACAGATCCTCTGCACCAAGGCATCAGGCACAGCGAAACTCCCTTCACATAGCATCAGGCTTGGCCGTGCAGAGCATGGACCAGCAGAATATGACTTCTGTAATCCAGGTGCTCACCCTGCTGGCTCCCCATCTGCAGGGTGCACTCGTCTTCCCCAGCATGTCTCTTCCGCCTGATCATATCTTCATCTGTGGGGTGCACTGTCTTCCCCAGCACGTCTCTTCTGCCTGAGCTCCTCTAGCCCGTAGTTTCTCCACGTTTAACATGAAACAGATGCCAGCATTTAATACTGGTGTTCATGTTTTTGGTATGCTTGTATCTGTTCTTCTTCCATTACAATGTTTTTATGAGGGGCTCTCTGGTTATTTTGAAAGGTATATTTCATGTGTGTAGAGCCTTTTGATACTTTCTAGAAAAACTTGTATTCCTGAACCTTAGTGGCTCAGAACTGGGCAGCCATTACCAAATGCCACTTTTGCTTTTACCACAGCCAGTTAAGACCTGCCGTAAGTGGTTAAAAATGATCTTTTTCTTTTCAGCCTTCACGAGCCACGTGCATTTTCTTAACATCCCCTCTCCCAGCTCCCACAGCCCTAGCTACCCTGCTTCCTCTTGTCATGCAGTAGAGCACTTCTTGGGCAAAATATAGAACTGGTCCCTTTGGAAATGTTTTCATAATGATGTGAGACATGGAACTGATTTTCACTCAAATTCTAGTTATTTTCATCCAGACTAAGTGACTGAGCAGGCCTTTGTATTTCTGCTTCCAGAAATACTTAATCATGGTACTAATCCTAATAAAATAAATGATTTTTATGAGGAAGGGTTGCATTTATTTTTGAGAGACTTTAAGTTTTCATCGTGAAAATACTTTAAAGGTCAGGCAGTTGTGAGTGAAGGATTGTGTAGCTATTTCGTGCATTAGCCTTTAAGGGCTTCCAAATGTGGTAGATTTTCTTTCAGTTTTCAATTAAAATAAGGTTTATTGCTAACCGTGGAACAAAATGCTTTTATTCCTAAAATTCCATCAGGTATTACTTGATGGCTCTAATGTCCTAATAGTTGACGGGTTTGCTCTCTCCTTTCTGTTGTTTATAAATGTGCTGTCTTCGGTTTGGGTTTTTTTTTTTTATTTTTTGTTTGTTTTTAATCTGATGCAAACCTAGGTGTACCTGAAAAGAGAAGCCTTAGTTGAAGAATTGCCTCCATCAGATTAGTGGGCATGTTTGGGACATTTTCTTGATTATTAATTGATGTAAGAGGGCTCAGCCCACATTGGGATGTATCATCCCTGCTTATGTTGGTATAGGCCATGTGAGAAGGGTGGCCGGCAAGCCAGTTAGCAGTGTTCTTCACGGTCTGTGCCTCGCTCCCACCTGCCCATCAGGCTCTGGCCTTGAGTTCCTGCGCTGACTTCTTCCACGACAGGCTGTGACCTCTAAGACAGATATAGGCTCTTCTCCCTTAAATTGTGTTCAGCCTTTAATCCCAGCACTCTGGAGGCTGAAACAGGAAGATATCTGCAAATTCAAGGCCATCCTGGTCTACAAATTGAGTTCCAGGACATCCAGGGCTACACAGTGAGACCCTATCTCAAAGTCACAAAAAAAAAAAAAACGTATACAGTAGGGGCCAGAGAAGGGCTCAGTGAGGAAAGGTGCTCGCTGCCAGGCCTCCAGCCCTAAGTTTAGTGCCCAGGGCCACCATGGTAGAAGGAGGGAATCTGCCAGCTCCTGTTGGCCTCCGACCTCCACTTGCACGCCATGCCAGTACTGCCATACTCACGAGAAAGATGAATAAATTAATCAAAGAAATCAAAGAAAAGGAGAAATAGTTAAGTCTCAGTTGATGAAGCTTCCTCTCAGTCTGTCTCTCTCTCTAAAAGCCTTGTGAAGAGAACATCAGAGAGCAGTCAGGAGATGTACAGTCTTATCACTGGACACTGTACTCTGCATCCAGAGTGTGTTCACTTATGGGACTCATGGGATGGTTTCAGTTAAATACATTGTCAGCATGTCTGTGCTAAGCTTCGTAGTTAAGATCATTGAATTGAATATATAATTATAAAGATTATGGTGTGTTTAAGTTCTCAACATATTGCTTGTCCTTTTAATGACATTGTAGTAAAGCTAGGCGGTGGTGGCATATGCCTTTAATCCCAGCACTTGGGAGGCAGAGGCAGGCAGATCTCTGTAAGTTCAAGGCCAGCCTGGTCTACAGAACGAGTGCCAGGACAGGCTCCAAAGCTACAGAGAAACCCTGTCTCGAAAAACCAAAGTAATAATAATAAATTATTAATAATATTGTATTAAAAATGTCATCATCTCCTGTTTACTGTGAGAAACCTGAGATTAGAAGCATGTAGTGTCCTGCTTGAGATACATTAGGTATAAAATGTTAAGAGTAGAATTCAGACAGAAGGTCCATTTAACTTCTCCACTATCCTTTATTATGAGTGAGCATTATGAGTGTGTGTGCACATATGTTTATTCCATATTCTTGCTGTATAGGATGTGAATAAAGAATAGAATGTTTCCATAAGAAAATTATGGATGGAAGGAAAGATGCAGAACCCTCAGCTAGTGGCTTTAATCACTCACTGCTCACATAGCAAGTCTGCGTAGGCTCGTCCCCTTCTCAGTGTCTGTGGCCTTGAGGCCTTCCAAGCCCTCAGAAGTTTTCTTAGGGACAGTGGTTTTGTTTGTTTGCTCTCTTATGGGTCCTGGGGATTAAACGCAGGATTTCTCGGGTGCTGGCGAGCACTCTCACCGTGCTGCAACTCAGCCCTCTGTTTGGTTTTGAGACAGGGTCTTGGTAAGTTGACCAAGTGGACTTTGAGCATATGTAGACCCTGCCAGCTCTGAACTTTGGATCCTCCTGCCCACGCCTCCCTAGTAGATGGGATGGCAGACATTTGCAGCCAGCTCAAACTCCTTAAATTTCATATGGAAAACCTCCATCTCTGACTCTCTGTTGTGTTATCCTGGAGTCTGAGTCTAGGTCTTCAGCTTGTAACTGAGACTAGCCTCAGACTAGTGGGAGCTGGGGCTGACCTCATCCTGCTTTTGTCTCCGAATTCAGGGACTATCAACATGTGCCATCATTCCTGGGCATTTGTCACATACTTCTCAGCAAAATTACTCTGAGGCTACCAGAGGAATTATATAGTCCTCATGGGGGCCCATGCGTTGTGAGTGTAAAGGCCACAGGTCAGTGTTCTCATGCTCCACCTTGTTTTTATCTCACTTGATATTTGATTGAGCGAGACTGACTGGCCAGTGAGCCCCAGGGATCTGGTCTGCAAGCCATTTACCAAATGGGCCATCTTCCCCATCCCTGGAGTAATAGTTTTGAGACGACATGTTGCATGTTGGAGTGAATATTTTTCTAATAAGGAAGTATTTTAGTTTAGAAAAAGATTGAGGGTTGCTCCCCATGTTTGTCTCACTATTATCTGGTACTTCTCATAAAAATTGTCTTTGGTTTTATTGGTAGTAGAAAATAACATCATGTGGAAGATTTATTTAATGCAGGCTATTCTTAAATAAGAATTAAAGCATTCTATGTCATAACTCTCAGACTTGGAAGTGCATCATTCAGCATGCGACTCCTCCTCGTGGCATAGTGCTGCCTGTCCTTAGGGCTGGTTAACAGTCATCGTGTAAATCTGCTTCTTAGAATACAGGTTGTTTCTGGTGACCCCGCTATAACACGAGGGACAGTGGACAGTTATGCATATCTTATTAATGGCCCAATTGTTTCTTCAGTATAAATTCCTAGGAATGGAACTGACGGGCAGAAGTGTGTACTGTTCTGAGTGATAACTTGCACTGCAGAGGCTTTATGTTCTGGTCAGCGATGGCAGTGTCTAATTTTTCCCTCCCCTAGTGTCCTAATCTTCAGTGTGTCTGAGATCGGATAGGCAGCACTTTCCTTTTATGTGCACTTCTTTACTGAGTGTGAACAAGCCCTGTAGCCACAGTAATGTACCATTTAACAGGAGCTGATTACTTGGGATTTGCATATTCTGTAGGATTCTAATGGAGCTTCAGATATCAAAGGGGCGGGTTTCACTAATAAAGAATAACAGTAGTACCCCCTGCCAGTGTCTTCTGTGTACATATTATTTTATTGAAACTATGAAAGGATGGTTCTTCAGAGTTCCAGGTAAACGAAAGTTGATAAACATGTATAACATGTGCCTTCTATTTCTCAACCTTAACCCCCCCCACACACCCTTTCAGACATTTCCTCCTAATTGCACACTGTGATGTCTTGATACATTGTATATCTGTTTACATACTGCCTGTTAATTCATGCATTAAAATTTTATTGGCCATCTATAAGACATTGAATACTGCATCAATTGAGAATTCATGGTAGCTGTTTGTGGTTGTGTGTGCACTTACATAAGTATTTAGGATAAGATCAGAAAACCTCAGCCACACCATTATTGAACCTTTGATACATTCGGTTTCATGGGACTCAGAGGCTTTGTCAGTTGTCCAGAAAGGAATAAGGAGTACTGTTAGTAATTACGTCCACCATTTCACTGTAAACAAGTGCCTTGGATTATTTAAATTCTGTAGAATGTTCTAGGTGGAAGTGCCAGGTGTGCAGCATTCCTGTTGTTGGTGGTGTCTGGTTATATCTGGGCAGTGTCCCTAGTGAATTAGAAGTGCCTGGTAGTCAATGCTAACCCCTGCCCAACATTCTCTCACAGTGGCTCTGTCTCCTGCAGACCCTGGGGATGCCGGGGAACGTTTTCAGTTCCAGGTGCCAGAACTGGAAACCTGAATCCTTGTAACATCTGGTGGGTCAGTCAGGCTGGCACTCTTTTAAAATCCTGCAGTGGTTTATGGGGCAGAGAAGAAGCTGGTCAAACATGTTGGCACTGCCACAGTTGAGAAGCCATGAACTAGCTTAGTGTATGAACACTTCTTAAAGTCTGCCTTTAGAAGATACCAGGTAGCGTTGTGGTTTTAGTATGTGTCCATATGTATAATTATGAGTCTCCAGAAGGGGTTTGCCCATGTCACTATGACTTACCAGTTATGCCTACATGAATTTCAGTCCCACTAAAAGCCTTCAGAGAAGGAGCCAGTGAGATGGCTCTGCAGGTAGAGGTACGTGCTGTTCCTGTAACTGTTCACTTAAATCAGTGGCTGCTGCATCTGCACTGGTCTCTGTAAAGCTCTTTGTCTCAGAGACTAGACGGCAGGCTTCAACTTTATAACCTGTGTTCTTTGATGTTCTAGCCAAGAACAAACCAAACTGAGCTTAACCCAATGTTTTTCTTGTATAGTAATGGCGCCGTAAACACAATCATAATCTGCACATTTTTCCTCTAGTTTTTCCAAAACCCGCATTAGTAATGTATATATCCAGCTGCTGGTAGCTCATGGCTTTAATCCTAACAGTAAGGAAGGCAGAGTCAGGCAGGTCTACAACCAGAGTTTCAGGACGGCCAGAGCTATTACACAGAGAAACCTGTTTGGAAAAAAACAAACAAAAGAATTTGGGGTCCTCCTACAGCATAAATTTCAAAAATATGCTGATCATTGCCTAGAAGAAATGTAACAATTGGATGGTAAACGTTTTTTCTAAGACAAGAAAATACATGTAGGCCAGGTGTCACGCAGTAGACTGGCAGACTGACCTCTGAGTTCAAGAACAAACTGTCCTACATAGTAAGTGCACTAGGCTAGCCAGGGCTGCATAGTGAGATCCTGAGATCCTGTTTCCAAAATAAAAGGAAAAACATACAAAGCCATAACTGCAGTGAAAAGGTTTAAATTTCCATGACGGACACTTTGAACAGTAGTTGGCTTTTTGTTTTAATTTATTTAATTTTGTTTTCTGATTTTGGGTATGGTAAGTAGGGTGTGTGGTCCTTTTTCTAAAAGCAAGCATTTAGTGAGTTTCTAATTCAGGTCCTGTGCCAGACCAGAGTTTAGGTGGGAGGCGAAGGCACTCAGTGCATTTTGCTTAGCAACCAGCTTGTTGTGTTCTGTTTGCTACTGAATGCAGCAGTCATGCCTCACAGGTGCGTGTGCAGCTGGACTCAGCCAGACAGTACTTGATTCACCTGCTCTCTAGACTTGTCAGGCGAGGACACCCTCTCTGTTTAGTCATGAGGAGATGCATTTGTAAACTGCAAGTTTCAGCTCACTATTCTCAAGCCCCAGCTTCGAGAAATCACCTTCTATTTGGGCAAACTGATGTCCCTGGGATTCAGAACCTTCCTATGATTAAGCCTTACAAGTACTTTACTCCAGAAAGTTCCCAAGATTGTGGGACCCACTAGAGAACATCTTAGTGACAGTTGAGGCCTGACTGATTCTCTGCCTTCATCTGCTCGCGGTTGCTCTCTCGTAGGAAGCAGCAGTTTTGTTGGCATGTAAAGCTCCAGTTTCCACAGAGTCGAGCTGAGTATGTAGAGAAAAGGTATGTCATCCTGAGCGCTCTACTGCAGGGCTCTCTGATTAAACAGGTAAGTACTTAGTGCTTGTCACACCGCGAAGTACTCATCGGCAGTGACCTGCCCTGAGCCTGGAAACACCAGATCAAATCAGCTGTGATGCTGAGTAAGAAAGCAGGTCAAAGAAGAACAGTCAAATGTGGTTCTGTCTCAGAGTCTGAAAAATCCCAGGGAGCTAAGTGGTATCCATTTCAGGACTGTCTCCAAACAGGGTAGAACCCTACAGGAGCGAGTTAACACAGACCGTGGCAGTAATTTGAGCAGAGGAGTATGATCTGAATCAGGAAGTCTGAAAGACTGAGCAGTTACATAGGACACAGAAGACAACCCAGAATTCTACTATTGAAAAGTTCCGCTTTTAGTATTAGATCCCTCAGAAGATATGGTAGGTACATGTATGAAACATACATGTATACACCTAATAATACATCTAAATATACATGCATGTCCTAACTTTATATATACTTTTAAGGTTCTTTGAGTATATTTTTAGGTATCACAGGCTTTATGCTGTGTGGTTTCTTGAGTTAAGGAGATGTCTAAGTTGATGTCAGCTAGTGTCCTCAGCATCTGTCCCCACTGGGCACTGCCATTCTTTGGAATTGTCACGGATGTGGGTGAAGAATCTTGTTAGCAGCATAGTCAGGAGTGTGAGAGGAGTAGTTGGTGATCAGATCACTAAGGACGTTACTGTTTCGGAGGGGTCTTCATTGTGTTATCCAGCTTTTTAGAGAGCTGTATCGCCGCGTGCTCACAGGGAAGTCTGCCGTCTTCAGATGCTCCATTTCAGCCTGGTTTGTGGTGCTGAGAGTGCCCTGAGCGCTGGCTGGGCTGCAGCCCTCCAGAGGCTTCTTCAGTTCTTTCCTATGCGCGTCTGTACATCTTGACTCTAGCTTCCTAACATTTGCGCATAGGTGTATGTTGAAAGAGCTTTCATATTCTCATGAGTGATTGATAAGGAACTTTTTAAAATTTTTACTTTATAAAATGTTTTTAAAAGCCTTTCTGTGCTTTTCTTCTACATAATTTTAACATGAAAGAATGTTATATGCTGTGTTTTGCCAAGAGTAAAATAAAGAGCCCTTGTTCAGTTTTTCCACCAAATTTAACAGTTTTAAGTTAACATTTAGCAAATTATAAATAATAATTTTGCTGTTTTCTTTCTCTGTTTGAAAGAGTACCAGATAATAAAACTATTAATGAAATTCTAAAACCTTACATTGATCCTGAAAAATCTGATCCTGTGATTCGTCAAAGGTATGTTTCAAAAATCGTGTAGCTTTCTGGCATGATTTAAAGTATAACTTAAGAAATGTGTGTTTGTGCACGTGTCTGCATATACATGCTGCAAAACACATGTGGGGTGAAAGCTTTGGGGAATAGGCTCCCTCCTGCCTCCATGGGAACCTCAAGATAGAACTCAGGCTGTCAGGCTTGACCACAGCATCTTTACCTGCTGGGCCATGTCACTGGATGCAGGCATTAAAAGTGTTTTTATGTGTGTATTTATTATGGGGAGCTGTGACTGTATTTAACTGTGTTGTAAAGTGCAGTCATAGCTAGTCGCATTTACTGCAGACGCTCCTCAAGCAGGCAGTGATGGAGATTAGTTGATTCATTTAACCCTCACACCAACTCTGTACAGGAGACACGGGTTCATACCCATTGTATAGGTGGAGAAACTGAGCCTTAAATAAGTAAAGTAACCTCCTATGACTAATAAACAAGGAAGCTGAGATTCAACCCCTCGCAGCAGCATCAGATTGAAGTCTGCAGTCTTACCCTTGGACTAGACTGCCTTTTCAAGTTGAACCATTAATTCTACAACTTGAAACTTTTCTAGTAGCTGTTAAAGACAGGAAATTATATTTCAGCCAAGTCCTCCCAAAACTAAATAAGGTAACACTTTGCCTCCAGAAATACAGCACGGTCCAAAGTGGCTAACATAGCTCAGTGCGGAGTTCTGCCCTGGGTGTGTGTATTGAAGTCGCGTTAACTAGATGTGAGCAAGCTGCTTCTCTACCATGTTCCAGTCTTCCATCAGGGGAATGAGACTAGCACTAGACGGGAAGTCCAGAGGGGCTGGGGCAGCCACAGCACTGCCTAGACAGGAAGCTTGGTGGTGAGTTAGTTTCCAGTGTTCCTGGGCAGGAAGGGACAGCTTTATTCTCAGCAGGTGGTCTGCTCCTGGGATGGGCATGTTGGTTTGGTTCCTGGGGTTTGAAGTCCACACCTGGTGAATCCTAAGTGTCTGATCTGCTCAAGTTGTTTCTTGCTGTTGAAGAAGGCAGTGCCAGCTGTCTTTGGGACAGCTCTGACAGCTTGATCGATTACAATCTGGCTGTTATCATTTGCTCATGTACTTAGCATTAATAAAAAACATCATTACTAAATTGGAGACAATAAATTAGTAAGCAGCTATTTGCTGACACAAGTATATTTTTTAGCACATGAACTGACAAAACGAGACTTTTAATTTAAGATAGCTAAATTAACCAGAGAGTGAGAAGGTAATTTTTTTTTCACATCTTGCTTAGACACCATCTTTAGTTTTTTTTTTTTCTTCTCTGTTCTTGGAAAGATAAATTAAGAACATTAGCTATTCATAAATGTTTAGTCTTTATAAAGACTATCTTGAAATATATTTAATTTTGCTTCTTCCACTATGATGCAGATTGAAAGCCTACGTACACTCGCAGACAGGGATCCAAATTTTAATGAGGGTTGAAAATATGCAGCAAAATATCGTAAGGTAAGATTGCTTTCCTCTGTTTCTTTATCTGTAACTAAGTAACTTGATTAGGTTAAGTAGCTAACTACTATACTAGTTGTTTGGCTGGCAACAAAAACCTAGACTTATAAAAATTACTTTCAAGTTAAAATACTAAAATAACTGCACTTACAATAAAATTTGGTAGCAGTCACCTGATAGATATTTTAAAGTATCCTTAGATGCTACTAAAAAGTTTCTAAATCCCACGTATTTCAAGAATATATGCGTGAGTCCAGTGTTTACAATTGTGACTTTGGAAATCCCAAAGAGCAGCATACAGGAAGGCACAGGGTGTTCTCACAGACCCTGAGCTGAGGGCTCACATTTGGAGGGGAGTCTGCACCACTGAGCATTCGACGGCTCCTTGTCCTAGGCTGCTGCTCTGGGTGATACCCACACGGCTTCAGGAGTAGGGGAGACAGTGGAAATGTTGTCTACTCTGGTTCTTGAAATCCCTGTTCTCTTTGGTTTCCTTATGTGTGTGTTTTTGTTTTTGTTTGTTTGTTTTTTCTAGGTGGAATTTCTCTGTATAGTCCTGACTGTCCTAGAACTCTCCATGTAGACTGGGCTGGCCTCAGACTCACAAAGATCCACCTGTTGTAGGAGGCCACTAGCGTCTGCTTCCTCTCTGTGCCTTGTCCTCTAGCTCTGGAGGATGGCCAAGAACACTGGCAATAGCCGGTGATGTCTGGGAGATGTAGGATGATACTGGCCAACAATGCCAAGAGAGGTAGCCGTCCCTGCACTGGGCTTCCCGTTCGTTAGCCTGTGTTAGAGGCATTGACACTCCCGATAGCAGGCGACTCCTAGAGCTTTCAGTTGTCCATATGGACGCACAGCAGCTGGGACAGCATGCCCAAGCCAGGCAGGATCCCAGCAGGGGGAGGGGATCTGGTGACAAACCATCTCTACTTGGAGAGAGCCGGTCTGTGGGGTGTGACCCCCTAGTAAGTTGAGCACACTCCAGTTAGCAGCCACGTGTCCAAGAGTATATTTCATGGGCAGCACAAACTGGACTTAATGGGTTTTTTAAAAAAGAAGAAAACTGTAGTAGGAGCTGTGGGCCTCTTCCCACAGCCCGGCTCATGGCTGCCTAGCTAGCTTATGCCCCGAAATAACAACACATAAACTGTATTCTTTTAAACACTGCTTGACCCATTTCTATTCATGTGTGTAGCACCCCAAGGAGCGCTTACCGGGAAGATTCTAGCCTACGTCCATCCTGGGTCGGAGCTTCATCGCTTCTGCCGGGGAGAGGGGAGCATGGCATCTGTTTCTCAGAGGAGCTGCCCTGCATCTGATCTCACTTCCTCTTCCTCCCAGCATTCTATTCTGTCTGCTCCACCCACCTATGGGATGGCCTATCAAATGGGTCAAGCAGTTTCTTTATTTTTAACCAATGACCTTCCTCCATCATTTCCCCTTTTTCTGTTTAAACCAAAAAAAAGGAAGGCTTTAACTTTAACATAGCAAAATTACATACAACAAAACAGTTATCAAGTAAAAATTACAATATTTACATCTATTTTATCTTTATCATAACTAAGGAAAACAATAACTATCTATATATTCTTTAACTCCCTCAAAGACTCCAGAAGGATATAATATTACCTAAGCAAACAAGAAATAAGCAACTTTCAAACTCTAGAAATGACAGAGACATCTCGCTGCCTTGACAGTCACCCAAAGTTTCTCTGTACCATTGGGGCATCCATCTTCGGCCTACATGCCCATAGTTTCCAGCAGACATTTCCATGAAGCAGGAAATTTCAAAGGCAGTTCAGTCACTATCTGCTGTGTCCTGCAGAATGTCTCACAGACTCCTTCATGAATCAGGAACCCCAAAAGATCATCTCACCTTTAGGCAAGTTCAGTAGTCCTCTCTCTGCGGGTTCTTTGTGTCCAGTTTATGCAACAGTCCAGGCAAGAGCAGTTTCTTGCCCAAATGGCTATCAGACTCCAAGGATCCTCTTCGATGCCCATCTTCTTCTTGAAGTAGATTGGTGCTGCCAGGAGCAGTGTCTCATTGTCATGAAAAGTCCTAAGTTATTAAAACATTTAAAATGCCATATTCTATAATCTTTGAAAGATATGAAGAATGCCTATCTAAAATATATCTATGCACATCTAGAAAATCTAACTAACATTACTAAAAGCTTGACAATTATCGATGATTATCCATTAACCTATATACATTACATTTTTACATAAACTACACAATCACAATACCTTAATATCAGAAATACATATACATATAATAAAATTGACCTTAAATTAATATCAGTAAACCAAGATTCATATCAATGCAAATTATTCACATCTATATCATCTCCCCCTTTAAATGTAAAAGAACATTTATAAACAATATATGGGAACATGGGCGCAGTTTTTTCTCTCCAAACTGCTTCCTGCTGAATGGGGGCGCTGTTATTCAGGTCTGCTAGGTTCATCTCAGTTGGCAGTTGAGCGAAGCAATTTTTTAAGGGTGTTCACAGCAACCCTTCAGGAGGGCGTGGTCTATCATACCATATTGGGATCAAAGAAGCAATCCACAGTGTCCCATCCTCTGTGAAAACAAAAGAAGAAACTCTTTTCCAAAGTATCATATCCTTAGATTCAAATTCTGAAGTCAAGGTATTTTGAAAATATCTATCTTGGATTAGTTCAGCAGCATTTATAAACAAATATCTTTTAGCATCTGTTGCTCCTTCCTCAGCATTAAAACAATTCAAAGAGATCATAATAGCATACAGTATCAAGATTCTCTGTGTATTTTCCATCTTTGTGCAGCTTTATTTTAACTCTATTTTGTTTACTTTTACTTTTATTTTATATTTTCTGTATATCTTTGTCCTGGAATAACTCTTTAGACCAGGCTGTCCTTGAACTCACAGAGATCTGTCTGTCTCTGCCTCCCAGGCAGTGGGATTAAAGGCGTGTGCTACCACACCTTGAAGTCTCAGAGGTCAATCTCCCTCTGCCTCCCAAGTGTTGGGATTAAAGGTGTGTACTACCACATCCAACTACTTCCTTATTTTTGTTTTTTTACTTTTAAGAACTTTATCTTTCAGTCTGCATATATTTTTAAACACACTGTAAATCATTTAAAGTTTTCTTTGTCTTTGAATCTCTCTTTACTGTATATCTCTCTTTTTCTGACCACATGAGTCTTTAATTTACCAAGCAATATCAATAGGATGAAAGCCGTGGCTTTGACGGCTGGATCCAGCCATTCCTTAGCTTTCCAGCCTCATGGCGGAGATACCAGCTGTAGCCATGTTTATCACCACAACTCTGTGGCGTTTCAAGGTCTTTGCCAACAAGCAAACTGCAGCATTACGTCCACAGACAACAATCAAGTCCTCTCTCTGTAGTCGGCCCTCCTGCCTCAAACAGTCAGTTTGCCCTGGCAGGATGGACCAGAATGCCAGCATTTTAAAACAGCACAACTTTTTTCCTGCTACGGCTGAAAACTGAAAAGCATGCCTTCAGCTTTTCACCAACACCGTTTTAAGTATTTTGTGGCAGGACCTCTTAATGAGCTGCAGGATTTTGCAGTTAAAGCTGAGTCAGGAAGCCTCTCTTAGATGAGAGTGCTTGCTTGCCTCTAGCAAGCAGAGCAGACCCAAGAAAACAAAGTTGGATGGTGGGGAGGAGGGTGGATCTGGGGTGAGGTGTGTGGAGGGATGAATATGATCAAATGCATTGTATAAAATTCTTACATAGCTAATAAAAAATGTAAACCTTAAAACAATAAATTTTAAAAATACACAAACTAAATAATCTATTCCAGTATCTTCCGGAATTCATTATTCTAGAATGAGCCATACTTTAAAAAGCCACCAGATGACAGTGAATAGATTTATTCTACAGTAATAAGCCTTAGATTTGTTTGTTTGGTTTGGTTTGGTTTTTTTCAAAAAGCCAGAGGTTCAGTTTTGTACTTTTGGAATGAATTGATTGTACTTTTAACCCAGAAACCTAGATTAAGAAATCCATACAGCTCTACTAGAAGAACATAGGCTGTGTCCTACCTTTGGCAGATACATATCAAAGCATCCAGAGTTTTACAGCTGTGATCGCCTCATTCAGTGACCTTATTTTGTAGTGGAAAAATCCTGTGGACTTGAGTCAACTATTAAATTGTTCCATCTGGGGAAAGTTGAGCTTGGTCATCAATGTATTTTAGGGAATGTATGGGTGGCGATCTAGAGTCACTGCCTAATGGGAATAGCATTGCTGTGACCCTCTCTTTAAATCTCCTGAGTGTGAAGAACAGGTGCCTGCTGCCCTAATTTGCTGGGACAGGTAGAGAAAGTGAAGGAATTGGCTGCTTTCTTTGAAAGATGGGAACAGAGCCAAGGTCACGCTTGAGGATCCAGACCTTATTTAACAACAGCCCCTGTGACACCTGTTGAACCTACTAGGCGAGCCTTGCTGCCCTGCTGATGCCCCTGTGCAGCTGCTGGGAGCAGGGGCAGCTGCTTCAGGGGCAGCTGAGCAAGTAAAACAAGTAATGTCTGCGGTGTCCCTGAGAGCGAGACAGATGTCGGGATCATGATTCTTCCAAACCTAAGTAGTTTATCCTCTGGCAGCAGCGCCTGCTGATGGAAATAACAGAGTTGAAGAAATTTCAGAAAGATAGAGGTGTCCTTTGGGCTTTGGTGACCCTAACGACTTATAAAGGAGCGGAGTCTTGAGTGTTTTAAGAGAGCCAAAACTGAACTTTTAAAACTTGCCTCAGGATGTTGGAAACTGTTTTTTAAGTACTTTTAGATTCTTGAGAATAAACATGACAATGCAACCGTGGCTCAGAAGTTGTGCTAAAAGTCCTATTCTTACCCTTAGACAAAACACACACAGGGCAGAACTGTGCCTGGTGCTTACATGAGTGCTGCCCTTTCTTACTAAGGCAGTCTAGGGACTTGTCCTGTATTGTATTCAGGCGAGAGGCTGTGTGCACGACTTGTGTCTCAGCCAGTTGTCTCTTTTGTCACTAAACGCTCATAACTTGCTGTCATTTCTATTTCAAGGGAATTTCAAGAAATGGTTAAAGAAGGGATGTGGGCTGGGGAGATGCTTGGTGGACAGAAGATTTGCTGCACACACATGAGGACGTGCGTGTGAATCCCCGGCACTCTGGCAAAGCTGTGTGGTAGCTCATGTCTGAGATCCCTGTGCTCTCATCACTGAGATGGCAGCAGAGAGGGAGGGTCCCTAGATGCTCTGGAGCCAGCCAGTATGTTACATACCACAACAGACAGCAGAGAGCCAAGGTGGAAGGTGATGACTGACTCCCAAGGCTGTGTGCACACACATACATACACAGCACCCATATCATATCCACACGCCAGATAAATGTAAATAAGATAATTAAAAGATCAAAAGTGATTTATCCAAAATCATAGACCAATGAGTGGAAGAGCAGGACTTTAATAAAATCTGTAGACGAAGTTTTCCTGTCTCAGGAGCCACTTCAGTTACCACACAGAGTCTTAATATTATTTATAAATGCTTGGCCAATAGCTTAGACTTGTTACTAGCTAACTCTTACATTAAAATAGCCCGTATTTCTTACCTATGCATCATCACGTAGCTCATGGCTTGTTAACCTCATTTTCTATACATTCTGCTTGCTTGGTAGCTGGCTGACTGGTGTCTCTCTTACTTCTGCTCTTCCTCCTCCCAGAGTCCTCTATGTCTGGCTGTCCTGCCTATACTTTCTGTTTGGCTACCGGCCTGTCAGCTTTTTATTAACCAGTGAGAGTAACACATATTCACAGTACAGAGGAGTTATTCCACAACAAACCCTGTTTAGACTTACTGCTTCACTTAACTAAATTCCAAGTCCATAAAATGTTAATTCCACTTGTACTCGGCAGCCTTTCTGCCAGTGGGGGAGGAGGCGTTTCAAGACAGGGCTTCTCGGTATACAGTCCTGGCTGTTCTGGGACTTGTAGACCAGACTGGCTGTTAACTCACAGAGATCCCCTTGCTTTAGGAGCCTTTCTTTATGCACGATGTCCATGATCATCTTTTAGTCACTGGTACACACTAATGTCTTACTCAGAGTAACCACTAGTTTAAAAAAAAAATAAAACCCTAAGAAATGCAAACTTTCAGTTAAGAGTCCACATTGAAGTAGAATTATGAATTATACAGTCACCAAGTGGGACCCTAAGTCTGGACGCTTACTGCCCTTGACAGCAGTGCTCCTATGTAGAGGATAGCGACCACTCGGCAGGTGCTAACTAAAACTGTGGAACAAGGGCCAGGGAGGTGGCCCAGCAGTTAGGGGTGCTTGCTGCTCCTGCAGAGGAGCAGACCTTGGTCCTCAGTACCTGTGATGGGTGGCTCATAGCTGACTGACAGTTCCAGGGGCATCCACATCCATGAGTTGTGCGCTCAGACAGACAGATACATAGATAAAAACCATTCATCAAACCTGAGTTTCACTGTGTTTGGGGGACGTAAAAAAGGCTTAAAAATTTATTAGTTGACAAGTCTCTAAAATCTTTGTATCTGAAGTGTTTTGCATAGTGCCTGCTTGGCTTGTGACATAAGAGTGGATTCTCGAGGTAACCAAGTGTAACCCGAACAGTTTCGGGTATGTGATTTGTTGCATGCATGTAGTTTTTATGTATCTTTACATTCCTGCTAGAGAGGGAGATGTCTTTCTTTGGGTTGTAGTGATTATGGTGTTGACCAGCCAGGCGATATTGAGAAAGGCAAGATTTTTGTTCAGAAGTGTACCCAGTGCCACACTGTGGAAGGAGAAGCAAGCAAGAGACTGGGCCAAATCTCCAGGTCTGTCTGGCGAAAGACAAATCAGGCTGCTGGATTCTCTTACACAGAGGCCAACAAGATCAATGGTGTCACCAGGGAGAGGATACTTCGGGGAAGAACATCCCTGAAACAGAAATGATCTTCGCTGGAACTCAGAAGGCAGAAAGGGCGGACGTATAGCTTATCTTTAAAAAGGCTACTAATGAGTAGTTCCACTGCCTTATGCACTACAAAACAAATGTCTCGTGACTTTTAATGTGGACTGTAATGTAATGCATACACCAAAATTTAGATCAGGAATGGCTGACAATGTTTTTGTGGGACAAAACTGACTTGTGGCAAAGTGGATATAATCTTTTTTAAAATAACAATTCGAGTTGCATAAATACTATCACTGCTATCCCTTTCTCTAGAGAAGATGGAACTTAATTAGTAATGTTCTACTTTCCACAAAGATGGTGGTGTCACCTCAAGCCTATTGAATGGTTTTATACTTAAATTTATATAGCTAGGCATATGAATATGTTTAAATACTGGGAGAATTCTGTCACCATGTCCAAAATGAGGAGACTCACCTGTTACAGGCAATAGTTAAATGTCAGAAAGCAGCTGTCTATTCTTGAGTATGTCATTTTAATTAGAATTCCCTATGTCAAAGGATGCTGCCTTTTCCCATTGAAAGATACTTACTGTGATTTGTGTATAATGTCAAAGAGTTTTTAGTGCTTCTTTGTAGTTGACCTATAGATTGAAATACTCTTAGAAGCCATCAACTTAGACCTTTTCAATTCTTTATTATTTAGGACTAAGTTCTAATTCTGAATTGTCCTTAAACGCCATTGGAAACAGACAAAACTGGACCATGCATACATACCTGTGTGATTGGCACTGGCACTCTGCCAGCTTATTAGATGGGAAGAGTAAGATAAAGGAGGTAGTTTGTGTGTTTTCAACAGTAAGAAGATAATTAAAAGTAACCATAGATCATGGGAAAAAAGAACATTCCTTTGCTGAGAGCTTGTTTTCTTTACACGATAGCAGTAACATTGGGGTTTGCGTCCCCTGTGTCTTTGGCGATCTGGAACAGCCAAGTGCAGATTAAATGCTATAAAATGAGATGGAATATTGAAAGTATTTGCTATATGTGGAAAATTATTTGCCAGAAAAACTAAAATGAATAGAAACATCTCTTTATTGGCAAAGCCCCTTAGGGGAAGCTTTGTGGTTTGGAATAATCACAGAAGATAAGCTATTTCAGCCGTGTGCCCAGGCTGCCTGAAAAAATCACATTTCTCCTAAGAAAAGCTAAGTTGCATTGCTGTGTACTATACACTGACTTTTATGTTCAGTTGTTTTATATACGTGTGTGTGTGTGTGTGTGTGTCTGTGTGTAATTTCATGTTTTTCTTTAGCTACTACTGGTTTTTGTTTTTTGAGACAGGGTTTCTCTGTGAAGCCCTGACTGTCCTGGAACTCACTCTGTAGACCAGATTGGCCTCAAACTCGCCAACATCTGTCTGCTTTTGCCTCCCAGGTGCTGGGATTAAAGGCGTGCATCACACTTGGCAGGGTTTATTTTTTTAATTGTTGCTTTTTAAATTTTTAATTTTGTGTATATGAATGAGTATTTTGCCTGCATACATGTTATAAAAGATTAATTTAAATGTTAAGGGTGTTTTCTTTTCCTTAAGATATTATGAACTGGATCCTGACAAAAGTCTCTTGGACAATCTGAGGAACAAAGTGATCATTGAATATCCAACTTTGCACGTGGTATTGAAAGGATCCAGTAATGGCGTGCAGCTTCTTCACCAAGGTAAGCATGTGTGTCTCCTCCCCTCTTAGAGGGCAAGCGGTTCCATGGCTGCTCCCACACTTTATACGTGTGTTACAGATGTGAAAGAGTGTACTGTGTACCGCAGCTGGTGATGAAAAGCACCAAGCGAGCAGGTGCCATGTCCTCCCCGCTAGAAAGTGTGACACTCATGATCCTGATTGGAATGGATGAATCGAAATGTCTTCAATTTTGCTTTATTAGAATTTTCAGATATAATTTACTGTTTCTACTGAAAACTGTAGGTGGAGTTTTTCATCAGAATGGCAGGGCAGCTCCGTCCCCCCCAGCCAGCTCCCAAGTAACCACACAGAGACTTAATATTAACTATAAATACTCAGCTGATAACTTACACTTGTTACTAACTAACTCTTACAATTTAAATTAACCCATATATCTTATCTACGCTCTTCCACGTGGTGGTGCCTTTTTTTCAACAGCGGCACTCCTGAGACTCCTACCTTCTTCCCAGGGTTCTCTGCCCCAAAAATCCTGCCTAGCCATTGCCAGTCAGCTCTTTATTAATCAATGAGAATAATACATATTTACAATCAACAACAGGATTATTCCACAACAGAAAACTCTAGAGATTCATGAAACGAGAAATTGCTGGGTTTGTATCCTCTCTTCTAGTAAAGAATGTTGCTGAGGGAATGTGTTTAAAGTCTGGGCTGCATTTATCTGAGCTTGTACTATGGCTCACCTTTTTATTCCCTGCCACTTCTGTCTCTGCCATGTGAGAAGGTACTAGAACCGTGGTATAACTGGAAGTGGTGTGTGTGAAGGTTTGGTGTCTTAAAAATCTCTTACCGACTTTCTGGCCGTGGATCAAAGTAACCTAATTCTAGAAGGTGAATACTCGGAACCCTGAGATAACAGAGATAGTATTTCAGCTGAGAACTGGTGGGTCCAGGCCACGCTGCGCTGCAGCAGACCCTGAAGATAGCGTGTGGATCTGTGTTTGGATCATTCTCTTTGGCATGTGTGCTTTGAGTGTGGAGATCTGTGAGGTGTTTTCCCCACGTGTATGTGTGTCATTTTTTTCTTTCTTGAGTAAAATTAATAAAATTTCCAAGTTTTTTTCCAATGCCATGACTTGAAACTAGGTTTTAATTAGCAAATGTAGAGATTTTTAATAACAAATTCTGAGTCTCTAAGCTTTTTATTTATTCTTATCTTTGTTTTTCACAATTTAAAGGATAGCCAATTTTCTCAAATGAGGAATTTTAGTTCTAAGAAACCACTTTTATTTTTTTAAATGTTGTAAAACCTTCCTTTTTCTTCAACATGATTAACAAAGTGTTAAGACTTCTAAATGTTGGTTTCAGGGAGAGCAGTTGGGTGAGTTACTAGCCAGGGCAAACATGAGCTGTGTAAACAGAGCACACAGCTCCTCTTTTCACCTTGTTTAGGAATGACACGTTCAAGCAAGGCTTCCTGGGATGAAGCAGAAAGAAAGGCTAATTCAGCCTGAACTGGAACCTCAGCAGAATGTGTTGCTGTATTTTGGACTGATTTACAGGCGCACACAGTCGACTCTTCTGGAAATGGTTCTGTAGGGCTGCTGCAAGAGAACCTGACAGAATCCAAGGACATGCCGGAGCCGGCACATCCTAAGTGCTCTCTCTCCCCTTGACTACTTAGTAGGCGGGTCTGCAGGCACGCATTGAGTTGTCTTAGCACATCAAGGCGCCTCTCTCTTTGAGCAGTCCTGTAGTATTGATACTCTGCACTGTGGCCCTGGTGTGGGTTCCTATAAAAACAGAACATTGTCTTTGGAAAACCTTGAAATTTTTGCTCTCTCCAAAGGTGTGGGGGAAGGTTAATTTTTATCCTGAGAATAGAGTTTTGGTTTGTGTGGGTGGGGGGAAATAACTCTTTCCACTTACCTCTTCCCCCTTCTTCCTCAGCCTTCTTTGCTTTCTGCTGTGTATGTGAGGACAGGGTGCAGCCGCATGAACGCACAGCTAAGCTCTATGCAGTGCGTGCCACGACAGACCCTTCTCTACCTCATGGAGCCAAGCAGCGTAAACGTTAAACAAGATAATTATCATTTTTAATGACTTAGTTTTAATGCGTGCATGTGCATACCTCCTATACAGTGCTCTAAAGGCCAGAAGAGAGTGTCAGGTGCCCTAGGCTGAAGCCAGAGCAGTGTGAGCTTCTCCATCCCACTCCAGTGGTTGTTGAGAGCCAAGCTTTCGTGCTCTGGAGGAGCAACAAGGGCCCTCGACCCCAGCCGTCTCTGCAGACCCTAATCATAGTTGAACCCTAACAGAGGCCGAAGTGTTTCATTGTGTTGCTTACTTTTAGTTTCATGTTTAAGGACGGAGTGATATGCAGTCACCAGGGGTTCAGTGTACTGCACTCTGGGACAAACCCAGGGAGGAGACGTTGGGTCTTGGTCATGGAGAACGTCAGTATTTCTCACCCTCAGTATGGCAGGAGCTTCAGAGGCCTCCATTCTGCTCAGTCTTCTGTCAGCCCACATGCATTCACACATACTCACCCTTAACTTTAAGTTAAAAAAACACATATGTTAAAAAAAAAATTCCAGCTGCATGCGAGTAGGCTATGAATATGGATCATAACTGAACCGTGAGGCCCGTTCCCAAGTCTTGCACAGTCAAGAAGGGTGTACCCTCACAAAATAGAATTGTCACTTCATTTATTCTGTCCAGAATTGCGGATCCCAGCTGCCTGGGACGTGACATGGTTTGTCTGTCCCTGTGAGTGGTGCTGTTGCTATGCATCAGAAGGGAGGAGAGAGGAGGAGAAACAAACAGGCTGAGCAGTATAAACAACTGACTGTATGTTTACATGGTTTTTCCAGTGAAAAGTGAATCGACCCAGAAGCTTGGCGAAGGAAATTGAGTACTTGTGGAAGAAGGTGAAAGTTCCCAGATGGTCGAGAAGATCCTGTGTGGATGGACAGTTGGGTGACCAAGGAACTGCGGAAGGGCGCTTGGAATGTGTTATCTAAAAGGAAATTAAAAGCATAACTTTCTTTTGAAAACAGTGTGTTTTGTCGCCTTTTGACTGAAGTACAAAGCCTTTCCCGATATGAACCCTTCCTGCACCCGATTAGTGAAGGCTTCACTAGACTTTAGTATGCTCACTTCTGTATGCTGAACCAATTTTATTTCTTAGGGTGACACGAGACCAAACCCACGGATCACCTGTGTCAGCCATAAAGAAGGCCTTCTCCATGGTTGACCCACACTGAAGAAAATGCCACTCAGGGCAGCCAAGTGTCTAGCCGAGGAGAAGCACTCTCCGAGAACTGGCCGCCCTTGAGTTTGCTTTACTTGTAACCCTCTCAAGACAGCTCGTACTTGAGACACTCTAAGCACGAATCACTCTGTGTTGTATTCGATTAGAAAGATCAGCAGCTTCTCATTGAGGTACCGTTGGTGACATCTTCACACAGGTTCTGTGTCTCATCCACTCCCAGTTGGCTGGTTGCTGCACAGTGATATGGTGTTGACCCATTTGGTGGTGTATTTTGGTTAAAGAAACACCCACTTGGAGCTCTAGAGTGTGTTAGTTATGTGTACATGTGGCTTGATTTATACGCAGTTCACATGCTGAAATTAAACCTTGATGGGTTTCATGTGCATTTATGCATCAGAAACTTTGACTATAGAAGAGTAAAGAATTAATCTACATTGCATCTGTGTACTAAATGGTTTTTTAAAAATTAATGGAAGCCGGGTGGTGGTGGCGCACGCCTTTAATCCCAGCGCTTGGGAGGCAGAGGCAGGCGGATCTCTGAGTTCAAGACCAGCCTGGTCTACAAGAGCTAGTTCCAGGACAGGCTCCAAAGCCACAGAGAAACCCTGTCTCAAAAAACAAAACAAAACAAAACAAACAAACAAAAAAAAAAACAGAAACAAAAAAAAACATAAAAATTAATGGAAAAGGGAGACGTGAATTTGAAAATGAGCAAGAACGGGTATATGGGAGGGCATAAAGGGAGGGAGGAGAGACATGTAATTATAGTATAATCTCAAAAATAGAAAGGTGATCAAACTGGACATTAGTGAAGATTATTTAGCTTACAGGTAGAATAATAAGACTGAGGTCAAAAGAAACTAGAGACTTGGAGAATACAAATATATGTATAACTCAGGAAAGAAATCACAGTAGAAAGCCAAGAAGCAGCAATGCCCAAAGACCACTGGTCTCATCAAAGTACCATTCGTAGTTAATGAAGCCATTGAGAAATGTGCTCACACCCTAGGGTGCCCTTGGGATCTATCATGGCAAAGGATTCGTATGGAGTTCTGTCATTGCCAGTAACCCCTGGAAAGACAGCTGAGCTTGATTTCACGGGGTTCAGATTTGATCCAAAAGTGAAATGTGTGTCACTGAAGCAGGCAGGCAAGATGGAGGAACTGAATCCAATTGTCCTGGCGTTGTTGGGGAAGTGGGATCAGAGTGCGCAGGAAAAACATGTGGTCCGGGGTGGGGTGGAGAGGAATCTTGTACTCTTATAAGGAAAGTGTTAAGCTCCGTATAGAACTGAAGAACAAAGAAAGAATTTGCTCTGTGCTTTCTTCTGCCTCCCAAGAGGAGTGGGGAGCAGAGTTCACCTAAATATAACTGTCAGCTAACTTGATTAATACGCATATATATTCCCAAGCAATTTATAATAAACATGTGTCTTACCGAGTAATCGTGTTCATGAAGTTGGAATGGTTTGCTAAAAGCCCAGGAAGACAGTGGTGCTGAAGCCACTCTTCTCTTAGTGATGTAACAAATTCTGGAGTCAACAGACTGAGGCCAATGGCAACTTCATCCTTCTGCAGTAACCATGGATTACTTTTTAAAAAGGGGGAAACTCCACCTGACTTTTATTTATTTATTTTTTTAAAGCAATGGTTTAAGACAACCAACAGCTGCCAGGATGTAATCCCAGCATTAGAGAGGTACAGACAGACGGACCACTGGGGCTTCCTAGCCAACCAACGTGCCCTGGCTTACTCTGAGTTCAAAGTCAGTGAGAAACACTATGTCAAAATCAAGGTGGACAGCACCTAAGGAACAACACCCAACATTATCCTTTGGCCTGCTTGTGTGCGCATGCTTGTACACACACATGTGCATCCTTTAGCCCTTTGATAAGCAAGTGTGAGCCTACTTATTCTTTCATAGTCTTGGTGAGTAAAGTCAAGGCCCAGAGCCCCTTTCTCCTTTCCGTTCTTTGCTAGGATGTTTTACTGAGGATGGTGCCATCATTAGATGCACAGGGGCTTCCATACACCAGTACTATCGCTGACTATCGTGCTAATATACGGAACAGCAGAAGAATCGTGTTCAGCCTGGTGAACCCAGCTATAATTTTTAGGCCATTGCCTTGTAGACAGGTTTGAGGGGTGGAGTTTGGTGGGGACTCTTGCAGCTACCTGGGAGATAGTGTAATTTCATGACCTTTTGGAATTCTTGGGAAAGGTTCAGAAATAGAAATTGAACGGTTGAAGCAAATCTATGAAGACACCAGAGCAGACAAAAAATAAAAAAGATCTCCCAAAATGTGTGAGTGTTCATTTCACAGACTGGAGACAAATGCTCTTGCTCTACAGACACACCCAAGAAGAAAGCCAGCCAGAATGGGTTTATTTTGAAAAGCCAGCTTCCTATCTCCCTGTGGGAATTCAGAGACTATTGCACGGTGGTTTCACATTTTTATTTCAGAAAACTCAAATTTCTCTTGGGTTTCTGTTTAACATTCTGACTTATTTTTTCCGTTAAGAGTTGTCACAATCTACCTCTTGGTATCTCGATTCCTTTTGGCTCCTTGAGCGTTGGTTCTGGTGCAAGTCCATATGGTGTAAATCTGTGGTGTCAAGACGGTCCTTGAAGCCCAGTAGCTTGTTTTCCTAGAGCCCTGTGGTCTTCCTGTTGACTGGTGCTCTGTGTTCCTAAAGAACAGGAGGATCCAGTCTCTGTGTTTTGAAGTATGAGTACTGGCTAACCAGATGCTGGGATTCTGGGCTTTTAAAGGCTTCACCAGTGTAAGAGAGACAGCAGCAGCCTTTTCCATGTTCCTGACAGATTGGAAGGTGTTTTTTTAAGTTCTTTGCTTCAGAGCTCTCGCTGGAAAGGTTGGTCAGTTGTTCAGCCAACATCCTTGGCCTCTGCAGCTGTTGCTGGTAGAAGCCTCTGATGGTTTCTGCCATATTTGGACCCTCACAAACAAATCTTCTGAGCGCCGGGAAAGGAAAACTGGAGGTGGAGAAGAAAGCCAGGAGAGTGGGTGTCCAGTGTTCCAGGTGGTGGCTCTCTAAGGACGCTACTGTGTGGCTGGCCCGTGTGGACAGTCAAAGGGCGGGGGGAATAACCCAGGGGTTCCTTTCTTGCTTTCCTAGGTGACAAGGAGGGCAGCTGTGAGGTTTGAGTTGATTCTTTCAAAGGCAGCTCTTTCTCCTGACCAGCATGTCCTTAGAAGAGAGGGGAAGCTAGCTAATTATCAAGTCTTTTAGCCTATCTAATAGTTGAAGTTCAGTAAGTTAGACCTAAAATACTTTCTACTATTCCATAATCTACATTGCCTTTTGACTTCAAAGAGGAGTAGTGAGTCTACATAGCTTGAACTTCCAAAATACATTCAAGGGCATAGTAAAATCTGCTGTCTGCCCTCAGCATGGCCCCCCACACTTGGTAACAACTCTGCGAATGGCTGACCTCTCTGCTCTTAGCCTCAAGTTTCAGTAGGCTAGACCCATCCATCCCCTCCTCCCAATGGGACTCATCGCTCTTCACTGCTCCATCTCCCACTTGTCTGTTCGGGTCAGAGCCTGGCAAGTGACCTGAGCATGTGTGACCTAAGCAAATTGCAAAACGGGGGTGAGCATGGACAGGTGCAAACTCTACCAGAAAGCTAAGGGGGGGGGGGTAACCTAGTTCGCTGTTGTGAGAAGAGCTAGTCTTGTTGACTGGGAGGAAGCCAGTTGGATCTGATATGGCATGCCTTCCATCCCTGTGAAGTGTTCAGTAGCATTAGCCAAAATACTTCCTTGGTTTTTTGTTTTGTTTTGTTTTGTTTTTTTGACAGCAGCTCTGTCAGAATTTAATAACCAGGAAATGGAGTGTAATAAATAATAGCCACTGGATTATGGCATTGCTGAATAAAATAGAAGAACCTCGATATGCTGGACTACAACATTAGTAAGGATTAGGTTGACCTACAAAAGAAACATAATCATAACCATCACTTCAAGAACAGTTTCTGGATGGTGTACACATCATCTCTGCTTAGGTACCACCTGCAGGTCTTTGCACAAATGGAAGGAAGACTGGTTGGGGGTTTTTGTTAGGGTTTTCTATTTGGGGGGGATGGGGTGCTTGAGACAGGATCTCTGTGTAGCTTTGGCTGCCTGGAACTTGCTCTGTAGACCAGCCTGACCTCCAACTCAAAGATCTGCCTGCCTCTGCCTCCAGAGTGCTGGGATTAATTAAAGGTGTGCACTGCCACCACCTGGCTGGTTTTATTGTATATCCTCACTAAGGCAGAGGGTTTGATAAGTCATTGAGGCACAAGTAACAATTTTTACATGAAAGGGCATAGTAAAATCTATTTGCCAATCAGTATGTTCCCCTCTCAGTTGCTTATTGGTAAGCCTTACTTTGTAATACAGTGGAATAGTTGGTTATTTTATTGCCTAATGCATATTAAGACCCTCAATCCATATGCCTTCTAGGCTGTGGCATTAGAGATTTGAACAGGAGGCTGGAGAGATGGTTCACTGCTTGAGAGTACTTGTTGCTCTTGCAGAGAACCCAGGTTCTGTTCTCAGCACCCACATGGTGGCTCACAGTCATCTCTAACTCCACTTCCAGGATGTCCAGTGCTCTCTTCTGAGCTCTGTGGGCACCAGGCACATGTTTGGTATGCATGCATAGATGCAGGCAAAAGGTTTATTCATATACATAAACCTTTAAGAAGGAGTCAGCAGAGACTTGAACAAAAAGACTCGCTGAGCCAAACCCCTGCATAAATGGTACAGATGATCTCCAGGTTTCAACCCATACTGAGGAGTTACTGAAGGTAGATGGTTGATGAAGAAGGAAGAATCATTTGTAGAAGGAGTTTCTCTGTGATCCAGCAGCCACTCCCAAATAACCACACAGAGGCATAATATTAATTGTGAAAGCTTGGCTGATAAGTTTATTACTAACTAGTTCTTACAACAACCCATTTCTATTAATTTACATTCTGCCACATGGCGTTACCTCTCATCTTACACCTTCTGTTTCCTCTCCATGTCTGGCTGGCGACTCCTCTGACTCTATCCTTCTTCCCAGTGTCCCTAGTCTGGTTCTCCCACCTAACCCTATCCTGCCCAGCTATTGGCCAGTCAGCTTCCATATTAAACCCATCAGTGTAATGTATACAGTGTACAGAAGGATCATCCCATTGCAGTCATCGTGTGTGCGTGTGTGTGTGTGTGTGTGTGTGTGTGTGTGTGTGTGTGTAGGGATATAGCCCCACCCATTGGGGGCGTGTTCGCCTCGGGCTAATGTTTACGGATAAATCTGCCGGGCGTGATCCCAGCAGCCCTTTTCTTTTGCTCCGCTTTTCCTGTTCTCCGCGGGAACCTGTGGTCCTGTAAGTCTATTTCCTTATTAAAGCTGTATATATCTATATAATCTGTCTGCATTCATTTACGCCGCCACATGTGTGTGTGTGTGTGTGTGTGTGTGTGTGTGTGTGTGTGTTTCAAGACAGGGTTTCTATGTGTAACCCTCTAGCTGTCCTGGAACTCGCTCTGTAGACCAGGCTGGCTTTGAACTCACAGATCTTCACATGCCTCTGCCTCCAAAATGCTAAGATTAAAGGCGTGCACCATTACCCTTGGAAGAATCATTCTTTACAGACACATTAACTGGATTGAGTGGCTTCTCAGAGAGAGAGAGGAAAATGGAAGAACTGGGGTAGGAATAATCCATACCACAGTGAGAGGGATTTTTAGCTACTCGTCACTGCTGGACCTGTTCCTGTGAGGATGTAGACCTTAGCACCACTTAGGACACTGCAGAGAGAACTGGGTGATTAACCTGGTGCCATCTGGCTTTCAGTCTTGCCGTTCTGAAATGTGTTCCTTCATTTCCAGCAGCAGCAGTGAGGTTTCCTGAGCATCACAGAAGCCGTGAGGAGGCTCAACCAAGCAGCTCCTTACAGGGGACTTGCCATCCTCCCCAAAGTGCTTCCTCCGTGAGCCATAATCTCAACTGCAGATGGTCAAATCTTAGGACAGGAAGGGTTGTAAAGATCAGCTCCTCCAGGGCTTTCCTGTGAGCCTCAGGGTGAGCAAGGGGATTTTAGGTGTTTCGTGAACATTTTCTTATTTTAATAAATAGAATCATTGTCATGATTGCCAGAAAAAGAAGACTTTTACATCAAACTAGTAATTTTATGGGTTTTGTTGTAGGGCTGTTATTGTAGGACAAATTAAAGGTTAGAAAAACAAGTGTTTTTTTTTTTAAGGGATGGTTCAGTTGGCAGATGAGGGTGAGGGATATTACACGTGAACTCTTAGCGGTGGAAGGGGCCTGAAGATTGCGCATTCACCTCCCAGTCTCATCCATCAGAATTCTCCCCATGCATGCCTCAGAGGGGCTTCTGCTTGACGGCGCCAAAGGTATGCTTACCACCACCTGAAGCACATATTCTGTTTGGCAATTCTAGTAGAAAAGCTTCCCTTGCTGAGCCAGAACACACACACACACATGCGCGTGCGCACGCACATTGCCTTGAAATATCTTTCCATTTAGTTCTTCTATCCCCTGATGCCACCTTGCACGTTTCAAGGCAGTGACTCTACAACTCCCAGTACACCCCTAATTTCATCCTAGCTGATGACTTTTGCTCACCTTGATTTGACACTCAGTTGTCTATACATTTGTTTTGTGTCTAGAACAACACTTGATATACTTGCTGCACAGAATAACCAGAGCCATTGCAGCCTTTGTCCTGGACTTTGTTGCTGTGAGTGCAGCCCGAGCTGACATACCACATGGTTGGACACTGAACCCCACGCCAGGTTCCCTATGCCAGGGTGAGAGATCAAACTGTCTCTTGTGTATTAGGCAAGCAGCCTGCCTGACTCACACCTCTGAGCCCGCCTGGGTTTTGTTTGTTTTTTCACTGTACCATTTATGCCGTAGTCAAGTGACTGAGTGATTGAATTTCTTTCAGTTTATAATTCCTAATTTAGCCATCTTGATTCGATCAGCCAGTTTGTTGAGCCCCAAATGATTGACTTGAGAGTGTCCCTAAAAACTTAATAAAAATAAGATGCATTCAGATGTAGTAAGCAAAGGAAATTAAAAACCTGGGACCTAATCTGTATCCAGGAGATTGATACAGACTGAAAGTATAAACAATTAGAGGTCAATTAGAGATTAAGAGTTAGGACTTGATGGTTCTGGAGAGATGGCTCATCAGTTAAGAGTATTGGCTGCTCTTCCAGAGGTCCTGAGTTCAATTCCCAGCAACCACATGGTGGCTCACAACCATCTATAGTGTGATATAGATGCCCTCTTCTGGCACAGGGTTGCACCTGCAGATAGAACACTCCAGACATAAAATAAAAAATCCAGAATACTTTGTCCTAACCTTGCCAGGCCAACCCCCCTGGTGGTGAGTCCACAGAATGCATGCATGTTAAATCTAATTCAGCATGAAATTCTTACTGCCCTCCACTGCTGCAAAGGTCAGCTATCTTTGGCTCCATACTAGTTAAGGAAACTGATTTGGAAGTTAGGTAGGAATGAGTTCGATTCTTAGCATTGTAATCAATGATTGATAGTCTCTCCAAAGTTCCCACCAATTGAATGGTACACTTCTAATCTCATGATCGTCACATAATAAAGCGCTTGGCACGCTAACATTTAATATGCCATGAGTGATAATGTGGTTTCCTGTCTATTGATACATAAAGTAATTATGAAAACTGAAGATGAGCTAGGAGGTGGTGGCACTTGGGAAGCAGAGGCAGGTGGATCTCTGTGAGTTCCAGGACAGCCAGGGCTGTTACACAGAGAAACCCTGCCTCAGAAGAAGAAGAAAAATGAAATTAGCTCAAATGGGTTAGATCTGTCTGTTATGGCCTTGACATTGGGTTTGGACAGTTTCTACCCTGAAGCCCTTGAGTAAGGATGCTCTAAATGAAGTTCCACAATCCTCGGGATCCCAGGTTGAAGTAATGAAGGAGAGAATCCAAACCAGTGGCAGCTGTCTCCACCACTGTTAGCTAAGCAGAGCGATCAGGAGGGCACGTAGATGCCTCTTCTGTTAGAAGGCCCCTTACTCTTCAGTGCCACCTGGTAGGAGCCATGTCGCTAGCCTGCCCTGTGCAGTTCTGGAAACCACAGGACAGGAGGGGAAAGATCGCTCAGTGGTAAGTGAACTGTGTTTTCCCTGGTATACTTTTTTCCACCCGCTGGCTCGCCATCCCAACAGGATGCATTTTTACCATGAAGAAGCTGCTGGGTGCATGCGCCCAGACAAGCACAGGTCCAAAGGCCAACTGGGCTTGCCAGTCTTGGGTAAGGAAGGCCTCGCCTGATGCGAGGATTATTGTTAAGCAAGAGAGCTTTAAAATTTAAATCCAATTAAAGGCAGGAAAACATCATGCTTCCTACCCTGTGAAACAGCTTCAGCTAACATCCCCATATTGGCTTTGTTCTTAAGAATTTCAAGGTGTTGCACTTTTTCCTCCCATCAATGGAAGAACAGTCAACACCTAGATATTTACCGTGGCTCAAACCATAAAGAGGACTACCCGAAGCGCCCGGATTAATACTTCTGGTGACCCCAGGGTTGGCAGGATGCCCCCACTCACTGCCATTCCTCCGCATTCGGTCCTGCCTCCCTGAGGAAGGAGTCCTGCCAGTTTATTCATTTGGGGATTTTTGACTAATTAGTCATTCATCGCTAGATATTCAAAGGGCTGTATGTCTGTCTGTCCCATTCCTCATTCCGTCTCCCTCCCACCTCCTCGGTCAGATCACAGAGCCCCGAAGTATTACTAGTTTTCCATTTCTAATAACTGTGGGAGACAGGGAGGCACCTCGTAAAGTTAATTTCCTCCGAAGCTTTCAAAGCAAAGGCATCGCTCCGGCCAGACACCACCACCCCTCTCCACCCCTCGGCGAGGTCGCACACCCCTCCTCGCAGCCTTAGTCACCGGGCTGTGCCCGCCACCTAGGATTTGCCAGGCCCCAGCTCCGTCTCAGGCACAGTGGGTCGCCCTGTCCTGCGGTTCTTTGCCGTAGGGTGGGGTCCCTAAATGGGAAGAATCTCATTTATCCGCCTGGTCCCTTGCACATTTCCCTTCCTAACGATGCCCCCCCTCCCCTCCACTGTCCTGTTACTTTCAGGATTGGGGGCTGGCTGGCTGCCTGTACCAGGGATGGCATTTCCTCTTCAAAGGCCTGTGGCCTCAGCCATCCAGCTCCACTGAGCACACAAGCCAATGGAATCGCTGCGGCTTTGCTGCCTGGCTCCTTGGGAAGCTAGGGGAGTTTTTTAAACACCCCTTTGGTTTCTTGGGGCACAGCTTTTCTCCGTTGCCTTCTATTTATGCGAGCACGACCTGTGGCTTTAGAGTGTTTGCTTTTGAATGTTTGTGTTAATGGACTATGCTGGACACATTTCCTCTTACCGGAGAGGGCCGGCGCAGCTGGGGGCCAGGCAGCTGGGGGCCAGGCTGCTCCGCGCTGGCAAGAGCTGTCCCAGGAGGAAGAAGTCGCCAGCCAAGGAAGCCTAGAGGCTCAGAGAGGAATTCGTGAGGCTTCCTGGGAAGAGCTAGGCTCACAGACTGAGCCATGAACCTCAGCAACTCCTTTGATTAATTGGAAGGTCTGGACCGGAGACACCTAAATTTTTGCAAATATGCTTTTTTGTTGTTGTCGTTGTTTTTTGTTGTTTTGTTTTGTTTTTCAAGACAGGGTTTCTCTGTGGCTTTGGAGCCTGTCCTGGATCTAGCTCTTGTAGACCAGAGATACGCCTGCCTCTGCCTCCCGAGTGCTGGGATTAAAGGCGTGCGCCACCACCGCCCGGCGCAAATATGCTTTTTAAATTGTGCATATATTTACCAAAACTATGATTTTTAGCTGATATGGTGTCTGGTCTTTTCCTCCTATCTCCAGCCTTCTAAAGCACTCACTCCTGGCAGTGTTAACTCCCCCGCCCCAACAAGGTTGATCCTTAAGTTCTGTGTCTGTCAGTAACAGCAATCAGCTTATGATCTTGTCTTCTCCCTCCCCAGTACCTAAGGAATAAAAACAGAAACAAAAACTCAAAAGTCACAGTCTTGGGCAAGGCACTGGAATTCACGGCAGAATGCTTGCCTAGCATATGCAAGGCCCTGGGTTCAATTCCCAGTACAGGGTGATGGAGGAATTACTTTCATTTAATAAAGAAACTGCCTTGGCCCATTTATAGGCCAGCCCTTAGGTGGGTGGAATAAACAGACAGAATGCTGGGAGAAAGAAGCCGAGTAAGGAGTCGCCATGATTCTCCCACTCCAGACAGACGCAGGTTAAGATCTCCCTGGTAAGCCACCTCGTGGGGCTACACAGAATATCAAAAATGGGTTAGATCAATATGTAAGAGCTAGCCAATAGGAGGCTAGAACTAATGGGCGAAGCAGTGTTTAAAAGAATACAGTTTCCGTGTAATTATTTTGGGACATAAGCCATGCAGGCGGCCGGGTGCCGGGGACGCAGCCCCACTCCTCCTATTACAACAACAGGGAAAAATTAAATCTGTTTCCCCTGTCCAGGAACTGGAAAACCTAACCAGTTCTGAAGTGAGGAATGGAGGTGGTAGTCAGTGAAGTGGACCAGACAGAACTGTGTGATGAAAGTGTTAGGATCCAGGACAAAACTGAAGGGCCCCTGAGCTTGGCAGTTTTTAAGAGCAAGTGCTGTCCATCCTTCCCACCCAATATCCTGTGGAGTCGTGGGTCTACCAGTCTTGGAAACCTTTTAGCCAATGGTGCAGACTGACCCGGACAACTTGAGGACATTTCCCCCTGCAGACAAGGTGAGGCCACTGGGGCTAACCAGTTGGGAGTCTTGGTGAGTTGGCCTAGACCACGAACCTACCAGGAATGGGGCCTCTGTTATCAACCTGAAATGATGAATTCATTGTTGCTGAAAATAACACTGTGAGGAGAGGCGTGGGCTGTAGGACTCCAGGCCACAGAGAAGAAGCTACAGGGACTTTGTTCGTTTGTTGTTTTGTTTAGAGACAGGGTTTCTCCGGGTAGTCCTGGCTGCCCTGGAACTCGCTCCATAGACTCCACCTGCCTCTGTCTCCCAAGTGCTAGGATTAAAGGTGCAGGTTACCGCTGCCCAACACTGCAGGGATTTTGATTTGGGGTTTGGGTGGTCAAACCTAGAACTTAATAGTTGCTAAACATGCCCTGTACCCCTGAGTGCTATAGCCCAGCCCAAAAGTCAGAGCTTTGAGGAGAATGATTCCATGATCCTTCATCTGAACGGTGAGCTCAATGGCATCGACTCTGTTCATTTTCTAAGCTTTGCTTGAGCAGGGTCTGCGACCCTTGGCCCTGGGACAGGTGTGGCTTCACAGTTGCCGTATCTCGCCTCAACTCCAGCGTCAGACGTCCTGCAACACATTCGGCCTGTGTCCTCTGGGAGTGACACCCACTCCTCTAGCCATGTCCTCCTGGATGCCTATTACGGCCACCAGCCACCGTTCCCACAGCTGAGCGAGCCAGCCTCGCTCTTGGCTCCTCTAGTGTTTTTCTCCGTCCCTCACTGTGCTTTATCTCTGGGCTAGCAGATCACTCCCGGCTGCCGTCCTCTTTCAGCGGGTGTTGGGACTCAAAAGCGATAACCCAGAGCCAACGGCCCTAGCACCAACCTCAGAGCCAAGGTGCCTCTGCCCTTCCTCTCTGTTGTCCCAGCACAAGGGAAAGCTGTGAAGTTCCTTTATCAACCAGCTCCGCCAAGAGAGAAACACAATCATCTTGCGTGTTTTCTCTGAAGTTTCACGAACCAAAGAAGACTAAATTCATACATGGGGAGAAAGGCTGAAACCTGCTAACACCTACTTAGACTTTTTTTTCTTAGGAGAATAGTTTACTTACTGAACTATATTTACTTATTTATTTGTTTGTTTATTCATTTTTTACATTCCAGCCACAGTTTCTCCTCCCAGTCCCTTCCCAAGCCCCCTCTTTTACCATCCCTAATTGCACTTTCTTTTTTACAATTTTTTTCATATAATATATTTTGATCATTTTTTCCCTTCCCAGACTTTCCCCTCACATTAGTCTCTTCTGTCTATTTTGGTCTCATTTAATATTCCAAAGAGAGCCATTTCTAGACCACTGTCCATTCTGCTCCCAGAAGGACTTTGTTCTAGACTGTTCTTCAGAGAACAGGCTCATTGGGCTCTCCTAAAGGTTGTTTAGTAGCCCCTAGAGCAAGTCTTCGATCCGTTTTCCCTCTCAACTGATCTGTCCACTGAAGAACTGTAACAGAGGCAACATTCCTGATGGCTCCAGGGTCACGTTAGCTTCTGGATCTGCTCCTGGTTAATCAGGTCCCTACAGTGTGTCTGCCTGTTCTGCTGCTGTTTATTGTCTTCGCTGCAGAGGGAGCTTTCCTTCATCCTGACTCTCCGCTATGCTGGTCCTCCAACTGGTCTCTTGACCACTGCTTTTACCCTGTTGAAGTCCAGTTTCTGCACATCAGTTTGAATAAAGAATATAAAATACTATCTGGTGATGCTTCTTGTCTGTCCAAAGCCTTTGAGTCGCTTTCTTTCTGCTGCTTTTTGGATGCTCTCCGCTGCTCTACTGCTCCCTCCTCCAGCCTCATCTGTTACCGGGAGGAGACACTGTCTTTCTCCTTCACTGCCACCCACTCTGCCCATAGACCAATGTCGAGCGCAGGGTTTCGCTATAGTGGTTTCATGGATGGATGAATGAATGTGTTGATAGGAATTCCGCGAATTTGGGATAATTGGAGAATGGGTGTGACTCCTAAGGGTAGTTATTCTTATCCTAAGGCAAATATTCATCTTGGGATAGCTATAAAGTAGTTGGGACGTTGCAAGAACTAAACAAACACATGGAGCAGGTAGTTTGCTCGCCCTGCCTCACAGGTTCCATTCTGGGTGTGAGAGCACCAGGCCTGTCCAGTTGTCTGTCATGACTGGAAGCTGGCGGGACCAGTCAGTCTAGATAACTTTGCTTGCTTTTTGTTGTCGTTTTGCTTTAGTCTGGTGGTTGACTGACCAACAGCCATTCCACTTCCTAAGAATCCTCCAGTTTCTGTTGGAAGGAGATACTCCTTCCCCTTGGATTCGGTTTGTGGAGCCAGCGATGGAGAGCTCACTTCCCCCAGGCATTGTGGCCCACGCCTTTAATCCCAGCACTCAGGAGGCAGAAGCAGGTAGATTTCTGCTAGTTCACAGCCAACCTGTTCTACAGAGTGAGTTCCAGGATAACCAGAGTTACCCAGAGAAGCCCTATCTCAAAAACAAACAAGGAAAACAAAAACAAAAAACAGCAACAACAACAACAAAAAAGAAAACAAAAAGAGCCTCGCTTAGCTGGAGGCTCATTTTAAACCAATGAGGTGATTTCTTCCCCAAACTAGATCTTTGAACACAAAGACCAAGAAACATAAAAACACGCTATATGGAGGTTACCTGTCAGCCACGCCACGCCACGCCTTCTGTGAGCCCACTGGAGTGGCTCATGGTGCCCCATCACCCACTAACTAATCCAAGAGTGGCTTCCGATAGTCTTCTAACTTCCTCTTTCCATAATTTGGTCAAAGATGTTCCCGTTACTTGTAATTTTTAGCATGATAAAGTTGGTAAGAGGAACATATCCGAGTATTCCATATTTCTAATGTTCTAATACATTTCACAGCTATGGGCCAAATCTATGTTATAAACCCCAGATAAAGGTCAGTTACAGTGTGGCTTTGGGAGTCTGGCAAGGAAATGTATACATTCAAACATGAAGCGTCTTAGGAATAGGTGCTCAAAATATCACTGTGTGGCTTGGTCATAAACCAAAGCTACGCTTTGACACTGAATTCACTTGTAGCCACAGCATAAAGAAACTGGACACAAGGACCAGCATCGCTACTGACAGCAGAAATTCCTGAGCCCACACACTTGCTGGTCAGTCCTGCTGAAGTTAAAAGATTGCCAGTATTCATCATGACCTCTTTCATAGTAGGTACCGTGTTGATTTAGAAAGGCTTGTCAAAATTCAACGTATGTATACCCATTGACCCTGCCATTTGGAGGGCGATTTGGTTTGTTCCTTGCAGTCCTAAAGATTGAACCCATAGCATTGTATGTCATAGTTAAGATCTCTACCACATCGCTAGTACACCCATCCCCAGCCCGGCCTAGCAGTTCTCTTCCTGAAGTAAATAAGAGAAAAAAGGGGCCCTGTACACAGGTATTAGAATGTCCAGAACAGTCTTAATATATGTGGTCAAAATATTAGAAACAGTGGAAAGCAATGACCCTGGGTAGGCTTAGCATATTTAGTGTGTCTTTGCTATAACTTTGTGACATGCTCTGTAGCCACGACAGTGTGTGCTTTGTATGTCGTAGCTAGAGTAGGAGTCCAATCCATGACATGTTAATTACATTAGTTGCAAAAAGCAAGCAGAAAAGGTCTTTTTTATGAAACAAGTGTACTCCCAAATGTATGTATGTATATGTAAATATGTCTACATATGCATAGGAAGATCTGGAAGGAGATCACGCTGCGTAATTATCACCTCGAGGAACAGAGACACATGCAGTCTGGGGAAAGGAAGGAATGGGTGTTTCTGTCTGTCGCCTGTGTTTGTCAGTGCTCTGTAAGCGTTTACTGCCTTTGTATTGCTTTTTTTTACTTTAAATTTTTTTGAAATGATGAAAGCAATAAAAACTGCTGATATTTTTCCTTTGAGGCAGAGTCTTCCGATGTAGGCCAGATGTGTTTCAAATGCATAATCCTCTTGCCTTAGCCTACCTGGTACTAAGATCTCGACTCTGTGGCCCCACACCCAGCTCACAACTACTGGCTCTTCCTGAAAGCAGAGGTGGGTTCACTCGCTCCAAAAGACCAGCCATGCCCAGGACGTACTCACCAAGCAATCCAAAGGAGCTGGCCTGAACCCTTCTCTGGCTACTGTGACATCAAGCCCCATTACGGTGGGAAATACATTTTTGATCATTCTCTCTGCCTCCTTTAGTCTGTGAACATTTATTTATTTGCTCTCCTGTAGAGGCTACAGCCAGATTCCACTGTGTCTGATGAACGTAATGACTCTGACGTGGGTGTCTACAGACAGTAATTAGAACCTCTTCAGTTCACTGAAATGTCACAACGCCCATCAGGTGCCTGCTGTTCACATTGCCTTGTTTGGGCAGAATTTGTGTTTATGTTTTACTTCATTTCGAAGCATGGTGTGTCAAATATACTCTTTTAAAATGAGAAAGTGGAGATGAAAAAAATAAAGGAATAAAAAAGTAAAACTAATTCTGGGTGTGCTGGCTTTGCGACTTTTATCCTAATACTTGAGAGGCTAAAGAAGGAGAATTGCTGTGAGTTCAAGGCCAGCCTGGACTACATACATAGCGTATTGCAGGCCAGGCTGGGCTACAGAGTGACTCTGTTTCAAAAATGCCAGAAATTTTTTAAATTAACATTAAAATTACAATGAGATTATCATATACCCACATGGAATCTAAGATCTGATATATTTAATAAATTAAGGGTGGCGGCCACAAATTTGACGCTGAGTTTCCTTGAAGCCAGGGCAGAGCAGACATGACCAGGGAAAGACTTGAAGGATAGTGTTGTTTCTTTTCGTTTGGGTTTTTTGAGACAGGATCTCATCAGACAGTCCAGATTGGTTTCAAATTCTTCCAGAGCCAAGGATGACCTTGAACTCTTGGTTCTCCTGCATTCGCCTCTCAAGTACTGGGATTATAGGCATCTACCACCTGACCTTGCTCAGCCTTGAATATCTTCTAACCATGAAAGGGATGCGATTTCACAGTGGAAATGAATATATATATATATATATATATATATATATATATATATATATCCCAGCCCTCATCAAGCCAGTCCGAATTCTTTCAAGAGGAGCTACAGCCACTGTCGTGGAGTTCCAGGTCAAACCGTAGTCATTTGGACTTGGTTATGTTTCCACAGAGATGGTCTGCAACCACACGGTAAGCTTCTAGTGACTTCATGTCAATCTGATCCCTGGGTTTATTTGCTCCTCGGGTTTCACTTTCGCTTATGTAATGGGCTATGACATTTTTCAGCCATTGCCTCATGCTGGGACCTCCTTTTCCTTTGTCTCTCCTGATGTGTCATGTTCTTGCCTCTGCTCCCTTGGACCTCTTGGCTATAGTGCTCTCAGCTGGTAGGCGGGAGTGGGTGGGAGCCAGATTGTGTGACCATCTCTCCACCCTTCCCGAGACAAGAGCCTGGGTTTGTCACACCGCAATCTCTTGGCATCCCTCAGAAAACACAATACTAATAAGCATACCGACAACCGAAAGTATCCATTAAGCAGGCTGAAGGAACCCAGGCTGTACTTCAGGGCTAGACAGAAAGTCAGGCAGCCTTCCGAACTCATAACTAACTGATCCTTTTTCACAGAGTTTCCAAGTCTCGATGGCCAGTCCCCTGCCTGTGACCACATCTACTTAAAGGAACTATAAGCCTCAAATTGTCAGCAGTCTCTCTTGGACTTGAGGATCTTTTGCCTGGGATCATTCAATCTTCTGTGTAGGTGTCTGCTTAAAAACCAGAAGGCCTCTGAGGCTCTAGTGAAACACACTTGCTTCATGATCCCACACGACTTCCAACCACGCGTGCATAACTCTTCTGGGAGTTTCCTGTTGGAAATGCTGATCTTCACCCAATCACTCAATCAGAGAGGAGGAAGGAGAAGGTGACTCGTTGCTCTCTCCTGCCCTTTCCTTCATCTCTCATATCTACTCCAGATTTGTTCCCTTCTCCCAGCTTCCATTTGCTTCCATGCTTTCAACGTGTCCTCCAGGCTCCCACTAGCCCTTCACCACTGAAGTCACCAACCCGCCTCCCCACGTCCATCCTTGCCCCTGCTCCAGTCCATTACCACTAAGTAGCCAGGGTGACCAATCGCCCCACTCCCAAGTCTAAAACCCCACAGCCACTTCCTTCTGCTCTTAGAAAAAGAGCAAAGGCTGCTCCTCATGCCCACCTGGTAGACCACCTCTCCTTCCCTTCCGAGGTCACTGAGTGCAGAGCCCCCGACTGCCTTTCTCGTCCTCACAAGCACAAATGAGCATGTGCTCAGGCCTGTATGTGTGGTTGTCTTCCCTTGGGAAGCCTGCCCTTGAATTCCTAGCCCCACTTCTGAGTGAAATCCAATCACTGTTGTCTCGGCAGCCCCCTCTTTCCATCACTTCACAGCATATGAGAGTGTTTCCAGTATTGCTATGTTCACTTGTAAAGGGATTTATGTGTATGAGTGGTTCGTCCGCATGTGTGAATGTACACCTCCTATGTGCAGTGCCTGAAGAGGCCATAAGATAGCGCTAGATCCGCAGAAACAGGAATTAAAGACAGCTGTGCTCCACCATATGGGTTCTGGGAACTGAAGCAGGTTCCTCTGCAAGAGCAGCAAGTGCCCCTAACTATAAAGTCATCATCATGCGCTCTCTCTCTCTCTCTCATCATCATCATCTTCATCCAGAACACACTTGTTATTATTCATTGCTGGATCTCTGGTGACTATTTCAAAAACTATGAAGCACATGAAATAAAGGGCCTCCTAGTCTGGAACACTTGGGTCAGCCCAATGCAGTCAATTACTCATCGGCCATCTTCTGTGTTGAACGAGCCCTCCTTCCTGCCCTTAATCCTTTTAGCTGTTCTATAAATGTCTTTCTCTCATGTTCTATTTCTTCCTGACCCTTGTCCTCTCAAATTTCTCATTTCTTTGATCCTTTCCCCCACTTCTGTTTATAACCTGAGTAATATCTTCAGACTGATCTTACGATTCCCTGGTTTTTCCTCCACTGTATCTACTCTCCTTTTACTCAGCCATTGCTTGCAGTTTCAATATTTATGTTACTTTATATACTCTAGTATATGATATAGTCTTTTTATGTAATTACTATTTGATTCTTGTCAGTTTTTCCTAGTCTTTTTATTACCTTTTAGGTTTTTAATCTTTCTATGCCTTTGATCATGTTATTATTATTGATGATCTTGTTTCATTTGCTGTGGTTTCTGTCCACACTGGCGCATGAGGTCCCATCTCCTGGTGTAGTTACAGCCGCATCCCTTCGCTCAGGGGCACCTCTACTTGTTAGGTTTATATGGAGCCTTTCTGACCGTCCCTCTAGAAAAGATCTGTTTCTGCCCATATCCTGGGATGCTACCAACCTGGGACTATAAGTTATTTTTTTAATTAATGTTTCCCAGCTCCTATAGGGAATATAATTTCAAACCTTAAACCTTTGCAAAGAGAAGTCTGTGATTTTGACACCTTAAGTCCACGCCAAGACACACAAACTTGTTTGCCTTCAAGGACAGGCGGACAGGCTTTGGTTTACGTCCAATTCCTTTTTGCTGTGTTTGTGCTGTTTCACTAGCTGTATATTCCTTTGTGGCCTTGCTCTTCTGCAGAAGCCTCAGTTCTAACTCTCCATCCTTTGAGGGTTCTAAGCTTTGTCCCCTGCCCTCTACATGGTCCTTGAAACCACACTTCAGTATAAACATGGTAGGCTGACGTTCTTAAACAACATGAACTTTAGTGGCAGTTTACCAGCCAGGTTTCCAGACCCCAGTGTGTGTGTGTGTGTGTGTGTGTGTCCATGAACAACTTCTCTGTGAGAATTTGGAAATGCATTTGAAAATACATTGTTAAATTTTTGTATTAATTAGTGATCAGTCTCTTGAGTGATTCAACAGTTGAAGCAACATGTTATTGATGTCATCACTTTGGCACTTGGGTCTGTATTTCTGTATGGCTTTCAAACACTTTCACAGCTATTGATTCAACTTGCACGCACAGCCACTTCCAGAAGGAGATAGGGCAGGTGTCTGACCTTTGTGATAATGTAATCCTCACCATGGTGTTTGTTCCTAACTGATCTCTTCAGTTCCAGCCGTGCCGTCAGGCATCCGAGAGTCGAGGCGAGACGCCCATGTCTCTTGTGCGTTCATTGTCTCCCATTCAGCCTCACTCAGCATTCAGACCAGGGGTCTTTGTCCTGTGATGTCATCAACACCAGACCAGGGGTCTTTGTCCAATGATGCCATCAACACTCAGACCAGGGGCCCTGTCCTGTGACATCATCACACTTAGGTTGGGGGTTCCTGTCCTATGATACCATCAGCACTCAAACCAGGGGTCCCTGTCCTATGATGTCATCATACTGTGTCACTTTCCTCACATATTCTGCGCACGTGGAAAGTGCCCAACATTTATCTAACAGATGATGATGAATGTGTGGTGATACTTGGTGCTCTAACAAACAAAGCTTGCCCCAACATCAGAGGGCAGAGCTAGCCACTAGTTAACCATAGAGGCCAGGCAGTGGTGTCATACACCTTTAATCCCAGTACCAGGCAGGAGGAAACAGGAAGTGATATGACTGACTGGAGAAAGGAATATGAGGTGGGTGGATACAGGAACTGGCCCCCTTTTCAGGCTGAGGAGTTGGTGAGGTAAGAGGTGGCTGTGATGCCGGGCGGTGGTGGTGCACGCCTTTAATCCCAGCACTCGGGAGGCAGAGACAGGCGGATCTCTGTGAGTTTGAGGCCAGCCTGGTCTACAAGAGCTAGTTCCAGGACAGGAACCAAAAAGCTACAGAGAAACCCTGTCTCGGAAAAAAAAAAAAAAAAAAAAAAAAAAAGTGGCTGTGGCTTGCTCCTTTTTCTCTCTGATCTTTCAGCATTTACCCTGATACCTGACTCTGGGTTTTTGTTATTAAGACCAATTAGAATTAGTGTTGCATAAATAACTTGGGCAAAAAGAGATAGTGAGCAGGAGAAGCAAGGCGGTGCTAGCGACTCAGCTGTAGCAAAGGCTGTGCTAGGGATTCAGCTGTAGCAGGAGTGGTGCTAGAGACTCAGCTATAGCAAGGGCGGTGCTAGGGACTCAGCTATAGCAAGAGCGGTGCTAGGGACTCAGATGTAGCAGGAGTGGTGCTAGGGACTCAGCTATAGCAAGGGTGGTGCTAGGGACTCAGCTATAGCAAAAGCCCCAAGAAGAAACAGGAGGTGGAAGTAACCGTGAGCCAGAGAGATGATTCTGCCTGCCAATAGGCATTTATTGACCAGGGTGAGTCAGGTGTGATCATGAAGGATTTTAAGAACCAAAGAGGGGGCCAGCAAGATGGCTGAGTGGGTGAGGGCATTTGTCAACAAGGCTGGTGACCTGGGTTTGATCGCTGACCCCCACAGGTTGACCTCTGACCTCCACACGTGTACCTCGGCGTGTGCTCCCACCCCATCAATAAATAAGAGTGTAATAAAATTTTAAAGAGAGTCAGAGAAGGCTCCCGTAACTCTAGTTGCTATGACTTTCCATTTATTTAGTCCAATTTTATTTTCAGAGATAACACAGAATGAACTTCAGCCTTGGTTTTACCAAAAGTCCACAAACCCCTGAGCTGAGATAGCTACTCCGTGGAGGTATCCTATTGGTAGATTTTACACCAGTGAAGTTACCTAGGCCGTCTGTGATGGTGGCTCTGAGCAATGACATACATTTCCAGGCTTGTTTCACCCCGGGACAAGTTTGTCTTTCCCCCTCTCCATAACTTCTTTTTCTCCCCCTTCGCTCGGGCTCCACTTCAGCACGTCCACCATGTACCACAAGCCTCCGGTCAATGCAGAGTGGTCCTTTCTTTTGCCTGGAGCCTAACAATAGGGGGAATTATCATTGGCCCGAAGAACCAGATGGGCAACCCAAAGTGTACAAAAGCGAGCTGTGCCTACCCTTCCTCTAAAGAGATACTATAGTTCTTAAATTCAAGCTTGGATCCTCCGCTGGGGACGTAACTCAGTGAGAGAATGCTTGGCTTGGGGGCACAAATACTGGATTCATTTTCTAGTGCTGAAAAATTCTTTGGTGCAGGTAGTATCTCTGAGACCAACAGGAAGTAGTGTTGAATGCCCCTCCCAGTGGGGGCAGCTGCTGGAGCTCCTCTCGCTTCTGAAGTGTCTCCTCGCCCAGCTTTGAAGGTGACCTCATCATGTACAGCAACAGCCCTTGTCCAGGGAAAATAATACAGTAATACAAATATTCAAACCAAATTGGAAAAGCAAAGAAAGAAGGAGCCAGAAGACATTAGATCATTGCCACTGCAACCTGGCCAAGACAGGATCTGGGCGCACATCCTCTGTCGAGCCTTTGTTCACACACCATTCTTCATGCTTCATTGCGAATCTAGAATAATAGCTCGTATCTACACAAAACCCTTTGTGTGGCTGTGCTTTGAGGAACAAGGTCTCTCGCAGTGTCCCTTGGGAAGAAGCAGGGGCTTCCCTTGTAAGAATGCTTCAATAAGCTTCCGGGTCAAAATGGGGCCTTCTCCCCCGAAGGGATGGGTGAAGGAGTGATGTCCCTTTGGCCAATGCGTATCTCCTGATCATATGACCAGGGCTGCTCATGTTCCTCCCTCCCTGGGCCATTTCTACTTTAATCCTGAACACAAGAACAATTGATTGAACAGAAAGCCTTCCCGACTGAACCTTGGATCCCCCTTTAGGTTTGAACTAGGAAGTGGGGGATCTTTCCATTCCTCCCACTCTGTGTCCCTCTGTTGGTTAAAGTCTGCCTGGGTCAGCAGAAAATCTCCTGGCTCACCCTTAGCAGTGTTTTCCGGCTGGACAACCCCAAGCCCAGCCTATGAAAAATCAGTCCTGCATAGGCCTGAGTGGAATCTCAGTCCTGCCACTGCAGACTCTTGGGCAGGATGGGTGCCCATTTAAAGCTTAAGGCGTTGGGTCCTGGGTGTGCTAAGTAATAACACGAATGCTGTCTGTCTCCTGGACTGTGAGCAGTCCATGTTATAAAGAGGTTCTCCCACACCCAGCACCCCAGAAAGAATCAGTCTTCTCGCTATCAAGGGACAGCTGTCCCTCAGCATCTTCAAGGCATGGGACAACCCCAGCCCGAGTTCAGTGAGTGAGTGACGAGGGACCAACAGGAGATCCCGGTTTGTGACTGAGATGGGCGGAACGGCATTTACTTGGTGAGAGGCCTTTCTTTTGCAAGGGCGCGTTCAGCTTTCTGATAACCGCTGTGCAGCTCCAGCGGCTGGAGAATTTCTTCATTTCAGAGTGTCTTCATTTATTAGTACATGCAAAACCATAAAGTCTTATGACTAGAGAAACTATTAATAATGGGTCTGGGGAGATGGGTCACAGGTATGGGAGGCGCTGCTCTTCCAGGGGACCTGGGTTCTATTCCCAGCACTCACATGGCAGCAGCTCACGACTATTGGTAACTCCAATTCCAGGGAGCCTGGTCCCTTCTTCTGGCTCCTGTGGGTATCAGGTACACATGTAGAAATATACCTATACGTGTAAATTAAAAATAAATCTTTAAAATAATAGTGGTAGAAGCAGTAATATCAATAACGTAAAACCCGAGGCTTAGGGGAGAGCAGGGGGTACCTAAGGGAGAACCAGAGGACAGAAGATGCCTCAAATCCCAGTCCATCTCCTGCAGCTGCACCCAGGGACTAGTCAAGAAGGAATCAAAACTCAGGCTCAGTGAACCTGTGATGAGTTCCAGGGCACTCTGGGAGTGAGAAGCCATGCTGGACAGAGTAAAGCAAAATCAAGAACAATCCTGGATTCAAATTGCTCCTCTCGCCCCTCCTAATTTGTTTGAGCAAGCTGCCAACCTTTCTGAGGCTGGAGGTTATCATTGGCGGAGTGTGGCTGATCATGAAGTCACTTTGATAAGGTGATGTGGATGAAATATAGTGTTGAGGATGCTGGAGTAATAGCTGAGATGAGACGTCTCTGAGTGGCTTGGCCGCAACAGAGCACAGACAGGCAGGCAGATACACACACATACACACACACACACACACACGCTCATGCACACGTACACACACCCAGAGGACTTGTAGTATCTGGCAGAAGTGCCTGGGACCTGACCCTCTCTAGGGTTCCACAAGGTCAAGGACATGGTCCCAGAGTCTCTGCCTGCTGCAAGCAGCAACAGATGCCAGCTGGTAGTCAGAGCCAGGGCTGGCACTCTGGGCATTGGCCAGACTGGAGGTCTAGGTCAGTGTGGTGGCTCACCGGGCTTCCAACTGGGGCCCTGCTTACTTGTTGCAGCCAAGTTTCTGAAGATCTAAAACTATTGATTTGAGAAGAAGAATAGACTGGGGATCTGTGAAGGGGGTACCCAAGCATATGTATGTCTGCACCGTTGCCATGGGATTCTGTTCAGATGCACACAGATGGAGTGTCTTTTTGTTTAAAACAAACAACAACAAGAAAATTCCCACAGGTCTTTGCAATTCTCTACCGTGTGTGTGTGTGTGTGTGTGTGTGTGTGTGTGTGTGTGTGTGTGTTGCAGTGTTGCCATGGCAATGCATGTGGTTTTGTTTGGAGGAAATATGCATAGAAAGGGCAGGAAGTCGTATGTATGCATGGCAAAGCAAATGCGACCTTTCAGAAACCTGGCATCTGAGTAAAGAGTATTCCTATTTCCTGATAATGACTTAAACTGGAGAACGTGGTGTAAGAATGCCTCTCAGCCTAGCCCTGCGGAGGAGTCAACTAGAAGTGGCTTCAGCTCAATTTTGTCCCTTACTTGCTGCGTCACCTCAGGCGAGTAACTGGGCTATGGGTGACCTTTGCTGTGGTGATCTGTGTTTGTGCTATAATAAATAAAGCTTGCCTGGGATCCGAAGTTAGCCAGAGAGGCCAGGAAGTGGAGGTACACACTTTTTTTGGTTGTTTGTTTTTTTGTTTTTCGAGATAGGGTTTCTCTGTGTATCTCTGGCTGTCCTGGAACTCGCTCTGTAGACCAGACCAGGCTGTCTGGGTTTTTGCACTTGGGAGGCAGAGGCAGGCAAATCTCTGTGCATTCAAGGCCCCACCCTGGGCTGCATAAGATTGATCCAGTCTAGAAGAGAAACAGAGTCAAGTGGTGGTGGCTCACACCTTTAATCCCAGTACGTGGGAATCACACACCTTCAATCCCAGCCCTGTAGAGACAGGAAGAGATACGTCTGGAAAGAGAGCGGAATATAAGGCAGGAGAGGGGAGCTCAAGGCATTCAGTCTGAGGACTTGTAGAGCCAGAATACCCCATTCAGTCTGAGCATTTCGTAGAGGTAAGAACTAGTGGCTGACTGCTCTGCTTCTCTGATCTTTCAGCATTTACCCCCTAATATCTGACTCCGGGTTTTTATTATTTAAGACCAACTAGAATTCGCGCTACACTTTGCTTTCCACCTATCTGGAACAGGAATCAAGGACTCACTCTGTGCGTCCCTGCTGTTGGAAGAGAAGCAGAATGACACAGGAAGGACTCAGTCGGTGGTGGTCAGCACTGTTCTGGAGTGCTGGGTATCACCTCCAGCTCGGCTGCAAGGATTAGGATGACTTTGTTCAGCCTTTCCAGACTGTGCACGGGACACTCTGGGGGAGGTCAAGCACTTAGAAATGGCCATACTGTGGTCTGCTAGAATCAGATGACCACAAAGAGCCCCGATGACTGACCACCAAAGGAACTGGAGCTGTCTTCTTGGAACAGTGGATACCAAGGTGAGGGTGCATGGCAGACTGGTGTACTGTGGGCTTTCTGTATCTGGGTCTGCAATCTTTTTGCCCTAGCACTTTGCCAGAAGCAGTGTCCTCCTGGGCCCAGTCCTACTTGGGGAGGACAGAGATCCATCCCCAAGGTCTTCATGTTTGTCACCCACCCTGAAGGAGCACTTTTGGGCAGCCACATAGTTAGTATAGTTATAAGACTGTTAAATCTTGATCTCCCTCCCTCTATACTTCCCTTCCCTTCCCTCCTCTCCCATCCCTTCCCTTCTCTCTCCCTCCCTCCCTTCCTTCCTTCCTTTCTTTCCTTTCATCCCAAGGCTTCACATAAACCCAGCTGGCCCCAAGCTCACTGTTTAGCCCCATGTGAAAGTCCTGAACTCTTAGATTCTTCAACTTCTATCTCCCAAGTGCTGGGGTGTATATCATCCTACACAGTTAAATCTGCGTTTTCTAGTTTGTTCACTGGATTAAAGTCTGGCAGGGAAGTACTCTGCATGCACTCTGTGTAGCTGGCATCATTTAAAGAATTTGCAAACCTGCTGGGATGCCATCTGCCCATCTAGCGCATCACTAGATGTTATCAAAGCCTTCTGGGAGTTTGTGTTGATTGAGTGAGTGGCTCCATCCAGGACTGCATTCTTCTGATCTGGACCAGATGTCTTCTGAGGTTGTTCTAGACCTGACATTGACAGTCTGGTATTAACTAATCAGTCCTGAATAAAAGATAAGATGTCTTTCTTGATGGTTTTAACGTACATACGAAACACGAGGAACCGTACATACTTGCTTGCACCAGTATTCTGGTTTCTTTTGGTCCCATGAAAGGACCTCAGGAGGAAGTGTCTGATAAGTCATCAGTCCCTGCTTCTCTTGTGTGCCTGACTTCCTTGTCCCATCCCCGAGACTTCAAAGTCAGGCAGGTTGATCTTTACCATCCACAGTTGTGTATAGCACTGACTGATGCATTTTGCTACTGTCCTCTGCTTTTTTTTTTTTAATTGCCTTTAATACGATCTGAGTCACCCTTTAAAAACTGATAGGGCTTGCTGGGCAGTAGCAGCGCATGCCTTTAATCCCAGCACTAGGGAGACAGAGGCAGGTGAGTGTGTACTTGCCCTCAGAATTCTGACTCACACACATACATCCATCAGGTATGTAGCAGATGGCTTCTACATTGCAGGCCTTGTGCTGAGGACTGGATAGTCAGCAGTCTGGAGCTTAGGATGGACCATGCTCTTGATGGGATGTTCAAACAGAGGAACCTCTGTGAGGAGGCGCTAATTCTGAGCAAGATGTCATGGAACACAGAGAGAGTCTGCCATGCAAAGGCACAGGAATTCCCTGTCAGTGGAAACAGCAAGGAAGGGTGAGAGAAGGCTGGAACACACAGAGACAATTCTAGAAAAACAGGAAAGAAGCTGCCTTGGTTTTATTAGGGATGGTGCCCAGGTAAGGAGCTAGGAATGTGGAGGGGAGAATTTCTTTTTAACTTTTATTACATTGTATCTGTTTATGTATTTAGTGTGTGCATATATGTGTGTGTGCCTCTCTCTGTCTCTGTCTCTCTGTCTCTCTGTCTCTGTGTGTGTGTGTGTGTGTGTGTGTGTGTGTAGGCACTTGCATGCTACAAGATAACTTACAAGAAAGAGTTCTCTCTTTTGGAGACTTTCTTTTTAACTTTTATTACGTTGTATCTGTTTATGTATTTATTGTGTGCATATCTCTGTGTGTGTGTGTGTGTGTGTGTGTATGTAGGCACTTGCATGCTTCAAGATAACTTACATCTCTCTTTTCATCATGTGGATCCCAGGGGTCAAACTCAGGTCACCAGTCTTGGTGTCAAGTACCTTAACTCACTAATCCACCAACCTGGCCCAGGAATTTTACTTTTCACCTTGTTTCCTTCTCTCCTGTTTGAATTACTTACCGTGAGTCTGTATTTATTGTTGGGGGAAAAGGCTAGTTAATAGAAAAGAGGGATTTTAATGATTAATAGTAAGGAATCTAATAATGTTGCATTTCAAGAATCACCACGCCTCACCTCTGGCTACTTTTCATGAAGAGAAAAGATCAGAGAATAAAGACACAATCCCATTGGTTTGAAGGGAGAGCCGCCTCTTTCTTCTGTCTAAGCCAGTTTCTTCTGCTTCTCTTCAATGAAGCCCTGACCACTCTCTTTTATTGGAAGTATTTTCAGTTTAAAAGACCTTTCCTTGCCGGCGGTGGTGGTGCAAGCCTTGAGTCCCAGCACTTGGGAGGCAAAGGCAGGTGAATCTCTGAATTTGAGGTCAGCCTGGTCTTTGGAGCGAGTTCCAGGACAGCTGGGGTTACACAGAAGAACCCTGTCTCAAAAAAGAAAAAAAGGAAAAGACCTTTCAAATTCATGTGAGATTCATACTTTTTGGCCACATGTAACAAACACAGTCAGACCTTCGACCTCTCCAGGTGAAGGAGGATGGCTTGTGGTAGGGATGTACAGACATCGGAGGAAGAAATAAAGTGTGGTACTCACGGAACACACCCCAGGGCTTTGAGCGTGTGTGCTTTACACCATAGTAGCTCTGCTGTGCTTTCTATTCAAAGAGGAGTAAAACATATCTTGTAGGATGCTCCGAAAGACAGAGAGCTAGTCTTGTTTCTCAGTGGACCCCAGCAGTCACAGAGACTACTTTAGACCAGAGTCGATAACTGATATTTCCTTTTTCTTTCTTTCTTTTTTAGAGAAGGCTTCATGTAGCCCAGGGTGGCCTCAGAATCACTATGCAGCTGAGGATGACATTAAACTTTTGATCTTCTGTCTCTACCACCTGAGAGGTAGGATTATAGGCCTGTGCCACCATGCCGAGTTTGCTTGGTACTGGGGATTACACCAGTCAGGGTTTCATGCATTCTGGTCAAGTGCTCTATCAACTGAGCTATGTCTGCAACCCTGACAATGGACAGATCTCAACACTAGCTCCAAGGAAGGTGAAGCACACATGTGCTTTGTGCTCACCTTGTAGGGACATGTCTGGAAATCACCATACCCAGGCCTCCAGGGATTGGGGTCAGAATGGGGGAAAACAGCATCTCTAATCTGTTCTACACCTGCTCATCAGCAAGATAAATGAGGGGCCCACACAGTTCATAGCTTCTTGTGTGTCCCACCCGAATGACGTGTCTCTCTTGCGTACCCTGCATTTCTGGCCACTATGACCACTGTCACTGGGAACCTCATCTTTGGTCTCAGACCATATGTGGCCCTCACGTTCGTCCTCTTCCCAGCCTTGGCACCGCCCTCCTGAGAGTGGGGAGTCTTGAGTCCTCTGGCCCAGAGAGCTGTATACCAGGCAAGAGATGATTTCTAATCCACTTCATCCCACAGAATCCCATTCCAGGAAGGCTTCCTCTCTCCTACCTCATGTTTAGAAGACTCATTTGTCAGCTGTGAGAGGCGTGTTAATTGGTAATCGAACATTTTCTGAGCATCAGTCAGATGACACCCCCACTCTTTTCTACAGGTTTACTCATTGAGTGCTGTGCACAAGCGTCTGGGATAGATGTTGCTGTCCTTGTGTGTGGATGAGGACACAAGGGAGAGGGTGCCTGCCTGGCTCCTCCAGCCCTGCTTCCCTGTGGGACGACAGCTCTGAGTGTGGCCACTGTTGTCACCGCCTGCCTGCTAGGGGCTGGTGCTTGGTGACAGGATCTCTCCGCTTCCTCCCGTGCTTTCCTGCCCCCTTAGTCTTCCTGCAGACTCTGTCTGTGAAGCTTGTGGGCGATGTTTGAAGAATGAGTAAAGGGGAAAGCAGGGTTTTATGAACTTCAGACTGTGAACTCTCAAGGAAGAGTGAGTCAGACATCCACATTCCTGACATACTTTCAGGAGGTTCCAGGACCTCAGACAATAAGAACCTGAGGCAGAATGTCCTTGGGAGGCCTCCCACGAGAAGCTACCGGGCTGGTACTTCCTCCTGATCTCATTGCAGAACTCTGCGATCCTTGGGACTCTACCTGGTTAGGTCTCCTAGGTACCCAGAGGACCTCCTTGATTCTGTTAAGCTGCCTCCCCCCAATACACATGCCCCCCCCCACACACACACCTGAAATGCCTTTCCTTGGGTCAGACATGCTCAGCTTGTCCCTTAAGTCTCTGGGGATATATAGCCCCCTTTGGGCTTCTCCAGAAGGAAGCAGGGTCCCTGAACTCTAGGTTCCAAAGGGTTCCAGTCATGCTTCCCATTGCCAAATGTTAGGCCTGGGAAACCCTTGGTTGCAATGAACCTCATTTCACACACTCTAACTCTCTGAGACTGGCAACAGCTCCACCATGGAGGAATAGCTTAGTGCCAAGGATGAAGATACTAGACCCATCTCTGACTGTGAGACCTCCCACACCTCCAGCTCTAGAGTTAGAATCTAGCTTGCCACCTCTCCCGAAGTACAAGAACCATTAACCCTAGGCACTATTCTCAGAGGTGTGGGTTCACGTCTGTTAGTGGGTTGAAATTCCACAGAAAAATCTTTCTCTGTATCTTGTATCTTGCCTCATTCTTTCCCTCACCCACTTTCACCCTGTATTTGACGGGAGGTGTTTGAGCCTCAAAGGAAAAATGTCATCTTTAGTCAGTAACCGTCGAAAAGGGGGGAGGGGGAAAAAGAGAGAGAGAGTATTTTGGGGACAGAATAACGGAGAGGCTCCCAGGGCAGACTATGTTCTCCACAAGTTATGGGAAAACAAGTCTCTCTAAAGAACAATTGCACAATACCTCAGAAGTTCTTCCAAGCTCTGTGAGCGAAGACAGAGGGAGAGGTTGTGCTTGGACCCATCTTCTGGATGAACAAACTGAGAAAACATATTAGCAGATTGAGAAAACACCAACGGCTAGGAGCAGCGTGAAGGGAGGGTGAGGGGAAGCTAACTCCTCTGTGGATTATTGGCCTAGTGGCCAAGATCCAGGCCCTTCAGTCTCCTGGCTCCTCCTGGGGGTGCTCACAGTGGTCTGCCCAACAGGGCACCTGTGCTGAAGGAAAGGCGGAAGCAGGTGTGGATTCTTATCTCAACTAGTGCTCCCTGGTCAAGCCCCTTCCCTTTCCATGCTACCTAGGCCAGGAAGAGGCTGGGCTGGAGACAAGGCTGAGTCCCGGGTCTATAATTCTTGCTCATTTCTACTGTCCTGCCCGATGTCATCAGCACACACATTACCCAGTGACCAGTGAAACTTGCTCCAGTTTCCATCGCCCCCAGGTAGCAGCTACCAAGCAGGCGTATCACCCTCAGGGCAGAAGAAAGGAGTGGGGTTGGCACAAGTGCGCATGCCCTAAAATCCACTGGGGAAGTGGGATTGGCGTTCCCTGCTGGATCGGAAATCTCTTTGTCCACTCCTTTTGCACACACACTGCCCGTCATCCCCACCCTATTCACACCTGGTGGTGACCTTTCCCTCTTTCTGCCCGAAGAAACTGGGTCCTTCTACGTAAACCAGAGCTGCCCTGGTTCCCCGCGTCGCATCTGCCAGATGCTTTCTGAGCCTCCCGCAAGCTAATAATCTCCCCTGGGCAGAAGAGTCCTTTAATAATTTACAGGGTAGATAAAGAAAGAGGCAGAGCTCTCCGCTTGGAGTCCAATTACCTTGGTGCCCCAGACACTGTGGAAGGAGCTAAGACTGGCTTCAAGTTCAGACTCCCTTTTGAAATGGGAAACCTGCCCTGTAGCTGTGTGTATACAGTCTTACCAGACCTCCTCTCAGATATCTGAACATCCCAGTCCTACTGTGTGATCGACACTTAGGGTGCCTTCGTTATTCAGGGGAGCCAGCTACATAAAGTGGAAGAACCCAAAATGCCCCAGGACAAAATGAGATTTAAACATTTGAAGAATTTCCGGAGAATAAAAAGTTATCTCTGGCTCCTCTAGTCCCTGTTAGAATTCTTCCAATACTTTTGCAAGGAGAGTTATTATGTGTTTGGAATAAAAGTGCAGATGGTGAAAGACAACAGGGGTGCTTTGGAGGTGGAAGCAAATGTTGACCTTTGCTTTTAGCTAACCGTGAGGCTTTGAGAAGCTGGGGTTCTAAGAACCTCACTTTCCCTGTGTGTAAGCTGGAAATATATGTCTGTATGGGGTCTATACGGATCATAGGCATGGAAACAACAATCTGAAGCAAGGAGGTGGTAAATGCTGTGTCTTTGTTGTGACGTCATCACCACCACCATCACCATGGCCACCATCGTCATCACTGGGTTGCCCATATCCAGAAAACTTTGAATTTTATAAAGACCTATTTTTTTCTCTGAAAAACATAACAATGAAATGCAATAAGACTAAGCCAGCAGTATAAATGTATAAATGTAATAAGACTAAGCCAGCAGTATAAATGTTATAAGACTAAGCCCGTTATCCCAGCTACTGCGGAGGCCAAGGCAGGAAGATTGCCAATTCATGGCTTGCTTAGGCTACAGAGAATCCCAAGTCAGCCTGGGCAATGTAGTGAAGCTCAGTCTAGAAGTGAGAAGTAAGAGCTGGAGAGACAGTTCAGGGTTTAGGACCCATCCTGCTCTTCCAGAGGACTAGAGTTTGGTTCTTAGCGATTGCACAGCTCACTGTAACTCCAGCTCCAGATCTGCCTTCTCCAGCCTCTGTAGGTACCTGTACCCACATGCACACACCCCTACCTCTCTCTCTCTCTTAAAAACAAAAATAAATACATCTTTAAAATTAAAAGATAGAAAAAGTTTTAAGATTAGGGATGCAGTTCGGTCGGTGGAGTTCTTATCCAGCATGGGGGAGGCCCTAGGTTTTATCCCCAGTGCCAATCAACTAATCAATCAATAAACAAACAGATAAAGATGAGAACCTTCTTGGCCCCTATGAACCACGCCACCTGGTGACCTTGGGGTGTCCCCTCCCACGTCTCCATTCTCCTTTGACTTGTTTTGCCTCTTGAAGCACTAATAATCGTGAGGCAATCAGCTCCTAGTAGGGCTCTTGTCCTGGGCCCTGTGCTCCCTCTCAGAAATCAGTTCTCTGCTGGAAAGAAGCTTAGGCTAAGCATGGTGATGCTCACCTTTAGTCCCAGCCCCTTCGTCTGTCAGAGGCAGGACAGGCAGATCTCTGTGAGTTCAAGGCCAGCCTGGTTTATACTAGCAAGTTCCAGGTCAGCCAGGGTTACATATTCAGATCCTGTCTGCAAACAAACAGACAGAAAGCAGCTTAGGCCAAATACAACATGACATGATGAGAATCTATAAGAACAAAGACCACAGACGATAAAGCAGAGGACATGGGGGTGTTCTAGCTCCAGCCAGCCTGGAGCCTCATCAGTCAAGGCAATTGTGCCTAAAGGCAATCAGTCATTTGAAACCACAGAATTTTGGGAGAGTGTTGTGGAATCATCTTTTTGTGCACTGTGAAGACGTGTTTTTGCCAGGGTGCCATCTGATTGGTTTAATAAAGAACTGAATGGCTAATAGCTAGGCTGGAAGAGGTTAGGTGGGACTTCTGGGCAGAGAGAAAGGTGATGGATCTAGACACCAGAGGACATGGGGAGGAAACAGGAGGTGCAAGGGGGAAGAGAGATAAAAAGTCACAAGGCAAAACGTAGATGAATACAGATGGGTTAATTTAAGCTCTAAGAGCTAGTGGGGCAAGCCTAAGCTACAGGCTGAGCTTTCCTAATAAATCTCCATGTTGTTTTTGTGAGCTGGCAGCCCAAAGGCAAGTCCTACTACATAAGAGTCTGTTAATAAACACCAGATCATAAATTTACATTAAAAAGTCAACAGTGCTACTAGAAGCAACAGTCTCCCTATTGAAGGCCACGGTAAAAACCATGGGGCAGTCAGCTGCTAGCCTGACACTCTGCAAAGAAATTAAAGCCACACTTGGTCTACTTTCCTTTTAACAAATAAACCTTGATTGATGGGGCAGTAACTGAGCATCTGCTGGTTACCAGGCTCGGGGCCAAAGGCTGTGGATACTCAGAGAGTAAAGGCTGGTTCTCCTGTTGTGTGGGTATCTGGATTCTGGAACTGTGGCCTGCGTTTTTGTATTGGGGTGGGAACCAAGAGAGGACGTGCTTGGGGTTCGGCTTGGAGGAAAGATGTGTACACAGTGATACTTCGGGTGCCTTGAGGGTGCTGAGGGACTTGCTACAGCTGGCAGAGAAAGTCAGCAGGCTTCATCTAACTCTCCAGTGTGTAGAGCGACTCTGACCAATAAAGGAAGGTGAATCTGAAAGCAAGCAGGCTGAGAAAGCAGACCCGAAGAGCAGACGCTGGGAACGATAATTCTAGACATCGTGTTTATCCCAGCAGGAAGAACAGAAGAAGGGAGCAGTGACACGGTCCTGATGGGGATGCAGCCATGGCGTACAGGCTTCCAATATGACAGCTCAGAGGTTAGGTTCATCCCATGGACTGCCCGGAGGAGAACCGTGACCAGTCACTGTAAGTCAAGGAAGACAGCTCTCCACTTAATAGGATTCTGAACACTCCTGAGCAGCCCAGCAAAAAGAGTGGGGTTTGACTCTGCGAAATCCAAGGAACTGGGCATCCTCTTGCAGAGGAAAGGTGGGAGAGGGATCCTGCAGTCAGTGGAGCCAAGGGATTCTCTTTCCCAAGCATACGGTCACATGATTCATTCAGAGTTCTCCTGGTGTGTGTGTGTGTGTGTGTGTGTGTGTGTGTGCCAGAGGACAACCTCAGGAGTCCTTCATCAGACACTGACCACTCAGTTTTTGAGACAGGATCTGTAACTGGCCTGGAATTCACTAAGTAGGCCAGGCTGGACACCAAGCCCCAAGGACGCCTGTTTATTTCCCCCAGCACTGAGATTACAAGTGTGGGCCATCATGCCCAGCTTGGTATGGAGTCTCAGGAGGTCAAACTCTCACCCCCATGCTTGTATAGCAAACACCACCTCCCTAATACCCATTTGCTGAGCTTTGTGAAGACTAAATAGCCTTAGAAGTACAACCGATTAGACTTCTCCAAGGCTGATGACAGTGTTCAGCTCTATCCTCAGAACTTAGCTCAGGAGCCTGAGCTTGGAGATGAGTGGGTGAGGACCACACATACCCCTGTCTACTATTTAGTACCTCCTACCAGTTTGAGGGAGTCTGTGATAGCTTCAGCTTGCTGGGGACTCTTCATCATGCTCCTGCGGTCAGCACAGAGGCTCATCCCTAGTCAGTGCGAGCATGCAGGGTTCAGAAGCAGGACCATGTGGGAGGAATTAAAGAAGATTAAGTACAAGGCGGTTACCTGACATTTCTTTTTTTTTTTTGGGGGGGGGGGGATTTTTCGAGACAGGGTTTCTCCGTAGCTTTTGGTTCCTGTCCTGGAACTAGCTCTCATTTCTGTTGATCAATGCAGCCCTGCTCTGGAGCCCTGTGCTCCTGATTGACATTCTTCTCGGCCTCTCACCAGCCCACAAAGTGGCAGGGAGGGTCTTTTCAGAGCTTTGGGCCAGATTTTCTACTAGGGCCTTAGTACAGCTTCACCAACAGCTGCAGGCCTAGAGAGGAAAGCACAGGCTCACAAGTTTGCGGGGAGCAGATCTCAGAGGTCAAAATGAGGATTTCCTGGAGACAGACCTCGCAAGGATGGCCCAGGTGAGAGAAGCATTCCACCTCTCCGCTACTGGCTCAGGGTATAAGCCAAGGGGCACTGGGGCCTGGGTCACTGACATCTTGTTCCCTAGGGGTGCTGTTTTTCACATCTATGTCTTCTCACACACAGTCCCACGATCCAGTGAACTTCCCCTCTTTGGTTTTTCTTCCAAGACTCAGCTTTTAGACTTACCCAAATAGAATCTCTCCCAATACCCTGGACCAGAAAGTCTCATGGAGATATCAACATCAAACCCTATAGCACAGGAAATGTGTAGCTGGTGGTGAGTGCCCCAAAGCCGGACTCTCTGAATCTTATCCCCCCTGCCCCCGCTGTGTGTGTGTGTGTGTGTGTGTGTTGTTTTGTTTTCTGAGACAGGGTTTCTCTGTGTAACCCTGGCTGCCCTGGAACTTGCTCTCCAGACCAGACTGATCTCAAGCTCAGAGATCTGTCTGCCTCTGTCTCCTAGGTGCCGGGATTAAAGGTGTGTGCCACCATGCATGGCTCATCTCCTTATTTCTTAAAGGGGTGGTTCTGAACCCCAAGTGCCTCCATGCTCAGACCACATGGTCTACTATGGAGCCCCCTTCCTCTGCTCTCTCTGCTCACTGTAGCACATTCACTTAGACTCCTAACTGGGCAGTGTTTGGTGCCCATGCTGTCACTGTGGTCTATTTCCTGAGAGTTGGAGCGAAACTCTGGTCAGAGATATGACTTTGTTCTAAAGGAGCTGAAACAATGCAAAGTGCGGTTTCTATTTGCTCCTTTTCACGGTGGGGAAGCCAGGGCTCCTGGGGCAAGGGGTTTGGTTAACTGGGGCCTGAGCAAACCAGGGCTCTCAAGGGAGGTAGGCTGGCAGTGGCCAAAACTTCTCAAGCCACTGACCCGGCACAAAGCTCCACTGTGGGGAAACTCAATATCAGGGTGTGCCTCATGCTACGGGAACAAGATACACACAAGCCCAAAGTTATGTGCAAGATAGACCTGGTGATAGTTATTGACTGGCCAGCAATGTCCTGTAAACAGTCAGCTCCTGCAAGCCACTGAAGCTGTGGCTTTATATTCACGAGTTTGATATCACACACCAGTTTTCAGGAGAAACAGGAATAGGACCCCAGGGAGCCTGGTATGGCAGTGGGTCTGGCTACAGTGGCTCAGGCCTTAAAGTAAGTAGGCTTAGGGCAGCTCTACAGAATGTTGAGCCATGGTCCCACCCCTCCCAGCCCCAGTGCTTCTGCCTTGTCCAGACTCCAGAAGTCTGGAGGTTTCTGATGTTATACTTGGTGTCTCAGGAAGAGCAAGGCCCACTCAAATACGAACAGCTTGTTGGCTGCTTGGTGCACGGTCTACGGGGAGAAGACAGGGATTATATTGACTCGCCACTCCTCACCGGCTCACTGGGGACTGTCTAGGTGTCACATGACACTGTGCTTGGCACACCAAAGTACAGAAGACAGCAACGTCTGTTCTGTGCCTGCTGGGGACTTGTACCCGAGGAGACTTAAGCCTCCATTCTTCATCGACGCTGGAAGTTTTCTATGTCCACCAGCTCTAAAAATCCAGATCATGTCTTATTGCAGCTAACTTGTCATGGTTTGCGATTCTTTGCTGTTGTTGCTGATGAAACAAGGTCTCATATATCCCACTTGTCCTTGAACTATAACTGAGGATGACTCTGAACTCTTTCTTCTGTCGCTACTAAATAAAGTTCTAGGATTGCAGGAATGCACCACCACACCCCTTGAGGTGCCAGGACTTGAACCCAGGTCTTCAAATACACTGTAGAAAAGCACTCTGTCCACAGAGCTCTCTCCAAAGCCCAAGCCCATCATAGTTTAATTGGCTGGGTTATCCTCAGTGGTACATAAACTGGTAGCATAGCTTGCAGTGGTCAAGGTCTTCACATGGATGAATAGGGTTTACAAAAGTGCAAAGCAGACTCGATGATACAGGAATCCAGGGAGAAGGGGAGGCTGGAAGATGCAATTGAGCCCATGTAAACGGCCTGTATGGGGTTCGCTTTGCAAAGGATGCAGGTCCTAATCTGAGAATAAGGTCCCTCCTCTTTATCCGGGGTGCTGGGATGGACTCACCTCACCCTCTATTCTGAGAGGGAGAAACGATGGGTAGCCTAGCCCTGATTTCTTCCCACATGAGCCACAGAAGCAGGGACTGGCCTAGGAGGCAGTCCTTCAAGGTTGGAACCTCATGCTGTTGATGTTGATTCTCTGACTCCTGGATGGAAGAGTCCTCACTCTTTTGCTCTCCATCTCTCAAACTTCTCTCCATATATGTGCGCGCGCGTGCACACACACACACACACACACACGCTCACAGAGATACACAGGTTTATAGATAGATGTAAATAAGAGCTTTTCTGTGATTGCGGCCAGGAGCTGATTACACAGAGAATACAATGTGACTGCTAATCTTGGCTTCTTGGCCAAAATTCAGGAGGGGAAAAAAAGTTTTATAATCTACTAATGTTACGGGGGATTTCTTCTCTTTCTTTTTTGGGATAAATTAGCCCTCACCCCAAACATTAGAGGCCCCAGTTGCTGTCACTGAACCACTGCCGTGTCCTATTTATTTAAATGCGTGCCAGGGGACCTGGCCTTTGATTTATGGGAACATGAAGAGAATGTAGAGCTTCTGGGCCAAGCCTAGGGTGACTGTCAGTAGCGAAAACATTTCTGGGAGAGCTCGTTCATAGCCAGTCACCTGCGGAGGTTTAGAAGAAAGGTGTTGACATCATAATATGGTCCAAGGTTTCAACTTCTGTTATTACCATTACAGTGTTTTAAGATAGGGTCTTGCCCTGTAGCCCTAGCTAGCTAGTCATTATGTAGACCAGGCTGCCTTCAAACTGGTGGTGATTCTCCTGCCTCAGTCTCCCAAGTCCTGGGACTCCAGGCATGTGCCATGATGGCTGGACTTCAGTTATTTTTTTTTTTACTTAAAAAAAAATCTTTTTAGATTTATTTATTTGTGCGAATGTTTTGTCTGCATACATGCACACACACCACATATATGCCTGATGCTTGCAGAGATTGGAAGAGGTTGTCTAATCCTTTAGAGCTGGAATCCTAAATAGTTTTGAATCACCATGTGCGTACTGAGAACTGAACCCAGACCCTCTGCAAGAACAGTGAGTGCTCTTAACCTCTGAGCCATCTCTCCAGTCCCAAGGCTTTGGGTGCCAATGCAGCTCATAAAGGCGATGAGCATCTTTGCAGTTCTTGCTTGCCCGTATAAAAGTAGTTCCGTATCATGGTGCCCTCTCCAGCATCCACAGAGATCAGGAGGGACGGTGGTACTCTTCCTCCTCTATTTATGTATACGACAGTCTTTGCCACGTATGACATCCTTCAAACCAGTGAACATGTCTTCATAGTTTCTTGCTTGCCAACCATGTCTAGTTGGTGCATAGTCATGTGCTTTATATAAGTGAAAACCGTGACATGAGAACCTTGAATGAAAAACATGGCAAACATGTCTAGTTGGCCTATAGCTTGTTATGTGCTTTATATATGAATGAAAGAATCAAGTTTCCACTACGTAGTTGGGATTGTGTGTGTGTGTATGTGTGTGTGTGTGTGTGTGTTGGGGGAGTTTGTCCATTCATTCACATATAAAAGTGCTTTCTCTTTTTTTGAAGATGACCCTCCAAAAGCATTCAAAAAAAAAAAAAAAAGGAAGGGAGGGAGAGAGAAAAAGTCAAGTAAGGATGGCTTTACCTGTAAACAACAGATGCCTAACCAAAATAGCATACACAGAAAATGCTTTATTGTCACACTCAACAAGAGGGTCACTGGAGCTAGGACTGTGTGACTCAGCATCTCGGCATCCCAAGTCCATCCAGTGCACAGATGATCCTCATTGTTGCCCCACCATTCTCCTGGGGCTCACAGAGGGGGCTGGTCTGCAGAGAAGAAAGGCCTTGGCTCTCCTCAGCTTTGATTATCAAGGATATCCTCCAGAGCGTACCCTCCCCTCGAAGATTCTCTTTCAGTATCCTTGATGAGATTAAGTCATGGTGATCTAAGACAGTACTGATGCAATCTTTAAGGGTGAGGGTGGAGGCAAGGCATTTCCTTTCCCGAACACAGGGAAGGCAGAAGACTCAATTTGAGGCTCTGCTCGATGTGAGCGGGGACTCAAAGACACGGGCATGGCTATTTGGTGGGCATCTAACAGTACCCACCCGGCCAAGTATTTAAACATAATTTTGTCACCTCACCGATAGAATTAGTACCTGTGAAATTTACTAAGTTATTTGGGAGATACAATAAATGTAAATATCACCTCTTCTTTTGAATTATTGATTTGCTGTTGTTCAGACGCTAAGTTCCAGAATATTCACTACCTATGTAATACTGGCTGGCTGTGCTTGTGTGTGTGTGTGTGTGTGTGTGTGTGTGTGTGTGTGGTGTGTGAGAGAAAGAGAAACAGAGAGAGACAGAGACAGAGTGTACTAAGGATTTTCTGACATTCTGTCTTTCTAATCATAGGGAATTTGTCTCTGTGCGCCTTCCTTTTATAAAGGCAAAATAGCAACAAGAAACCCCAAACATTGCAAAACATTTTAAATGGCCAAGTATCGTCTTAAATGCAAGAGGTCAACTAAAGACATGGGCTCCTTTCCAAGAACAAACTAAATTTGGAATATAGGAGGGACCTTTCAGAAAGTCTTCCCTGGGAGCCTGAATTTTAAATTCCTGTTGTGAGTGAATGCATTTAGTTTAACTAGCAAACCTCTGGAATATATACAATGGTCCTGTTTACTGGAGAAAGGTGACATGCTTAGAATGAGCCCCCAGGATGCTGAGTCAACTTTAGGAAGTGGCGGAAGTCTTCCCTGGAGCCAGCCACATCGATACCCAGGACCTGTATCATGGCCAGACCTCTGTGTAACTCAAGTGCCTTCCTGTGCCCCAGTTGCCTCTGTCTGGGGCAAGCTCAGATGGCAAACCCTTCTCTGCTACTGCCTGACTAGCCAGTAACTAAAGCAACTGCACAGGCCAGTCCTCCGTCACTCAGGAGTGTCTTACACACATACAAAAAATAGGTATTTAAGTGAAGGTAGGACCTGGAGCTGTTTCCTTAACATCCTAAAGCAGGCCCCCTCGGTTATCTGAGCACCTCTCCTTCATACTCAACAATCTCTTTGGTTACTATAAAAATAGGTGGTTAAATTCAGCTCGTGTTCAGGGTGTGCTTTATATCTGATTAACTTATCCATGTCAGCTGGAAAGTGTGACATGGTTTTATAAATGGAGTTGCTGTGCACTTCTCTGCAAAAATACACAGGAGAAAGCCGGGGGGCTGGGCCTGAGGAGGTACAGTGATTTGAAACAATCTCTATTCTTTCTCGGGTTTTTGAGTGTTACCACAGTAAACATTTTTCTAAGCACTTGCTTTGTGAAAGAGGTGATCGAAACTGAATTTTGCTAAGGATGAATCTGGATTTCTAATTAGCTTGCACTGCCTTTGACTCTCCCGGAGTTGGAGTTACAAGACCACTGTGAACTGTTCATTATGGGTACTGGGAACCGGACTCTAGTCAGGGAGAGCCGGGAACACTTTCAACTACCAACCCGTCTTCCTAGCCTGACTGTCTTCAGAGAATACAAAGGTCAGTAACAAGGATGGCTGCTGACAAGTAGGCATATCTAGACCCATGTGCCAAGTGAGAATCTGGGCCTTATCCCAAGACCAATGGGACACTCCTGGATCCTCTAGGCCAGTTGACATATGAGAAGCTGAGCCTTCCTCCAAGACCAATGGGGCAGCACCATGCTCTGATTTATGTTCTAGAGTCACTTGGGTTCTTCTGCAGAGAACTGATCATTGGAGAACAAGAAAGGATGTCTTATTTGTCTATTGTTGCATAACCACACCCACAACTCCTACTTTAAAATTGCCACACCTTGCTCAGTACCTGTGGGTCAGGAATAGTGGGAAGGACTCCAGCAGTCTGTGTCTGATTCACAGGCTCTCAGGTGGCGTAGCCGAGGGAGGAGGGTTCGCTTTCCAGATAGTTTATTCATACATAGACTTGATGCCCACACGCTCCCTGACCTTGTTCCTCCTCATACAGACTTATCCTCTAGGACCAGTTCAGGGGGCACTGGGCTTCTCATACTCCACTGAGCTCAGAGGATAGGTACCCCTTTTCATGAAAGCACATCTGTAAAATAGATGGGGAGCACTCCAGACCTCCACTCTAAGCTGGCACCAAAACTCAGACGGATTCATGAGAATGGAGAGATATACTCCCCTAACTGATATGGAAGCAATGGGGTGCGTGACAAAAGTGCAGGTAGAATAGGGGGTGCTGTTGTAGCCACCTTTGGAAAACACACTGCCACAAGGGAAGAGGCCAGTCAGTAATTCAGATAAGAGATGGTGGTGCCTTAGCTATGGATGTCTGCACAGAAGAGAAAGGGGTTGATTTAGAAGAGTGGATGAGCAGACTATGTGGGAGCTGTAGCACTCTATGGACTTGTATTAAATAAGATGAGTGCTAATCACCAGTGATCTTCTTCACAGGGCACACACATCATCAGGCTTCAAATGTGTTTTGACTTAAAGCATCCACTTTTTAGGACAATACGGTTTGCAAGGTACAGATTTCAGAGGCCTTCTCTGAGGAGAAAGTATGGATCTATACTGTGTCCATGGCTCTCATGAACTAAGGGTGTGGGGTGGTAAAGAAGGTTCTGGAAACATATTTTTAAAGGATTTATGGAAGTGAGTGTATCTAATCATAGAATGATCTGGACAGGTTCGATTTCACAAGTGTTGGCAGCAGCAAAGAAGTGTGAGAAGTGTGCACCAAAGAGAGCATAGGACACATGTCTAGGGTATTTGTTTTTTCCAACAAAAATGCTCAAAGTTTGTGGCTGGAGAGATGCCTCAGATTTAAAAAGCACTTAACGCTCTTTCAGAGGACCAGGTTTGGTCCCTCACGCCCACATGGCTGCTCACACCTGTCTGGAACTCCAGTTCCAGGGGTTCCAATGCCTTCTTTGGCTCCCACAAGCACTGTGTGCAGGTGGCGCACATCCACGCACAGATGCAAAACATGCAAACACACAAATAAATCTTCAGAAAATTCTGAAGGCCACTTTCTCACTTTCGCTCATGGGAGAGTGATCTAGAAACGTTCCCAGCGTTGCCTAGCGAGTGATTGACAGCACTGTTGTGGTACAAACAGGACTTCTGATCCCAGTGTGGGATTCTTTCTGCCAAATCACCGTTCATGCTGCTTAGAGCACTGCTCTGTCCTCTGCTCGTGTTGGACCCATGCTGACTATTACTCAACAGATTTATCAATAGCGCCAGAAGCCTAGGAAAAGACATGGCAAACAGATCAAATATTTTCCCACTACTGGAAAAATAACCCTAAAATACACTTTTCTAATTTTGACTCAGTTGCATCTCTTTGTGGAATGGCCGGTACATAGCATTCATATGAAACAGCATCCCAGGAAGAGCACTGCCTGGGTTTCTGCGTGTCTCATACGATATTTCTTAAATTCACAGAATGCCTGAGATTCTGAGGTCATTCTATAACACTCTGGTCTTAAATCTACCAGCAACCATCCCAGAATCACTGGGTTGGGGTGGGAAGAGAACCGTGAGAGGTCTTTTGTGTGGTTGGTTGTATATTGTTGTTACATACATACAATGCATGCCGACATATTCAGCTTCCATGCCATGTAAGTAAAGACAATGGCTTTTGTTTTCACAGTAATTAAACTGAACAAGATCCACTCCAAGCATAGTTGATCTGGTATGGTCTGAATGCTGTAATTTGATTCTCAAGTATTCTTAGGTCCTTCAGTACTTTCTGTATTACTGTACTTAATCTTTCCGGTAGTAGTTTTCTGTTCAAATAAATGGGCATAATTTGCTTTTTTTTCATCCTTGCCCTAATGGAACATTCTTCCGCCCTTGCCCCATCTTGTCATCATCCCTGCAAATTCTTGGACCAGATCAATGGCTTTTCAAAGAGGGCTCTTTTTCTCCGCTACATTGTCTCTCACTTGAGATACTTTGTACAAATGTTGTCTTCTTGCACAGTTGAAGGACCCTTACAACAGGACTCTATGGTCTCTGCACAACAAAGATATCTGTGGCTTCCCCGGATACAGGGCAGCATCTCGGGATTCATGCTGGGGAACCAGTAAGTCTTGCTTTTGGATCCTGATGCATGCTGTCCAACAGGACCGCCCCACAAAACCCTACCGCCTTTATCGTCTTTCACATATTATTGTGCACCACAAGCTTAACTTTGAATACAACTAGGCCGGGTGGTGTTTAAATCCCAAATACCTTAAAATGCCAATGCCTCTGGCAGGAAAAATTGACAGTTCAGAAGGTACAATCTGAAGTATTTTAGGCAAGATACTGTCCAAATCAGAGGGAAGACTTGTGACTAGATTTTCCTAGCATTCATCTAGTAAGGTCTAAAACAGATGCTGGGGAAAGTGTCTCTTTTAGGTCCTTATTAAATCATCAATATTAATTCATCTATTTAGAAAACTGCCTTATAGAATCCCAAGAGCTGTCTCCCTCCCCCACTTCTCAAAGCGCTTTCTCTTATGTCTAAAAATTCAAGTACTCTCTTCGAGTGCAGCCTGAAATGTCTCACTATGGATTTGAATAGGAGCCAGAACGGACAGCGAAAGGAAAATTTCTCTCTATAAAAGGTTTATTGTCAGCGCTTTCTAAAGATGTAGATTTTTCTAACACAGGCTACCGGCTTTTTTTCACAAACGTTAATGCAGCTGTCCCTACCTCTCCTAGCCCCGCAGTCAGGCCCTTTCTTTCAGGAATGCTCAGTGTCTAGCCTTTGACCTCCGGATAGCCCACTCTATCTAAATGCTCCCTCTGCCACCAATATAATGTAACCAAGGGGGTGGATTGCCCTGGTTCTTTAGAGATTGGAAAGTACTGGAATTCCTCACATTCTTTTGCATTTGGTAGCCTGTTTACCTAATCGCTGGCTTATTAGGATTAACAGTCTTTGCTTCAGACTCATCCATTAACAAACTAGGGACCCTAGAGATCCCAAGATTCTGCCCCCATATAAGCCAAGGATAAAATGTAAAAGCAGCTTCCCTAATTTTTAGATACAAAATTTAAAAAGCACAGTTACAAACTAAGTGACCTATTCAAATCTAGTTCAACCAAGCAGTTATGGCCAAAGGTTATTAAAAGGTTCCCCCTTGTCTCCTTATGTGACACCCAGAACCATCCTGGAGCTGGGGGACTAAGCTTTCCTTCAGTTCTTATGAAAATAAATCATATTGCTTTAGGTTAGCAAATTTAATTTCAGCTTCCTTTTTAAAGCTTTACACAATGCCCGCGTTCAAGATTTTGCCCTCCAAACTGATGAGTTGTATGCCACTGTTCCTCCTTTAAAGATGTTTGAAGACAGCCACTGTCCTGTTTTCTCTCCTGAGACAAGTTACGGGTTACCCAAGTTAAGTTAGTTCAGTTAGCCAAGTAGGGCAGCTGGGATAGTTCTCCACACAAAGTAGGGCCCCAAACGAATCCTGTTGGAATGATTAACAAGAGCAATTGCACCTGATAACTTGGATGGTTTCTAAAAATACTGAACAGCAAACACTCAGATATTAGGTAAATATTTCTTTATTAAATGATTAATTTTATAAATAAATTCTCTTCACTGATATAAAATTAAAATCATTTACAAATTATTCCAGTATTACATTTCCCCTCCCTCCCCAAAAGCTACATTTTGATAAATAAAAAACATTCAGTCTTCAAACACCTGGTTTCTGTTTGCAGTTTAGAGCGCAGGTAGCTGCCTCTTGGACACTCACAGAGCGTCCCCCTCCCTCAGGAAGGAACAGGAGGCCCTTTCATTTACTTCTGTCAGAGGACAAACAAGGCTTTCACACGGCCCAGCTAATCTTATTATCTCTGTTACAATTGTAGAACCAAGGGGGGGGGGAGATCTAGAGCAAAAAATACACTTAGCAAATAATTTACAAACAGAAAACAGAACGTCATCCACACAACACGCTCCAAAACGAAGCATAACAGGCGCTCCAGTACTATGAAGCGAAGTATTCCCCAACTGCGGCTGTGTTAGTGTCCATCCGCACCAGCCCCCTTGGCAGTTTGGAAATACCTTAATGCTACTCAGTGATGAGCAAGGCATCCCTTCTACAATGAGCCCCTTCACCCCACCACCCCACCCATGATGCTCACACCCCTCCTCCATCCGCCCCACACTAGGCACCCAGGAGGCATTTAGTCCCTAAACTTGTGGATGTCATTGAACAGACTGTAGAGGCGAAACGATGCCTCGTTGGGGTGCGGGCAATTGTAGTTACATTTGCAGGACTGAATCATCATGACATTCTTGGAAAACATTTCCCCATCTTCGCAGCGGAACCGCATCTTCACGGTCCTGGTCTGCAGAGGCGTGCAGCACCGACCGTCCACGCAGGAGCCGCAGTATTTGGGGCGATATTTCTTCACACTGGAGCATCCTGCATAGTTAAACCTGACGGGTTCTGGGGATTTCTTGGTCTTACTGCATTTCTTGCCCTTCTGGAAGAAAGAACAACAACAACAAAAAAGTCAGTAATTTATTTTGTTGTTGTTTTGGGAGCGGTACATTTAACCACTATGTGAAACCCGATAGCGCTAGGTTTCATAAAGACATTTTCTAGAGCGGCTCATATCCCACCCACATGCTGGGGTCATGGTCAAGTCACTGAAGGAACTTACTTTCAGGCTGCTGTACACCGGTTGTCCACAAGGACGGACTTCACAGATCCGGGTCTCTTTCAGGAGGCGGCACTCCGGGTTGTCATTGGTAACTCGTGTGGAGATGCCAGTTCCGCAGCTCTTGGAACACTGAGACCATGATGTTGTCTGAACGATGCATTTCTGGCCATGCAGAGGGTTGTAAAGTACTCGCGGTTCCGTGCCAAAGACTAGAAAATAAACCAAACAGAAGGCTCTTCAGAGGCATACTGACACACACTGGTTTCTACAAAGCTGCAGACTGAGAATGAATTTCGGTAGAATGTCTTAAGAGCTCGGTTTCCACTTACCAGGAAGTCTCTTCAAAGAGCTGCCTTTTCCAACAGCAATTAACTCATTCTTTCTCGTCAACTCCACCTCCGAGGCATCAAATCCAAAGAGGTCATCCTGGTCGTCCAAGGGGTCCTTGATGCTGCTGTCTTCATCACAAACCCACTCCTCGCAGCACTGCCCACTGACTTTCACCAGACGGGGGTTGGGACAGCCCAGGTTAGGGAGAGACAGTTCTTGGGGACACAGAGGAATGCAGCCCACGGCGCCATCAATACATGTGCACTGATGTTTACAGTTGGGCTGGAAGCTTTCTCCGTTCTGGTAGATTCTGGAGTTGTATTCGCAGGGTCTGCCCTCTGACTGAGCTGTAGAGACGACCAAGAGAGAGAGGAGAAGGTTAAGATTCGCAGCCGCAGACTGCAACTCTTACATATTTTCCGCTGTTTAATTCACTGTATGGTAAAGTTCGCTACAATTCCCCCGAGACTCCAGCGCTGAACAATAAGTTAGTCAGGATCACTTTTCCGTATGCGCTTTTCGTTGGGCCCAGACACACTGAATTGCATTCCAGACTGCTGAAATCATGAGCCTTTCTGCCAAGCTACCATCAACAAAGCGTCACCATACATGGTCTCAAAATTACTAAACTTCTGGACTATGGGGACTATTATTTTTTTAAAAGGGGCCAAACCACAAGCCTCTTACCTCTACAGATCCCTTTCAGAGCGGTGGAGCTGGCGCCAAAATTGCATTCCAGCCCCTTGGTGTGGTCGCAGGGCTGCGTTTTGCTGCAGTCTTCGTTGAGTTGCTTGGCGCAAACCTTACAGCAGCCGCAGTCGTCCCGGACCAACCCGACTCCCGGGGCGCACTTGGGCGCCTCCAGAGGGCAGTGGCAGGCGGCGGGGCAGGTGGAGAGTGCCTAGAAGTGGGGGGGGGGGGGGAGGAGAGAAGAAACGCGTGAGACTGTTTTGCATTGCTCCGGAGCGGCGCCAAAATTGCCCTGGCCATGGGTCTGGCTCTGGGGCTCCATCCACCTGGAGTGTCTTGACGCGTACAGCCACACGGGCCACCCCGGCGGCTGCGCCCCAGGAAGAGGCCCCCAGGACACGTCGTCCGAGCTTAAAGCAACAGTTACCTCCAAACTTTTTAGGCTAACTTTCCCTTCTGTGGACGATCAGGGCCCAGGGAGAGGGATCGGGGAGGGTGGACAGGAAAGAGGTGGTTAAACAAGTCCAACTCACCAGCCTGGTTAAGTGGAGAAGGGTGACGGCGACGGCGAGCGCCCTGGCGGTGCTGGAGCTCATTGTGGCGCGCTGAAAGAGCCGGGGCGAGTGCGGCGACACGGAATCCAACAAGCCGGTGAAGAGCGGTATCGGATGCTCCCTTGAGTGCGATGAGGCTAGGGCCGAGACAGAGGGCGTCCTTCTCTCGAGGTTTTGGCGGAGCAGGCGCGGAGGTTGCTAGTGCTTCTCTGGGGCGCTCTCACACACGGTCTGCCCCGGCGCCGGGAGCCCGCCTTTTATACCCGCCTGCCCCCGGCGCCGCGTGTTGCAGTGACGTCTGCTCTGTCTGCGCGTTCCAGAATTCTCAAACATCTCAGGAATGTTGGTTGGCGCGGGCTGCTGCCAAGCACCTCCCCTGGCTCCATTGCACCTTTCCCCCCTCTTCTCAGATTTATCAAAGAAAAAAAAGTTCGTTTTTTCCACTTTAAATAACTACTTCCATTGGGGAGAATGGGATGCTTGGGGCGCTAGGGTGATGATCGTGGTCGAAGAGTATGGGGGGGGGGCGTGGTGTTATGTGTTGGAGGGAGCACTTCAGATCTTTGGGAGGATGGGAGGACCTGAGAGGGAGGAACAAAAGTGGTTTTGTTTGAAGATGCCTAGTGGACCTGGCATCTGCCAAAGCCCTCGCCCGGGAACGCAGGGAGCTGTTTGCTTGTTTACAACCAAGGTGAGAGTAAAGTTATCTACTAAGAGTCCAAAGGGGAGGGGGAGTTGGTCTCTGAGCCAGCAATCTATTTGTGGACTTCAAAGAGGCGTGCTCGGATCAAGTCCCAAAGCTGTGGCATGATGTTTATTAGCCAAGAAAAGTGTATTGCAAATTAATACTCAGAGTGGCATTTATGAATGAGAGGGTGAGGGGGGGAGCTTCCCTCGACGCCTGGCAAATTTCCAGCCAGAGGTCTTCCCTCAACCCTCCCCCTCTTTTTTTGGTATGTTGTACTTGTTTGTTTTTGGAGGTTCCCATTTTTAGTTCCAGCCCACTGCCTGCGCTGGAAGTCCAAGAGGAAACGAGCGCAGGGAGTTCTCCCAGAGCTGACTTGCACTTCCTCACGGATGCGGGAGGCCGGGTAAGCCCTCCTGGCCTCCCTCCCCGAACTGGCGGCAGTGGAAACTGAGCAGCCAGACCAGAGGCGGAGGAGACGACCGTGGAGTGATTTGTCCTGAAACCATCAGGTGCAAAAGCTGCCAGGACAAAACGGAGTCCAACGGGACCACTGTGTTCTTTGGATAGCTGGGAAAAAAACTTCTTGGTGTGTGTGTGTGTGTCCTTTGCTTTGGATCATTTGGAAGCCTTCCACTTCAAATGAAGTTCTCTCTCTCTCTCTCTCTCTCTCTCTCTCTCTCTCTCTCTCTCTCTTTCTCTCTCTTCAGAAAAATAAGGGATTCAGAGGGCAACATCCTGTAGTGGAAGTTAGATTTTAAGATCTTACAAGATCACTCACAAGACCCCCTCCATGCCATTCATAAACTTCCAAAGTGTCATAATCTGGCTTCTTAAGTAATTTTAATAAGAAATGGCACAGATTGCCCCTCCCCTTAATGTTCTGGGTTAGCTTCTCTTCTTCTTTTTTATTATTTAGGGCCTGTCTGCCTTCAGAGCTCAGCAGTGTCACTTAGGAGAGCCCTCAGTGCTGACTTTTCTGTGAATGACTCCAGGGAGCACAATGAGAAGCTATCTGAATGATTGCACACTCCAGTGCAGGCGGCTGGTACAGGAAAGAGTTAAGTTCATTCATTCACAAGTTTTCAGGGCCTTAGGACCTCAGCGGCTTTCTGGGTGTGGGGACTTCCAAAGACAACGGGTTGTCAGGTGTTATGCAAATAAAGAAAGCAAACCCGGGGTCCTGTCCCCCAGGCCAGCGACTCCTCAGTTAGGGAATATTCCTCCTCCCTTAATGGTTCATTGTTTCCGTCTTAGCGAAGTGGCTGGGAGGGGAGGGGTTGAGGGTGGAGAAGGCACAGCACAGAGTAGAAGGAGGTGATGGAGAAAGAGAATGGAGAGGGTTCCTGGCTTCTGTTGCGGCGTCTTTTCTATTTGACTTCATGGTTGTAAGTATTTCCAGATGGTGAATCAGACACCAGACGTAACAATATTTCCATATTTGGGTATAGCAGTAGCCTGCGTTTTTAACATTTTTCTGCCTCTGTTATCCAACCACAAGGCATTCTTGACAGCTTCAAATGTTGTTTAAATATAGACTTAACTTCTGTTCCCAGAGCAGGAAATTCTTTGGAATTCCTTGTTTTTCACGCAATCTGTCTATCATGATTTAAAATAAAGTTGCAGAGGGTGATCCAACTGGCCTGAATATACTGTGTTCCTTCGCTGGTGGAGGGAGGAGCAGCCTGGAGGTCCACTATACTGCACAGCATTCAAACAGACACGCCATTCCATAGATGCCTTTAAAAACCAGATTAAGGTTTTCTACGAGGATGTGTGTGGGGTTTTGTTTCTGGTCGCCAACTGGGCAATCTCAAAGAATGGGCTCATCCCCAGAGGAGAAACCAGGAGAACATCACCATCAGCAGCCCATTTAAAGCAGCCGCTGTCTGGTGGGAAGGGGTAGGAAGCTGAAGTCCACAAGGCCAGGAGGTGCCAAGGAGGAGGAGAGGCTGCTGTAACCTGTGTGCACAGCCTTGGCAGACAGCATGCCCTGCTTCGCCTACTGGTAACCAAGAGGAACAGCGGCTTCTTAAGTCCTTGCCTAGGATGGTCCAGAAACCCCAGACGGTCTGTCGCCTTCTCACCTCCTCTGCTGAGAGCTACAGATCTTTCGTTGACAGACGAGGGAAATGTGCGAACGGTGTGGGTAAGTGTTGCTTCGGGTGCTCATTTGCGAGGCTCTTTCCCCCGCTGTCCCTCCACCAGCCGGACGTGTTTCTTTGAGCCTCCTGCCGCTGAGAAAGGACTGCTTGTCCTCTGCGGCTCCTGGCTTCAGTTGAGACCTGGAGAGTCTCACTTGCAGCTGCCAGGGAAGTTTAGATTACCCCAAGAAAGTTTCACTGTCTGGCAGCAACCGAGACTGATCATAATCCCAAACCTGTCCACTCCAGCTTCCTAGTGTAGTGGGTCTCAAATTCGAGCATACACCAGAATCTCGCGGAGGCTTGGTTAAGTTGGATTGCTAGGCCCCACTCCAGAGTTTCTCCTTGGCTGCATTTTAACAAGGCTCTAGGTGATGCTGCTGGTCCCACTGCCCTGGACCACAGAAGTGCTCCCCACAGAAGTGCTCCCCGCCCCCTTCATCGTCCCTCTGCCTCCTCTCTCCTCTCTCCTTCCCTCCTTTTCTCGGTCTATTTCGGTCTCTCCCCTCCCCTCTCCCTAATACCCCTTTCCTACCCCCTCTTTCCCCACCCTCACGCATGTGAGTGTGTCCATAATCAGACAGGTAGTTTCTCGCGAGTTCACTTTTTACAGCAACATTTACAGTGTCTGTTAGACGCTTTAATGTGGCACCTTCTGTCACCCAGCATTTTTGCAGCTTCTTCACCCCCACCCACACAACTTGGCATGGTCGGGCGGGGGTTGCTGGGATTACGGTGGTGGTGGCGGCGGGAACTGAGTGACAGACATGCGGGTCGGGAGGGCACGAGGGCACCGGGCCTTGGCCAACGGGATGGGCCCTGCTGCCGCCGCCCCCTGCGGGCCGCTGGCCTGCGATCCGCACTCCCGCGGTGGCCCCGACTCAGGGTTTCCGGCGACGCGCAGAACAGGACGTTTCCAGCCTCGGCCCATATTTGGTGAAAGTCTTTCGAGACTCCGTCATCCGGCTCCGAGGGGGCGGCGGTCCTGGGAGCTTGCCCGGCGACCGAGCTGCCGCCGCAGCATTCCTGAAAAGTGCATCCCGGCCGCCCACGCCCGGGTTCCCCCTCCCCAGTCAAGAGGGACCCCAAGGCTGGCGGGAGCCCGGAGTCCTCAGCACCTCAATCCCCGGCCGCAGCGCGGGAGAAGGAGAGCAGAAACCAGGCCTGCGCTGTGGGAGAGGCTGGTGGCACAGGGCGCTGCAAGGATTATGTCACTTTTCCCGTCCACCCCGCTGTTGACTAGTTCTCCCGGCGGGGCAGCGAGTGGCCGCTCCAAGCCAGAAATCGAGGGTACGCCCAGGAACCGGGGACTGGGGACTCTGTGTAGGAAGATGGCCTTTGCTGAGAAATGAAGAAACGGAGGCGGGGGGGGGGGGGGGGGGAATCTGGGGTTGTCTAGGGGTGGTCGGGTGAAGTTCAGAAGGGCCTGGGTTCTTTTATGTTCTTCCAAAAGGGGCATGTTTCCACCCCCTTCCTTCCTTCCTTCCTTCCTTCCTTCCTTCCTTCCTTCCTTCCTTCCTTCCTTCCTTCCTTCCTTCCTTCCTTCCGTCCTTCTTTTCTTTCTCTCCCCTCTCCCCCTGCCACTCCAGGGTTTCTTTGTGTAGCCCAGGCTGTTCTAGACGCTGTAGACCAGAGGGCCTTGAACTCACAGAGATTCACCTGCCTCTGCCTCCTGAGTGCTGGGGATTGAAGGCGTGCACCACCACCCTTTTTTCTTGATTCAACTGTAAGTCAGCACAGGATGCCTGAAGAGTAAAAACCTAGCCATCCTTTCAGAGCCAAAAGTTCCGGATAATAGCCACCCCGCCGCGCCCCCCCACACCCCCCACCCCCCCACACACACCCCCCCCCCCCCCCCCCCGCAATGGCTGTGTTACTGAGACCTACTCTATACCACACAGCGTTTTCAAGATCTGCAGCTTGGTCTCTCTTTGAACCGCCACTCTGCTGAAGCACGAGGTCTTGCTAACATTGATTGAATGAACGAATAAACAACTTCAGAAGCCCAGTGACTAGCCACAGGCCACTCAGCACTTGGAGCCAGGGTGTCGTGGTTGAAATCGTCGTTCTTACACTTATCCACTGGCCTCCAGTACCTGCTTCTGGTTCTTTAGCTCAGATATTCGGGTATGCACCCCCCCCCACCCCCCCCCCCCCCGGTAATTCTTTCACTGAGTAGCCAGGCAGTCTAGGAAAAGTACAGCAGATAGAAGGATAAGCTAACCAAAGCTACTGATCTCTACTGACTTTGAGGATGGCAAGGTAGCAAAGGTGTTTTATTTTAGCAAAGTGTCAATAGAAGCCAGTTACAAGGTTTTTTAGGAACAATGCTAAGCAGGTAGGGAAGGTATCTAAGGCCAGACAGCTTGCAAACCATACTGTAGAGGAAGACCTGGCCTGGTTGGAATGAATCATATTTACTACTGAGTTAAAATTTCAGTACCATTTACTTGCTGGTTCATCAATTTGTTTTCAATTATTTTCTCTCCCCTCCTGCCCCATACTGTGAGTAAAAACACACTTATATACCAAAGGACTGGTTATTTTCCAAATGCCAGATTTATTTAGTTCATGAAATGGCCTGGCACAGTGATGGGCACCAGTAACATACAAACCAGAACTTCCCCTGGAGGATGCTCAGGTCTGGTGAAGAAGCAGGCACGTGGGGTTAGGGCTGAACTTGCTAATGTGGAGCCGAAAGGTCAAGTGAGTGTCTGCTAATAGGGAAGTACACTTGGGACAGAGGCAGCAGAGCCTTGACCAAGTATAAGGACAATGGGTTGAGCCACAGGGTCACTTAGCATACTGCTCAGAAATCAGGTGGCACCTGCCTTGCCTGTCAACATTGGCATTTTGCCTAAATGCTGACCGAGAGCTGTGGTGGTCCACCTTGCTTTCCTTCTCTATAAGAAGTCCAGGTGACACACACAGTCAAGTTGCTGCAGACAGCGAGGTCACAGAATGCCATGCCTGAGGATGCCTGGCTGACGCTTGTCCTTAGTGTCGGGGGCTGTTGGGAATGGGTGAAAGAAAACGTAGGCCTCTGTTCTCACGTAAGAGCTATGCCAGAGGTCACACGTATTTATGAAGTCTTCAATGTTTGAAAACATCGACACCGTTTTGGCTGATTCTAGGAAGCCTGAAGATGATCCCTCACAGTTGCTGGTTGCCATGTTCTGGCTGCAGACCTCAAGGGACATGCCCTCTCTGGTGCCTGAGGCTCCAGCTACCCGCAAAGCTTCTAAGAAGAGCACCCGCTGCCCATTTCATTGCCAAATAAACTTTACTTAAGAATCAGAAGTGATGTGGCCCAGAATCTAAAGCGTTTGCCCACCAAGCTTGAGGATCTGAGTTCGGATCACCAGAACACATGTGAAAAGCTGGGTATGGGGGGACTGGAAAGCTGGCTCCTCAGCAGCTAAGAGAACTTGTTATTCTTGCAGCAGCCAGGAGTTCAGCTCTGAGCACCCACACGATGGCTCACAATCACCCATAATTCCAGTTCCAAAAGATCCGACAGCCTCCTCTGATCTCTGCTAACACCAGGCACACACATGGTATGCATACATACAAGCAGGCAAAACATCCAAACAAAATCAGTCTTAAAATCTCAGTGTGAGGAGGTGGTGATGGATGGATCTCTAGAGCTCACAGGTCAATCAGCCTAGCAAAATCAGTGGGCTTCAGGTTTAGCGAGAGACCCTGACTCAAAAAAGTAAGTTGGAGTCAGCTTTTCAGATCCTTGCTCTTGGGATGCAGAGGCAAGCAGATCTCTTCAAAGACTCAAGTCTAGGGCCAGCCTAGTCTGCAGGGCAAGTTCCAGACCAACCAGGGCTACGTAATAAGCCTTAGTCAATAAAACAACAACAATAATAGTAATAATGATGCTGATGATGCTGTGGAGAGTGACAGGGAAGATGCTATCGATTTCTGGCTTCCATAGGCAGGCATACACACATAACAGATGTCATTCAACTCTTGGTTCTAGTAGAAGTTTATGACCTATTAGTAAAATGGAAAAACTGTCATTTTCTTATTTTTTTTATTCTTCCCCAAATACCACTCAGTTTTTTTTTTCCTCTGCTCTCCCCTGACTCAGTGCTGTTAGCAGCTGGCACTGTCTTGGCGACATGACAGGAAACACTTTTCTTAGGGCACCCGTATCCAATGGGAACGAAATCTGTTTATTTCCTCCAGCTGGCACAGGGCCACAGGAAGCCTGGCGTTTCCAGCTGTATCCCGTACCTTACAGAACTTCTTGTCTTGTGCTAACACAGAAATATTTCACTGGAAGGAACTGAAAGGAACCTCCCGCCCCGCCCTGCAATCTATCTTCAGGAGATGATTGAGCAATTTGAAATATAGTAATTATAAGTCACTATCAAATGGGCTCGCTCCAGACTCAGGGATTCAAGAATTCAGCCTTCACCTCTTGTGTTTTATTTTTGGAAACACCGTTCTTTTAATTACCCACTTAAAACACACACAAAAAACACATGCACACACGTGCGGGCGCGCACACACATGAACACACAAACACATGCACACACACATGCACGTGCATACACACGTGCACACACACACACACACATACCACATTAGGAACTCAGGAAGGATTTGATTTGGGCACAGTTGATGAGCACACAGATAGAGCCCACAGTCAGACTGAAGCTTTTATCTGTGCCAGTTTTTACAGGCCATGGGGATTAAGTATTAGGGAGAGTTCTGACACTGGGCCGATTGTGCAAAGGAAGACACAAGGATGTGTGTTAATACTCAGCCTGATGCTTGGCACACAAAAAAGTGCTTAATAAATTGTGATTACCCAATTGCTAAGCACTATCAGGATCTTAACTGTTCTGATAATTAACATCAAATGAGCTCGCCTTATTCTAGAAAGTATTTTCTAGTCTATCGATGAACTCGGGCTATACATGCATGTGTATGGCGTACCGACAATGCAATCACAAAGACCCATTTAGCCTAGTATTCTGATCTGCGCTGGGTACCGGAGACCAGCCAATACAGCACTCAAACGGCCTTGCCTACCGCAGCATTGCCGGTTTGCCAGTGGCCCTCCGTGGTGGTGAGCAATGTGAGATTTGTCTGGGTTTCCTCGGCAATGAAATGAAAGGGTTGGACTAGAGAGTCAGAGAAGTGTGCCTTCAAAGGAGTAGTTAAGCAAAACAAACAAACAAACAAGTAAGTGTTGTGTCTGGGGGTGAGTCCTGGCTGCTACTTGGCCTCAGCAATGGGGCCATTTGGAACCATCTATGGAGGCGCCTTTTGCCGAGAATACGTGCATCGAACTGAACTTTATAAATAGCCCCGTGGCGTGTTTTATTAAGAGATGAGATAAGGAGGCTTCAGTAGATCTCTGTAACCAGTGCGTCCATGCGAGGCAAAACTCGCACTAGAGCAGAGTGTCTTTGCCACAGGTCACTGCTTTCAAGGACAGCGTGGTATGGCTGCCCCTGTGGAATCCAACTGAAAGTTCAAAAACTAGCCGGCAGTTTCTGGAAGTCTTAACAACTGACTGAATCCATCCCTTCAATTGTTTTTCCCAAGTGTGTCTTCAGTTTATTTGTGTCTTCAGTAACTGTGAACTACCAGTTTCTATGGGGTCAGAGTGTTGATAAAGAAAAAAATGACTCTCTTTAGGGCCCCTGCCTGAGTTTGTTCCCATTTCTTCTAAAGAGGGAGAGGGAAGGAAGAAAGGGAGGAGCCAGGTGTGAGCTGAAGAACCTCTCCCAGATGGAGAGCTGCTCCTTTTGTAGCTTAGTCAACGCCACTGAGTTTGTGGCCCAAGGCAGTCAACGCTGCCACCACCCACGACCTGTGGCCACCTTCACAACAGTTACTAGGCACAGAACTCTTCAGGCACCAGGCAAGCACACCCAGGGTTTGCTTTCGCAAGCTGCCCCTGAGCTTCCACGGGTGGGTGGTGGTGCCCTAGGTTATGGCAAGCTGAAAGAAGCTTGAAGCTAGTGTGAGCTATTTATTTGGTTGGGTTTCAGCTTGAAGAACAAAACAGTGTAACAAAACTGTTTTTAACACCATCCTTTCTTAAGGAACAAAGAAAATGTGTGTGTTCAGCACTTGAAATTTCTGAGACTCTGAGAGAGCTAATGAATTACAAAGTATAACAAAGCACTAGAGTGCTATAGACCAAGGATGGACAGTTCAATTCTATCTAATAAACTTGAAACATGATTACAGCTGTATCGCAGAGACTAATATCTGATCTTTGCCATCGTGCCTCTCAATGACCGGGGACATATGTGCGTTCCCAAAGGGGACACAGGGGACTGAGGAGATGGCTGGGAGGTAAAATTGCCTCACGAGCAGATAATCTGTGGTCAATCCCAGGAGCCCACACAGAAAGCCGGATGAGGCAGTTCATATCTGTAATTGCAGCACTCCTGTCTTGAGATGGGAGGCAGAGAAAGGAGAATTGATGCCCGGCTTGAAGCTTAGCTAGCCTGGTGTCCCAAGTACAGCAGAAACAGCCAGAGATCTGAGACTCTGCCTTAATAAAGTAGAAGATGAGACCTGAAAACTGTCCTCTGACCCCTGGGAACATGCTATGACATGATTGTCCCCACTCACAAGCACATACACCCACACATAATACACTCAATACACCATACAAACACTTGCATACACTTAAATTCATACATACACTAACATACACATATACACAATACATACATAGATTAGATAGATAGATAGATAGATAGATAGATAGATAGATAGATAGATAGATAGACAGACAGACAGATAGATAGATAGATGAAAGTAGCACCTTGGCATGGGTCCACACTTCAGGAACAGTGTGGCCAGGCTGCTGTAGGAGCACAGATAGGCGAGGTTTACCTCTGAAAGCACCTTTTAAAATGAAAGTACTTGATGGTGTGTATATTTTGACAAAGGAGAAGAGGCTGGCATGGTTCTTCCTACCACACATGTTCTGTTTGAAACCGATGACTGCAGAGAACATGTGCATTTCACAGGAGATTAGCAAGCATCTGGAGGGAAAAATCCTGGCGGCAGTGGGGGGGAGTGGGGGGGGCAGGGTGTGCATACTCACAGAGCAGCAAGGGGTAGGGCGCAGGCTCAGGGTGTGTGGATTACTCAGAGACGGAGCCATGGGATGCTGGAGCTTTGGATGACTAACGTCCCTTTCTAAGGAGAAAAGAAAAGTGACATTTATTGGGCATCTACGACAGGACAAATGCCTTCAAGGCCACCTCACTAAACATTCAAGAGATCCTCTTAGGTGGCAAAATAGCTCAGTGGGTAAAAGCACATGCCCCCAAGGCCTGAGAACCCAAGTTTGACCCTGGAGGAACCCACAGTGAAAGGAGAGCACCAACTCATGAAGTTTTCCACAGATCTCTACACACAGCACAGAGTGTGACAATACATACATACATATCTGTATTTAGTACACACACATATACACACACATATCACACATACATCATATACACACACCTACATACATCACACACATACACACTTACATCACACATTACATACATATATCACACACATACATATCATACACATATGCACACATAGATCACACATACATATACACATACATGCACTACTAATAATATTTCTTAATTTCAAAGCATCCTGTGGGATGGACTTTTCTGATATCTTTCTAAGCTTAAGAGATTGAGTTTCAGGGGGCTAGAGTGGTGGCATATACAAATACGTGGTGCACAGACATGCATGCTGTAAATGACCATGCACATAAAATAAAAATAAATAAATCTTAAAAAAGAAAAAAGTAAAGTTTCGGAGATTTTAATCAGGTGATTAACATCTTGAGCCCTTGGGACTCTAACACAGGCCTGTGTCCTATCTAAATCCCCGTGATGCTATGCTAATTCTTTGCGTTTCTTTGCAAGTGTTTCCCCTTTTTCTTCTTTTAAAATTGCATTTATTTGTTTTTTTTCTTGAGGCAGGGTCACATGTAGCCCAGACAGGACTTGCATCCACTATGTAGCCAAGGCTGGCCTTGGATCTGGTCTCCTGCAACCATCTCCTAAATTCTAGGAGTGTAAGCCTGTGCTACCCCCTGGATTTTATACAGTGATGGGGGCTGGAACCCAGGGCTTCATGCATGCTAGGCAAGCACTCTACCAACTGAGCTACATCCCAACCCTCTTATTTTAGAGATTCTTACCAGCCCTGTGTCTTAGTGGAGCCAACCTGTTAAGCTCTCCTTACACCTTCAGATCCAGGAAGGCTAGTCTCTGAGCAAGAAACGACTCTTTAGCATCTAAAGGGAGATGCTAATTGAAGTGAATGGGATCATTAGTATCAAGTTGTTACCATCAGCACCACCAGTAGGATCAGAGAGCAGCAGGGTGCCGCTAAGACTGCCTGTATCCTTATTTCTTTGCCAGGAGGATGATATGTGTAAGCTGTTTGCCAGGGACAAACGACACACTCCAGAGGATGTAGTGATTATTAGAAATAACGAAAGAAGCACGATTTGGGGATTTTGGATGGTAGGTGCCATGGCAACCCAAGGCTACCGTAGAGCACTATGGTGTACACTGGAAGTGCACATCTAAATAGTTAGGTGGTTAAGAGGGTACTGGACAGATACATTGAGGGGTGTGTTGGAGTGAGAGTGTATGTGATATAGTTGTATGAGACACATACATATTTGTGGGTATACACACACACACACACACACACACACATATATATATATATAGAGAGAGAGAGAGAGGGAGGGAGAGGGAGAGAGAGAGGGAGAGGGAGAGAGAGAGGAAGGGGAGGGAGGGAGGGAGAGAGAGAGAGGGAGAGAGAGAGGAGAAAGCCAGCAGGTACCTCTGGCTGTGGTAAACCCTCCGGTTAACCACCAAAGCTCTCGGAACCTCATTCTGTTCTTCACTTTCAGCTTCAATCTGGTCTTAATGGGGAGAAGCTGAGAGCAGCAACCAACGGCCGCACTCCTAGGGTCTCCTTGTCGTTTCTTGTTACCAATTCCATTTGTGTCTCTTTCCCCGGGCTTTGTATATTTTCTAGGTCATAGTTCTCCTGAACTGACTAGAGGAGTCCTTGAGCCCCGAGTAAGAAAGGAAGCCGGAAAGAACTAACTCTCACAGTGTGGCCATCCTATCAACTCAGCTTTAATGCCTATGACCCTGAAAACTGGAGCCAGAGAGATAAGAGAGAAATATGGAGGTGGGCAAAGGCCCAGAGAAGACTTCGGAAGGGGCGTGGAAGGAGAATTGAGACAATCTCCACTTCGAATCTTGCCTCCAGCTATCAGTCATAAACCCTCTGGTACTGAGTGCAGTTAATTTAGTACCATGCTGGAAGCTACCCTGTGACCTACTTCCGCAGGCCAGGGACATCCAGGTCTTGATCCTTAGTAAATGCCTCCCTGTTGGAACACAGTTTGGTGTCAGCTCACAGGAACTAAGAAGTGTGCCGAGTCGTGAGTCACCACCGTCGGCTTTCTTCCAGAACACTGTGGGAAAAGGATGGGCAGATGGAGGCAGATAAAAGCCAGACCCACCCAAACTCTGACTGAAGGCTGCAAGCAGATGTTTAAAATAAAGACTTAAAAAATCTAATCTCGGGAAACAGGTAGTAAGCCTTTGTTCCTTGGTTTCAGTTTGGGTCTGAAGTCTTGTATTGTTTAAAGGTAGATCACCAGACTCTTCCATGAGTGTCAGCTGTGAATGTTTAGATTCCCAGAGGGTCCCCTTTTGCGTGTTAAAGAACCTTCCTGAAATGTTTGTGCCATGCTGGGACTTGAGGATACAGCGATGACTAAGATGCGGGCTCAGACCTTGGCAAAGGCGCAGTAGAGAGGGGGACTGTGGAAGGACCGAGTGTCTACAGGCACAGTGAAGACTTTATAAACATACATGAACAGCTTACGCCTGCACGTGACCACGTGTTCAAGGGGCTGGACATGGGGTTTGGGGATGGGGCTTCTCCATCATGCTTGGTGTGCTGCTCTTGAACTTGCTTTATAGAGCTTGCCAGGGAAAACGTCATGTTCCCATGATTAGATTTAATAATTGACTGTTTAGGATTTCTAAGGATCTTCCATTCACAAAGAGTAGGATTTTTTTTTTTTTTTTTTTTTTTGGTTTTTTTTCAAGACAGGGTTTCTCTGTGGTTTTGGAGCCTGTCCTGGAACTAGCTCTTGTAGACCAGGCTGGTCTCGAACTCATAGAGATCTGCCTGGCTCTGCCTCCCGAGTGCTGGGATTAAAGGTGTGTGCCACCACCGCCCGGCCAGTAGGATTTTTTTTTTTAACTAATGCTCCTTCCACTTTCCTTGGTAAATAATCCAGCTTCTTAATGTTTATAGCTGTTGGAGGGAAATTCTATCTTCTGGTGTTCTGGTATCCATGTAGCTGGTGGCCTCGTGAGTTATACTCTTGGCTTCACCTGAAATGGTATGTGATGGTACCCTACGTTTCTGCCAAAGAAAGATGCGTTCAGTAATTCGGAGCTTTATCTCAATCGAAGTGGACAACAAGGGAGAGTCTTTTGGGTAAGAGGGTTTTATTCCATAATTCCACATGGTTTGATGGTGTTTAGGGGTGTCCCATCACTTTTCTTGATGTGACGTCTAGCTTGCTTTCTTTCCTCTCTCCCATTTACTTTGGGTCTAACTTCCGTTTTTTTAAAAAATGCCCTACTGTGGAAGTTGAGCTCACTGACATGAGTCTCTTTTATTTCTATTGGATTCTGTGTTTGTGAGACAAAGTTTCATGTAGCTCAGACTGGCTTTGAACTTGCTATGTAGTCGTGGATATTGACCAGCTTCTGATTCTTCTTGCCTCCACAGCCAGAGGGCTGGAATTAGAAGCGAACAGTACCATCGGTCCCAGTTTATGTGGTGTTATGAGTCAAACCCAGGACTTTGTGTATGCGCAGTAAACACTCCATCCCCAGCCCTGCCTCTGCTATTCAATGTGGCAAATATCCCTCCTCTCCCGCTTTAACTGCCTCCCTCAACTTTTGTTTTGTTTCCTTTTGTTTTGAGACAGGGTTTCTCTGTGTAGTCCTGCTCTCCTGGAGTTTGCTCTGTAGACCAGGCTGGCTCACAGAGATCCTTCTGCCCCAGTCTTCCCAGTGCTGGGGTTAAAGTCATGAACCATCATCCTGGCCATATCCCCCAGTTTTTGATATACTTTGTGTGATGGTTTGGATAGGTATGACCCCCCACAGACTCCTGTTTTTGAACACTTGGACCATAAGGAACAGCACTGTTAGGAGGTGTGGCTTTGTAGGGTAGGTGTGGCCTTGTTGGAGGAAGAGTGTCACTGCAGGGGATGGGCTTGGAGGTCTCCTATGCTCAAGCTATCCCCAGTGTGGACACAGATGTCTTCTGCTGCCTGCTGATCAAGATGTAGAACTGTCAGCTCCTTCTCCTTCACCATGTCTGCTGGCACGCCACCATGTCGCGCCATGATGATAGCAGATTAAGTCTCTGAAACTGTAAACCAGCCCCAATTAAATGCTTTTCCTTATAGGAGAAATATGGTCATGACGTCTCTTCACAGATGAGAGCACTGACTTAGAAACCGAGCTTTCATTTCATTCCGCTCAAAAGACTTTTTAGTTTCCTAACTACGGGCACACTGGGGGTATAGACATTGGCTGTGGGCACACTGGGGTATAGATGCGGGCCACTGGCACACTGGGGTATAGACGTGGGCCACTGGCACACTGGGATATAGACATGGGCTAATTACTGTTGGGCTTTGCTTGAGTTCTAGCGACCAGCGCTCAGACCCTCATTCTTTTGCCAGCATTTACCATACTTTTAGATGATGGGTTTGTTACCTGTCTTTTCATCTCTGCTACTCCCCTTTTCTTCTCAGACATTGTAACTTCAAGTTTAGAATTTCCTTTTTTTTTTTTTTTTGCATCGGCTATCCTTAAACTTTGGATTAAATTACCGGCATGAGGCACTACTCTCACCTTCAACTATAGAAGCTTGACTCAGATCTTTTGAACTATCTCCTGGATTGCTACTTAATATGCTTTATTTCTATGACTGCTGCACATATAAAGTATAGGCATAATATCTTTGTATATGCTTGCTCCTAATTCCATCACGTGTCTAATTTATGGATCTGTTTCTATTCATTTTTCCTTGTTTAAGATTTCATTTTCTTATTTGTATGTCAGATTATCTTCGTTGCTGTTCTGTTGCTGTGAAGAGACATCATGACCAAGGAAACTTATAAAGGACTTCTTTTAATTTGGGGTTTATGGTTCCAGAGGGTAGTAGAGTCCATGACCAGCATGGCAGGAAGCAGTCATTCATGGCCCTGGAGCAGTAGCTAAGAGTTCACATCCTATCTGAAACTTTGTGGCAGAAAGAGAGAGAACGGCAGGGACTCTTGACATCCCAAATCCCACCCTCCCCACAGTGACACACCTCCTCTGACAAGGCCACACCTCCTAGCCCTTCCCAAACAGCTCCACCACCAGTGGACCAAACATTCAAATATATGAACCTATGAGGCCATTCTCTTCAAACTGCCTTACTGATCAGTTTTTTAAAGATTACTTCTTATTTTGTATGTACGAGTGTTTGCCTACATGCATGTATGAGTACTGTTTGTCCTGGTGCTCTTGGAGTCCAGGAGGGGCGTGAGACCTGCTGGAATTGGAGTTACAGATGGTTTGGGAGACCGGCCACATGCTGGGAATCAAAGGAAGATCCTCTTACAAGAGCAGCAAGGGTCACCAGTCACTGGACCATCCCTCCCTCTACCCTGAAGCGGATCATTTCTGAGTGGATGGCAGACACAGCGAATTTTGCCTTGTTGGATGCTAAATCTGTTTGCATTCCTAAAAATATCCCTGGATTGATGTATGTGACACAATTATCTACAAATTGTTTAATCCCTTTTAAGTCTTTATTTTAATCCCTGTTAAAGATCAGAGTAGTGTTTAAATCAGGCTAGATCAGAGCTAATGTGTCCTCGCTGTTAAGGCAAAACCCTTCTGAATATCCCTCACAGTGTCCTAGAATTTAGAAAGTTCTCCTCTGGTTGCTGGGCACACAAATTATCCCCTGTTCTACATTTGTTCCAAATATTGTTCCCTCTGTTCCTTTCCCAGCCGCCGGCAGCTTCCTTCCCTGGATGATTGGCTGATAAGTGTTCACTGGAAAATGGGAGGATGGCTTCTTCAGACTCGGGGAGCCTGTCTCTGTACAGCTCCTCGCTGTCAGCACTCTCCATGACAGTGCCATCCCTTGCTTTCCCTCGTCCCCAGGTGGGTTTTATTCTTACATCTTTTGTCCAGTTTTTGTGTTGCCGTCTTTGTTTGTTTCTGAGATGAGGTCACTGTTTCTGCAAGTCTGCAGACAGTGCAGGTTTCCTGACTGGGATTTTGCTGAGGATTCTGGGAGTTCTGTGGCGTTGCTATGGCATCCGACAACAAACTGAGGGGCTTGCACAGCTCAGAATTCTACAGGCTAGAGTTATGAAATCCGGGTATCAGAGGGGCCATGTTACTTCCAAAGATTCTGGAAAAGAACCCATTCTTACCTCTTACAGCGTCTACAGTTGCTAATGGCTGCCAGCGATCGTTGGCAGCCTGTTCTCTCTCTGTGTCTTCACCTCGCCTCCAACCTGTGCACCCGGGTCCAAATTCTCTCTTGTCAGTAGAGCATTCTTTGGCTTAGAATCTGATCCAACCCGGTGTGATCTCACCTTAACTTAGCAACATCTGCAAACACTTCATGACCTTCCTTTTTACTGCGAAGAGATACCCAACCATAAGCCAGACAGTTAAGGCAAAGGTTTCTTTAGGCCCATGGTTCAGATCATAAAGGTCACAGTGGGGAAGGCATTGCAGAGTGCAGCAAGCTCATGGCAGCTTCTTGATATGAGGAAAGAGCTAGGAAGCAGAGTTCCATGAGGTGATTTCATCAGTCTCAACGTCGCAATTTGAAGGAGGTTCCTAAAAGTCTACAATCTACACTGGCTTTCCTCTTGGTAACAATGCGTATTGAATTATGTCCATGGATATTCCATAATAGAAGGCAATTCTGAGGTCACATAATATTTAATATGCTGAACCATTTTAAATTCTAGATTCAGTTTTAATTCTAAAAGTGAGTTTGATTTTGAATGTGATCTCCTTCCCAGCAACAACCCTGAGAGAAATCCTGCTATTTAACATAACCTGATGAGTGCAAGGCCAGCATCCTGTCTGCAAACACACAGATCTGACAGGACAGAGCCAAAATACTCTCCCCACTTCTCAGCTTGCTTTCTTGCAACATTTTCTACATTTGCTATCTCTCTGAATATCAATTCTGTGTCCACATTATACTAGTTTCCACGAATGATCACAACCAAATGTCTGATAGTATTTGCTGTCTTTTTGGTACTTTCTAAGCACTATTTGGTTTTAGGTTTAGGTTTTACATTCTTATCTACTGTGTGTATGTGTGCATATGTACCTGCACACATCTGTGTGTAAATACACATGTGGAGGTCAAAGGACACATAGAGAAGTCACAGGTGGCCCCTGAGAGAGTCATTTGATTCCCAAAAGGGTTGAAACACACAGGTTGAGAACGGTCTTTTCATTGAGGTTCTTTTTCTTCTTCTTTTTGTTTGTTTTGTTTGTTTTGTAGTTCTGTGTTTTATTGTGCTGTTAGCTAACATGCGGATCAGCTTGACCAACCCAAACCCTATTTGCAAAGGTAGTTGATTGTCCAGAATAAGAATATTCACTCAAGCAGTAGCTTGTGCCACTACTAAGATGTGACTCAGCTGTTGCATTTGCTTAAATGACTTCATATGTCACTGAGGTCTCCTTAAAGTGTCAGATAGCATTATCAAAAGTGGACATTTAGGGTGATTTCATGAGAAAATGAGTATGACCATAAATACTTTTCTGTGTCTTCAAGAATGAGCAATGAGTATGGATCATTTTATTCTTGCTGATATATAATATGAAACTGTTTTTCAGACCACAGCATTTTAGCATAAAATGCCGCCAACAATTTAGAAAACTGTCTACTTTGCAACATCCTTCTGAGCACTGAGCTTATTATAGTCTAGTATATCTCTCAGGAGACACCATGTAGTGATGAGATTAATGTTTTCAAGATCAATGACTTGGGGGATAGTTATCAAACCAATTAATTGAATAAAAAAGTAAGACAAAGCATTCTGTGTGAATCAAGATCTTATTTTCTTATAACATTTTATTCCAGTATAACTTTCTGTTATTTTTAAAATTCAAACTTTATTATTGTTGTGTGTGCATGCTATATGAGGGTGTATGTAACCTCGAGGTTAATCATCAACTTCATGGAGTTGGTTTTTTTATTTCCACTTTTACATGGGTCTGGAATTGAACTCAGGTCATCAAGCCTTCACAGCAAGGACCTTTTATTCACTGAGCCATCTTGTTGGTCCCCTTTTATGCTATTTTTAGTACAACTTCAAAAAGTTGTTGTAAACTATAGGCACTTGTTTGAATTTGGCCAAGATTTCAGACTGTCTGCACTTCAATAGTCTTCTCAAAGAGGGAACAGGGTCCTATTTCATAGTGTGATTGCCAGTATTCAATCATATGATTTATGTAGAATTTATAAAATAGTTCTTGTTACAAGTACATAATGCCAAATGCTCAATTAATATGTTACCGTTATGTCAAATTTTTGTAATTAATGTAGCTGTCTGGCTAACAGTGTGTGGGACAGGAGGTATAGTGACAAGCAGAAGCAATTCCTGTCTCTTCACTGGAGAGAGTTTATCCCTGAACCTAAATTATTGCCCTATTTCTATTGTTCTTGTTCTACTTTCAAAATCTCTATGCAGAAATACTATTCTAAGAACTGCTTGTCAGTCAAGTATCTCCTAAATCACACACTCCTCTCCCCCCCCCCCTCTGTCCTTCTTTCTCTCTTGTAACCCTTTAGCTGTGCTGGACACATTACCTCAGATGTCCAGATCCTCTAGCTAGATAAAGCTGTCTTGTGGTATCTAATGAATTGGGCAGTCCTTCCAGAATGCTTTGATGACTAAAAATACAGATGATGTGCCTGTCTTTTGTACCCGGGCTCGCTCACCCTCCTGCGGTAACGTACTTTGGGTACTTTGTCAAGCAATAACTTGTGTTGATCTGCCTCATGGATTGGTTCTAGCTGCAGTAATGCTTTGGGAAAGGAACATGATCTCAAAATATCCATCGGGAGAAGTGTGCCATGAAAGGTCACAGCAGCGGGGCAGAAAAGTTGGACAGAGGGTTCTAAAAATAGAGAGCTAGTGATCAAAGCCGTAGCGATGAGGAACCTGTCTGGCTTTGGTTCCCAGGAGGAGGGCAGGTGAAGTCAGCAGCGCTGACCACTCTGCTGCCTGTTCCTCCAGCACCCACAGTCTCTTTGCAAAAATGGGAAGTGTTAGCACATATCTCAGTCCTGGGTATTGATTGTTTTTGAGTGATCTACAGAACAATTTAAAGCAGTCAAGATATGGAATAATATGGAGACTTTACCTTCCTGCCATATTTCCAGCATCAGAAGGGAGGTCTAAACATTCTGAGATCGGCAATCAATAAATCGGACCTCACGAAACTGAGAAGCTTCTGTAAGGGAAAGGAAACAGTCAATAGGACAAAACGGCAGCCTACAGAATGAGAAAGGATCGTCACCAACCCCACATCCAACCGAGAGCTAATCTCCAAAATATATAAAGAACTCAAGAAATTAGACATCAGAAAACCAAATAATCCAATTAAAAATGGGGAACAAACCTAAACAGAGAATTCTCAACAGAAGGATCTCAAATGGCAGGGAAACACTTAAAGAAATGTTCAACATCCTAAGCCATCAGAGGAATGCAAATCAAAATGACTCTGAGATTCCTTACGCTTGTCAGAATGGCTAAGATCAAAAACACAAATGACAGTTTATGCTCAAGAGAATGTGGAGCAAGGGGAACATTTCTCCATTGCTGGTGGGAGTGAAAACTTTTACAGTGACTTTGGAAATCAATATGGTGGTTTCTCAGAAAACTGAGAATCGATCTACCTCAAGAACCAGCGATACCACTATTGGGTGGGCATATTCCCAAAGGATGCTCCATCACACCACAAGGACATTTGATCAACTATGTAATAGCCAGAACCTGGAAACAACCTAGATATCCCTCAACAGAAGAATGGATAAAGAAAATGTAGTATAATTACACAATGGAGCATTACTCAGCTGTTGAATATGACATCTGTGGTGGAGCACACCTTTAATCCTAGCACTCGGGAGGCAGAGGCAGGTGGATCTCTGTGAGTTTAAGGCCAGTCTGGTCTACAAGAGTTAGTTCTAGGACAGGCTCCAAAGATACAGAGAAACCCTGTCTCAAAAAAACAAAACAAAACAAAAACAAAAAAAAAAATGACTTCAGGAAATTTGAAGGCAAATGAATGGAACTAGAAAAAAATTCATCCTAAGTGAGGTAAACCATACTAAAAAACATGGTATGTACTCACTCATAAGTGGGTATTAGCTGTAAGGTAAAAGATAATCATGCTATAATCCACAGTCCCAGAAAGGCTAGGTAAAAGGGAGGGCTGAAAGGTGATGTGGGATTCCCCTCTGTATGCTGTGAATACCATTGGTTAATAAAGAAGCTGTTTTGGACTTGTGATAGGGTAGAACAGAGCTAGGTGGGGGAAAACTAAACTGAATGCTGGGAGAAAGAAGGCAGAGTCAAGAGATGCCATATATCCCCACTGGAGACAGACACTGGAATTTTACCTGTTAAGTTACAGCCTCATGACAATACACAGATTAATGAAGATGCGTTAATTTAAGACACAAGTTAGCCAGAGATCTCCTGAGTCAACTGGGGTGGATGGGGATGGGAACTTGAGGGATCAGGTTAAGAGGGGGTAAGTGGATGGGGATAGTACTAAAAGAGATGATGGAAATGGGGGACTGGCATTTCGAGGTCAGATCTACAAGGATGACCCCAGCTAAGACTCCTAGCAATAGCAGATTTGCAGCCTGAACTAGTCTTCTCCTGTGTCCAGACTGGTGACTACCACAATTGTCACCAGAAAGACCTCATCCAGTAACTGAGCGAAAGAGATGCAGAGACCCACAGCCAAACATCAGACTGAGCTCAGGGAATCTTGTTGAATAGAGTGAGGAAGGATTGGAGGGGCCAGAGTGGTCAAGGACATCACAAGAAAACCCAGAGAAACAACTAACCTGGGTTCATAGGAACTCAGTCTGAACCAACAACAAGGGAGCTTGCATGGGACCAACCTAGGCCCTCTCTATATACGTAACAGTTATATAGCTTGATCTACTTGTGGGACTCCTGACAGTGGGAGCGGGGGCTGTGACTAATGCGCTGGCTCTTGGGACCCTACTCCTCATACTGGGTTGCCTTGCCTGATCTTAATACAAGGGGAGGTGCTTAGTCTTACCACAACTTGATAGGCTATGCTTTGTTGACACCCACGGAGGCTTGTCCCTTTCAGAGCAGAAACAGGGAAGGAATAGACTGGGGGGGAGGGTAGAGAAAGGGAATGGAAGGGAAGGAGGGAGGGGGAACTTTGGTTGGGATGTAAAATAAATAAGTAAATTAAATTAAAACAAAGAACCTCCGATTTTTAACTTTATGAGTCACAGTTCTCTGGGCTACAAGTTCAAGTTGGTGTTTTGTTTTCTCTCTGAGCTGTACCTTATGGTTAAGAATATCTGTAAAGCCAAGTACAGAATTTGGTGCACACATAAGAAATTAATCAGTGTGTCCGGCCATGTCAACAGCATGAGCTACTCTGAGTTCTGTACAGATTTGGTCTGGCAGAGAGACAGATAGTTTAAATATTCTGTCTAACTTTCTCTATGGAACTACAGCTCTGACAATAATGAGTTGAATAAATGACTTGGGCCACCTATGAGAATTTTGGGACATTTGTACTTGTATATGTGTTTTCATTTTCTAGTTCTCCAAACTGGGAGGGCAGACCATCTGGGAGGGATCCCATGGTTTCTCTAAAGGTGACTTTCCTCAGTAGTAAGACAAGCTTCCTGACATTTGGCCAAGAGACAGGGGATGTGTTGAAGTGGTGCCAAGAACACAGAGCTGTACAAATGGTTCCCAACTCACTCCGTTCTTAGAGGCCCCGCTTGGACCTTCACGATGAACCCACTCCTTCCTACTCAAGGTGGCCTCTTCTCCTCTTCTTCTTGGTTGTTTCTTGAGACAGGATCTCCCTGGGTGACTCTTCTGTCCTGGACCTCACGATTTGGACCGGGCTGGCCTTGTACTCACAGAAATCCGCCTGCTTCTGCTTCCAGGGTGCTGGGATTAAAGGTGTGTACCACCACACCTGGCTTTAAAGAAAGTCCCTTTCATTCATTCCAAAACTATTTGCAGTGTCACTCCGGTGTGCACGGCACTGAGCCAGACACCGAGAAGTAGTCAGAGATGAATCATGCCCCGATCATGCCCTTAGGGAACTGGGAAGGCAAGCCTGGGATAAACCACACACACACACACACACACACACACACACACACAGACACAAGTGAGCCTCGGCTTCTCTTAGTGGCTGCTTACTGCAAAACTGAGCATAGTAGGTCATTTACAAGTGATTTGCAGCTCTTCTTAAAAGACTGAAATATCAATGTTCATGTTAATTAACTGACATTAGTCTGTTAGTAGAGTAATTAATAGAAACACTATTACTGCGTAGCTAGTCCAGAATAGCGGGAAATGTCAATGGCAGCACATATGTTTGGGGTGGGCATTCTAAGACCTTTTGATGATTAAGTGGGGCAGACAGTGCCCTCCCTAATTTCACCCTTTGCTGGACACCCGGCCTGTCCTCATTAGGTTCCCCAAGTCAAAACTCACCTGAAGGCAATCCATCCTGGCTGCCTCGGAAGCTAATTCTCCCATTTGTTTTCATTCAAGGCTGCCTTGGCCCGAGCCCTTGAGCGAAAGGCTCTTAGGTTTAACTAACATAGTAGTGTAGTTTACAAATCTCTGAGAAGCACAGATACGGAGGAGAGGCTTCTCCCAAAGCAGAATCCTTCTGTTTCACTGAGGAAACATGCATTTTATGGTCCCGAGTGCTGGGCAGTTTGCTGAAGGGCACAAGAAATTGTACTCCTGTAACACTCTTACTGGAAGCGTGTTCTTCAACAGGAGAATGGCTTCCCGAACATCTCACAGACACACTAAAGGTCTTCTGAAAATATGGGCCGTGATACCCATCTCCTCTCCCAGGAGGAAGGAATGATTCAAGTGATCTGAAATCTCAATTCCTCTCCAGACTCACTCTGAGGCCCGCATGTTAGTCTTCAGTCAGCTGCTCCCTCAGGCAATTCCAATCGTTATGAGAGATCTTAAATATGAACCCAGGGAAAAGAAGTTATTGTGAGCTCAGGGGCGAGTTATGTTCCATATGGTCCTGAGAGAAAGGCTAGAGAACCGTTAGGGGACCCGTGGGGGCTAACATTTAGCTAATGAGTTCCATGGGATGGGAGAAAAGGAATGTAAATATTATGTGAACAACAAGCGTAACCTTCAAGTCAGTATGTCCACAGTAGGCCTGAGGGCAAGACAGATAGATGACTCCCACCAGAATTCTCAGACAATCCCTCCATCGAGAGCAGCTCCATCCCTGCATCTCTGAATACTCTGACTAAATGTCTCAGAGGATGGGTGGGAGGGGAGGAGAAAAGGAGGGTCCAAATTTGTACCAGACTGTGGCACCTGTGACCCTTGGCTATAAGCAAAGCCGTCAATATTGCTGATAGTCAGTCCCTGGATTCAACCAGTCAACCAACAAATATTCATCCAATTGCTACCTTTTATGATTTTCCAGCCATAATAAATCTACTCATTCCTCTGACCTGTTGAATCTGTGTTTTTAGTATCTGCAACCCCAAATGAGTCGCTGTTCCTGATCAGATGAGCAATGCACCCCTTTGATGTTCTCGTCCCTTCAAAAAACCACTTCTGGTCTGGTCTCTAGAGTCAGGACCCAAGACAATTGGTGGTGCTCGAAAAGTACTAATTATTTTATTTTATTTTACCGATAGCCCAGGCTTACCTCAGACTTCCATATGCAGCTAAGGGTGACTTTGAATTTCTGATTCTTTTGCCTTCATCTCCAAGCCCTGGGATTGGAGGCATGCACATCCATGCCAGTTTATGTAGTGTTGGGGTTTGAACCGCAGGCTGTAAGCATGTTAGGCAAGTATTCTACTCATGGAACTGTATAAGAAGACCCCAGTAGCATTCGGGAAAATGGAATATCTCAGTTTTAATCTTGAATTGATGAGTGATTTTTTACTTTTTCAGAAGACTATGAGCTTTAGGAACAAGAGGCAGGGTCAGGAATCCATTTCCTAGATTTTCCAATCTTAGCTTCTATGGAAAAAATTATCCCCAAATGTAGCCACTTAAAGCAGCAGCTATTAGATATTATAGATCCTGAGGTGGTATTTAATCAAACGCATTTGAGTTATTTTCCTGCTCATCTGTTACTGCGTTGGATGAGAGGACACGTTTGGGACCACGGTAAAGAGGATTGAAAGTGTGAGCTCAGCTGGCCCTGTCTTCCAGAGTCTCGACGCAAGTTCCTCACCTAGGTAACTGCTTATAATGTATGATGGCTCACTACCTCCAGAGCAAAGGCCCCAAGCAAACAAGGAGGAACCTCCCTGGCGTCTTTTGATATAGTCTCAACAGCTGTGTAGCATGCCCTCCACAGGGTTCCCTCAGTTACAAAAGCATGCCAAGACCAACAGAAAGTCCACGGGACAGAAATCGGACTTCTTTCTTGAGGGAAGGCCACACTGTAGAAGAGTCTGGGAAATACTGTAAAAGCTGTCTTTGGAATATACATCCTCCCACGTTGGTCTCACCTGTCTCTGAATGCTCAATTCTTATCTAGGTCATTTCCTGTGTCTTCTCAAACGCAAACCTGACTTTCCTCATTTACCTATTTCCCTTCCAGCCAGCTAAGATACTCACATGGAATACTTTTTAGAGATGGCCTAAAGACTAAGGCAGAATTGAGAGGGTTTATTGGAATCAGTACTGTGGCAAGAGCCGAGGGGTGGGGAGTTACCGTGATGGAAGAGTTAAGGAGGTTTTGCTAAAGAGGCTACTCTTGGGCCGTACCCTGCTGGGCAAGGAGAACTTTCTTCTCCCCTAAACCAAATTGCATATATATACAAAAATACATGAGGAATGTTCTAGACTGCTAAGACCCTGTGGGCACCGAGGAACCAGATTGTGAAGCTTCTTTGAAGAAGGAGCCTTTGATGACACAGGATTACACTGGAGAGGTGAGAATATGGGACAGGAGGGAGGTCACTGGGTGGAGGGCTTTGGTTTGAGCAGGGCGCTCAGAATTCTTGTGTTAGAGCCTCAACCCCTGAAGTGAGACATGAGCAATATCTGGAGGTAGAGCCTCTAGGAGGTAATCGGGGTTAGATAAAGCCGTGAGGGTGGACCCTCACCATGGCATTAGTGGTCTTCCTAGGAGAGGAAGAGAAAACAAGGCCAGCATACTTGTTCTGCCCCAAACGTGATGTCCTCTACACACAGGCTGGCAGCAAGAGGCCCTTGGCAGACGCCAGGCAGATTTTGGCTCCACACTCTTAAAATTCTTAGTCCTTAGTGCCACAAAACAAACCAGAGTTCTACATCAACTTCCTTGTCTCAAGCAGTTTGTCATAGTAACAGGAAAACAGAGATGGAGATGGCAGAGGAGCAGTTAGTCCTGCCGGACAGAAAAGGGTTAGTTTTCTGTCTTCTGAGCTACAAACAGGCTGTGGTTGGACAGAGGTCATTGATGGAAGAAGGTCATTAGTTAAATAATAAAGAAACTGCCTAGGCTCATTTGATAGGCCAACTCTTAGGTGGGTGAAGTAAACAGAAGAGAATGCTGGGAGAAAGAAGCCGAGTAGGGAGTCGCCATGATTCTCCCACTCCAGACAGACGCAGGTTAAGATCTTTCCTGGTAAGCCAGCTCGTGGTACTACACAGAATATTAGAAATGGGTTAGATCAATATGTAAGAGCTAGCCAATAAGAGGCCGGAACTAATGGGCCAGACAGTGTTTAAAAGAATACAGTTTCCGTGTAATTATTTCGGGGCATAAGCTAGCCATGTGGGCGGCCGGGTGCCGGGGACGCAGCCCCGCCGCTCCTATTACAACAGGTCATGGCTCAGACTTGTACCATTTGCCTTATGTATTCCTTCAGCAAAGACTTGAGCAGGTGTGTTCAGATTGAACACCACGTAAAACCACTCATCCCTTCGGATTCAGGCCACCCACCCTATCCTGGTGACTGTGGGTCTCACAGGCCCCGAGAACCTTCCATTTTCAAAGTTTGCTCCAAATCTTGGCCCCAGCTGTTTCCTCAAACTGTTGGTTTCTCACTATTCTCTGAGCAAAGCTTGATCCATCACACTGCGTAGGATTTCCCTTTGCCCCTTAGTATTTCACTAACACCCACCTGAAGTGTCGCCTTCGGCAAGTACATCACAGCAGGCTGCCGCCTTCTGATTTCCCACAATGCCTGTCTCCTGTTCACCCATTTCCTATTGTAGTGCCGGGTGTATTTTGTACACTCCATCAAGCCTCCTGGGCAGGACACACACACACACAACACAGACACTTCTTACCATGTTTGGATCACTGATACCTCTCACAAGACTCAGAATTAATAGGTGGCCATGTAACACTAAATGAAAGAAAAAAATTGGGAACTTCATTTGACTTAGACTGGTCTTTGTGTCTGATCCAAAAAAAGACTACATTTTGAGCGAGCAAAGGCTGGTACCATTCTGCACAGGACAGTAGTGTGCAAATCTCTTCAGAGGACGCTGGGATTCTGTTGGCAAATCTACCCAAGAAGCCTGGGAAAACAGCCAGTGAAAACCAGCATCTCCCAGAGGAGCGGGGTTCTATGCACAAATGCTGTTTATTTCTAACAAACTCTTTCCCAGAGGCACCCTGTGCAGCCCAATCAAGGAGGCTCTCATACCCCTGCAGCTATATAAACTGGCCATTTCTTGCCTGTTTTTAGAGTTCCAATGGCTCTGGGTCGAATCTCCCCATTTTCTCACTAACATTCTCCTCTGTGACATTCATGGGTGGTTTAGATCATTGTGAACATCTGTGTTCTCCTTTTAAAACCTAAGGTCACACATTTATAAAATCCTTGCTGCCCTTGTGCGGATAATGATGGGGAAGTTGGTTTATACATCCAGTAAGCCCTAAAGAATGCCCTGTGGACAGAGCACAGCTTTCTTGGAAGCAGTTGCTTGCACAGGGTTTCAGAGCTGGGGAAGATGGGATGCTTCCTGGGGCTGCCCTGGCTGTGGCCAACTGGGAGCAAACGTGTGAGCTCTTCCTAGGCCTCTGGATAGAATAACCAAGCTCAAAGAGAACCCCACTCCTACCTCTTTGTTATTCACTTGGGTCCTTCTCTGGGCTTATTAAATAAAGGTCTGTCAAGATGTCACACTTTGCAACCTTCTGGCTATAAAACATCTTGTTTTAATTTTACCCATGAGCAGACACTGCATTCTGAGATTCCAGTTCCAAATTTATGTCATTTCTAAGGGGACACATACATGAAAATGATAATTAAGAAAAAGATTTATTATTTTATGTCTGTGCACCACACTGGAACTGGAGTTACAAACACTTGTGAGCTAAGGTCGTGATCTAGATGTGGAAACAGAGGTTAAGCAGATCTCTTCTATGCTCATGACCTAAGCCCATTACAACAGCCTCCAACAGTACCATGGGCTCCGTGAGCAGGGTTGCCACTTGGTAAATGCTCAGGCTTCCCTCCTAGTTTATTGGATGAGAAACCTCAGGGTGGGGTTCAGCAATCTTCACTGAACAAGTCTTCCAGAAGATTCTGGAGATGCCAAAGTTGATGACCACTAACTACAAAGCCACTCCTAGCACAGAATGATTGTTTTGGAGGAGTTAAGAGTCAATTTCCATACCATTCGCACTGTGCAGATTCCGCTTCCGCGGCTCACCTGAGTCATAACCTAAGTGTGCTGTATGGGACAAATTCCAGGAAACGTTTATGTACAAATGAGGCTAAATGCCCTAATATCTTAGGGAGCTTTGGGCTACACAAAATGAATTGGTTTTCCTTGATGAGAACCTGTCTAATTTTGTGTGATCCAGTATCCTGCAGGATTCCTCAGAACTTTTAATACATAAATGTTTAATTAAGATTCTCAACAAGAGGTTATTCTCTGTCCTATAAGGTACGTCTTCTACTTTAATTCCTGTTTTCTGGATTTGTCTTAATTTCTCAAATAAAGTCCTGCTTGTTTGAAAAAGAACATTTTCCCCACCTCCTACAAAACATAAGTCTAAATGATTATGTGTTATATTATGCTTAGACTTTTTTTTAAGGAATATGTTAACTTTCATTTGTTTCTGGTCCACTAATAGTTTAGAACTATTCTATATATGACTTTTATCTCTAGTCTCTATCTTGCATGCTCTGCCTTAGATCTAACCGTGTTAAAATGAAAATGTCAATAAGCATATCTTAGTCTGCTGTGCTCAACTATAGCAGAAAATCCCACCCTGGGCAGTTTGCAGTGAACACAATTATATTGGCTCATAGTTCCAGAGACTGGGAAGTCCAATGTCAATTTGGTGCATGTGGGAAAGGCATCTTTTTGGGCCATCTGATGGCAGAAAGTCAGTGGGCAAGACAGACCAGAAGAAGACTGAACCTATCCCTCCATAAGGAAGCTATGCTAGCTTCCCTATGACTCAGATTGGAGCTGCCAAGATGGGCTTAGCATTTTATTCTTGCGAGCAGAACTCTCACGGGTAATTTCTTCTGAAAGGTGACACCATTAATGCGGCCACAGCAATCATGTTTCCAACACACGGTTTTGGGGGAACACGTTCAAGACCTAGCAAAGAGATACTGTGAACTTACAGTGCGTGTAGATATGATTTACGATATGGACTATTAATCATCCCAGCCACACCAGAAGTTTAGACGTACCCTTGTTCCCACTTTACAAGTAAGAAAACTATATAAATAAGGATTTTTGAGATAAAAGAGGTTTGCCCAAAATCACATGACTGGACATTGAGTAGAGTTGGTAGACTCAGAGTTTGCCATCAAACCCTAAGCCTTGAACTTAAGTCTGTATTTTTGTCTCCTTTGAAACAGAAACTTTGGAGACACTCAAAATGACCCATTTTGTCTGTTCATGTTCACCTCCCCCTCTTCTTTTTTTTTTTAAAAAAAAAAATCCTTTTCATTGAATGTGTTTTAGTGGAACATATTTGAGCAACATAATATCATTAATTATTTAGGCTAGGAGGGAGCTGGTAAGGGAAGGAAATTAAGAAGGGGAACATACTGGATAGAGTTACATCTTGTGTGTGCCTCTTTCTCAAATGCAGGCTTGTTCCCTGACCAGCTTTCACAGTGAAAGAGGCATTCACTGCCAGCAGGAGCAGGCCCCACTGCTGCCAAGACCTACTGCCAGTCACCAGCGAGAGACGGGAAACTAACAGTGAGCCGCCATTTCCAACACGTCTTAAGAACTGAGGAGTAAAAATTGATCCTTATCTGGAGAGAAAAAGTGTAAAAGGCATCAAGAAACTTCTCCATCTTATCCCCTGTGCTGTGTCTTATCATGATAAAATCACGGGCTAGGTGTTTTCTTCTGTGAAGAGTTGACCTCCACTTTATTAAAGGTGAAGGAATTTCGGCCCCTGCTCCTCTCCCTGAGTCTCTCTCTCTCTCTCTCTCTCTCTCTCTCTCTCTCTCTCTCTCTCTCTCTCTCTCTCTCTCTCTTTCTCTGCTTTTGAAAGGTTCTCATCTGGCTCAGCTTGGTGCCTGTGAGGAAGGGGGGCAGAGTTTAGGCTCTTGAATGAAGCCAAGGAATGTTTGAGTGGCAGAAGCAGAGGCTTGTTGACTTTGCTGAAAATACTTCTCGAAAATGCCTCCTATAATGCTAGACTGTGTAGCTAGATCCCCCTAAGTGCTGCTCCAACCCCCTCCTTTTAAATAAACGTGTAGAGTCCCAGTCCTGTACAGAGGAAGTTAGAAAATGAAGCTCACTGTCGCTCGCTCAGGCATCTGTGTAGGTGTGACAGGGTGAATAAGCCCTTTGGGAATCTGAAGGGGAATCCTCTAGAGCCAAATTCCTCAACGAGGGCAAACTTCCATCAGCTGTGTAAACAGCGTGGCGCTGTGTGGAGGCCACAGGCAGTTTCCTGATAGTCGGCTACTGTGCTCAGGTAGGTAAAAGGAGCCGTGTTCCATCCACCCCAGGGCTTGCAGGATGAGAGTTGGGTTTTGTGGTTCCCAACGAGTGGGTGGCTAGGAATTCCCTCTCCACTTCAAACAGTACAGAGGGCAATCTGAGTTGTAGAGCTGGCTGGGTAAAACCAACACCCAACCCAAACATGGCTCCTGGTAGCAAGTGAAAGAAAGGACAGTCACTAATCACTCACTGGCCGCCATTCCAGCGGCTCGAGAGAGTCCCGTCCAGCAGGACAGTGTGTTCAGAGAACTGTTTATTTAACTATTTTCTTTTAAACATGAGGTTAAATTCAATTCATAGATCTTGATAAATAAAGATTCCCTACAACATCTGAGGAACCACAGAAAACCCAGGAGTAAGGTTTGTGGGTCTGTTCAGCAATGCCCCATGTCCACGCTTGTACAGCTAAGGTGTTGGTATACAGCCGTACTAATTTCAACTCTTCCTCAGATGGAAATCTGGATTTTGGGTCCAGTTCCTAGCTCCACGATTTTTCAGAGACTACTTTATCCTTCTGATATCCAATTTGTTTAGCTTAACTAAATAAGGAGGAGAGAGGAAAAACTAGGTCAGTGTAGTGCTTTAGGTGCATCAGTGTGCAATGCATTCTTGAGCCTCTGAACAAATTTGTAAGAAGTAAATAACAGCTCTCCTTTGTGTAAACAGAGCTCTAACGCCAAACGACTAAACACAAAACAAAAACAACAAAACAAAAAATCCCCAATGCAACAGCCACAAAATTCACAATGTATCTTGTGTTTAGACGCGATTTTTAATCATGTGTCTTGTTTTAGCATTTTGCTGTGCCAGTCAGTTCCCTTCTTTCACACTGGGCATAGGAAGCTTGGCTGAAGTCCTGCCAGCATCCAACTGGGGGAACGGTTGCTCTGCTTCGGGTTCCATCTCTGTTTGCCATGGATGATATGATTGTACTGAGTTAATGAGATTTAGTCTTTTTAAAAAAATCAATAATGTCAATATTTTTTCTACTCCATGCTCTACTTCTACAGAAATAAAACCTGATCAAATTATTTACTTATGCAAGTAGACCTACAGGGAGTTGGTGCCCGATGCACAGAGAGGCACGGAAACTGCCAACTGTCCATTCTGCTACTGCTGGCTGAAAGAGGTCTGCCTTTCATGTCTTTAGTGTTCCTTTAGCCTGCCTACGCCATCACAGGTTAGCAGAAATCAAGGCCGCATGCTGCTGTGTGCATGATTTCTGGAAGCTGTTGTGAGATTTTGTGTGTGCTTTAATAAATAAAGCTCGCCTGAAGATTAGAGAGCAGAGCTGAGCCACTAGTTAGCCACAGAGGCCAGGCAGTAGTGGCTCACACCTTTAATCCCAGCACTCAGGAGGCAGAGGCAGAAGCAGATGGATCTCTGTGAGTTTAAGGCCACCCTGGGCGACATGAGATTGATCCAGCCAAGGAGAAACAGAGCCAGACAATGGTGACTCACACCTTTAATCCCAGTACTAGGGACATGGGATCGTGGCCCACAGATTGAGAACTGCTGTGCTAGACGATACACGGCCATGATGAGCGCTACCTCAGGCTTATAGATGGAATCTTTTCATGGTGTCCTCACGACTACAGAGGCCACAGAGCGCTCTGGGATCTCTTTTTATAAGAGCTCTAATCCTGTTTATGAGTCTCTGCTCATCTGACAGAATCACATTCCACAGGCTTCTCATGCAAATATCATCATATTGGGAGTTAAGTATCAACAAATGAATTCTCAGAAGGCACGGATATTCAGTTTATAGCAATGTGTAAAAACTTTATAGACCATGGAAAGGGCAGAATGATGCTTCAGTGAGCAAGCTTGGTGCCCTGAGTGCGATACCTGGACCGCACATAGGGGTGAAAGGAGAGAACCAACTCCCCAAAGTTGTCTTCTGCCCTCCAGATGTGTATCATAGCATCTGCACATGTGCACACATACACACACACACTAATAAAGTTTTACTTACTTTTTATTTATTTTTTAACAAAGGAATGGTTCTCGTGGTTGGCCGTCACAGGCATCTGCTGTCTCCCAGAAGCGAAACGACACAAACCCACAGAGCGTTGCTCCCTAGGCGTGGGCTGCAGTATATGATGGAGCCCTGTGAAGGTGTTTCATCTTTTTAATCCTTTTCAACTGCAGCACTTTTCCTACTAGGGGCAGAGACCAAGCACATTCTCCTCTCTCTGTGTCTGTGTGTGCGTTCATACGCTCAGGTGCACTCACGTGGAAGTCAGAGGAGAACTTGGAAGAGCCTGTTCTCTCCTTCCACCACGTGTGTTCCGGCCTGGCAGCAAGTGTCTTTACCTGCTGGGCAGTCTAGACACAACATGAAAGTGAGTTGCCAGGAAGAGGCTACACGTAAGGTTTTCATAGGTTCAAGTGGGCTCAGACTGTCACTGGGGGGCAAGAACTATAGCAATAAAAATTGTATGAACATAGGGTAATGAAACCCACTGTTTTATATGCATTTTTTGTCGTTTTTGTTTTTTCTTTTTAAGACACAGTTTCTCTGTAGCTTTGGGTCCTGTCCTGGAATTCACTTTGTAGACCAGGCTGGCCTTTAACTCACAGAGATCCACCTGCCTCTGCCTCCAGAGTGCTGGGATTAAAGGCATGTGCCACCACTATGCTGCGTATGCAAAATTTTAAAACTACTAAAAATTCACTTAAGGTGCTTGAAGCAACAGTAACGAAAAGAGAAGGCATTTCTTCTCTTCGTTGTTTAAAGGATTTCTGAATTTTAAAAGAAAGACAGGTTTAGTCTGAGCATTGCACCACCGTCCTCATGTGTGCTGATTTGGGAGGAGAAGACAAAGGTCATAGTTCGCAGACAGCACTGCTCTGCACTCTGCAGGGTGGGGTTCAATGAAGGCTGGAGGGGGCAGGCCGTCTTTAGAAGTCTGGCAGCATGGTTCTTACCTGAGTGGTAGAAGATGCCCGAGAACCACAGTGTTCGCATTGGTTAATTTTCTCTTTGTTGTGATCAACATTTGACACAACTGAAGTAAAGAAAAGTTAAAGTTTGGCTCTTGAGTACCATGGTGGAGCAGTCAGAGTGGCAGGATTGGGACAATTGGTCACCTGGTATCTACAGAGAAAGATACCCTCCACTGGTGCTCAGACAGCTTTGTCCTTTTCATTCCCAGCCCATGGAATGACGCCACCCACACTGAGGGCGGATCTTCCCACAGTAGTTAACCCAGTCTAGAAAATTCCTCACATCATCTGTGCATATGTGTGCATGTGAGTGTGTGTGTGTGCGTGCGCGCGCGCGCGCGTGTGTGTGTGTGTGTGTGCATTTGAAAGCCAAAGGTCTGTATTAGGAGGTTTTCTTAGTCACAGTTTGATTAGTGACTTAGTCACTGGCTGGTGAGAAAGCTCTAGAAATTTGCCTGAATCTGTCGTTCCCAGGGCTGGGGTTAAAGGTATGCACCAGCAAGCCTGCTGGGATCTGAACTTCAGTCCTTACCCTTGGGCATGGTGGCACACTTCTGTAATCCCAGGGCAGAGGAGGCAGACAGATTAATCCCTGGAGCTCACTGGCCAACTAACCTAGCAGAAACAATGGGCTCCACAGTCAGAGAGAGCCGGCTTCAGAAAGTGCGTGGGAGGGGCCAGGGAGATGCATTAGTTGGCAAAGGTGCTTGTCACGCAAGCCTGGTGACCTAAGCTCCCTGGAATGCACATAAAAAGATGGATTTGGTGGAAGTCTGTCTGTAATCCTGCTGTGCTTACAGCAAGATGAGAAGTGGGGATAGTCGTGCACCCAGACTTCTGTGGGCCAATAGCATGGGCTACGCAGCAAAGGGGCAGAATGATGGGAGACCTTTCTCCAGAACAAGGTGAAAGGTCATGGCTGCTGTCCTCTGAACCTTCACAGGCCACATCCCCACATATACACATATGCCCATACCAAAATAAATGAAAAATTTTTCAGATTTATTCTCTCTCTCTCTCTCTCTCTCTCTCTCTCTCTCTGTGTGTGTGTGTGTGTGTGTGTGTGTGTATGTGTGTGTGTGTAAGTGCTCCCAAAGACAGAAACTCAGATGCCCCTGAAGCTTGAGTTACAGGCGGTTATTAACCATCAGGCGGGTGGGTACTAGGCCAGCTGGGTTCTCTGCAAGAGTGATATAAGCTCTTAACCATGGAGTCATCTTGCCAAATCTCAATAAATTAATTAAAAATAAATAAATAGGGTGCTGGAGAGATGGCTCAGAGGTTAAGAGCACTCACTGTTCTTACGGAAGACCTGGGTTTGGTTCCTAGTATCCATGCCTGGTGGCTCGCTGTTGTCTGTAAACTCCAGTTCCTGAGGATTAGACGCCCTCTTGGGGCCTCCATATGACACACAGATATAAATACAGGCGGGCACACATACACATATAATTAAAACAAATAATCTTTTAAAAAATATAAATAAACAAGGTTGAGAGCAACTAAGGACGTGATGTCCACTTCTGGCCTCCACACATGTAAGAGCACACGTGTCCTCACACGCACACACCCACAGACATGTACACACACAGCATGCACACACAAAAGCACTCTAGTTTCCTAGTGCACCACCAAAGTTTGAGGCTTTTCTGAAACAAGTTAGAAAGCGAAGTACAAATCAGTAATTATCTACTTCAAAGCTACTTTCAGACATACTAACCCATGTAATTAGCTGTAACAGAGAGATATGTACTAAATCATTAAGAAAAGGCTCTAAAAGGTGAACGGGTCTCTCTGTGAACGTGTGGAAGGGCAGAGAGGTTTGGAAAGTTTAACAAGGGTCCGTTTCCTACCGAAACATTTGTGCAGGAATAGGAAACCCAAGCGACTGCAGACTGTGTGTTTGGCTTCCATTGCAAACACTTTCCCAACTCTGGTTTGGTAAATGAGCAGCCGCTCTTCATCCCTTGGGTGGTATTATTTAGGCAGCACAGGGGGAAGCAGGCTGAGAATGTAAGCATTTTATGACTGGGGGAATACAGGAGCAACTTCCCAAGATCATCCTGAAACCCCATTCTCTGGAGGGCAGCAGTATAGAAGAGATTTCCATGTCTGGCTTAAACCTGGTGCTGCCTAAAGGTGAGGGAAACCCAGGGTGCTTTATTTTGTGCCTTGTGTATATTCTGGAGATCTTTAAAAATTAGTTTTCTCAGGGCTGGAGAGATGGCTTAGCGCTTAAGACCCGGGTTCAACACCCTCATACAGACGAAACACCAGTTTCTTTGTTTAAAATATTGGGAACAGTGGTATCTCTAATTTTAAGGTATTTCTTCCCCTTGAGTTCCACTTCACAAAGACACACGTGCACTGCTTTGCCTTAAGACTCATAGCAAGCATTCGTGGAAGAAGAGAATCTCCAACTGCGTCCGCTCCCGGCCCATGACCATTCTCACTTTTGCTTTGTGGTTTTGGTCACGTGTATCTACAGCAAAGTTCAAATAAGTATCTTCGCTGGCAGACGCGGGCGACCCCAAGATGTGCTAGCCATCTGTAATGTATAACCATTATGTATAAGCACAGAGTGGAGAGGCAGGAGGCCTGGAAGCTCTTGGCAGCTGTACCGTCTGGTTAGAGAGGAAGGAAGTTACCGAGTTTGGACATTCAGTTCTGAGACAGTATTTCTGAGTCAACAGGACTGTAATTATGTATGTGGCTTAGAAGAGACATTTACGCAAGAGGAACATATTGTTGTCAAATGTGTTTGTGATTTGCTCATGGTTCAGAATTGGAAAGCAGCCTAAAGCAACTTCTGAAGGTACATGGCTGCTCTGATTGGCATGAAGTAAAGGTACCTGGATCAAGAGGGAAATAATTCGTATCTTTGGCCTCCACATCCTACCTCTGCCTATCACAGTTCCTTATATGTGACATTACCATCCTTACAGTGCTTTTGTTCTGTCTCACCAGGCGGCACGGGGCACATATGTAAAACCATCCCTCTGGAGGCTAGCCTGGGGAGATCTCAAGTGAAGCCTGATCTGAGGTGTCGAGCATGATTTTGTCTCATTAAAACAAACAAAACCAAAAGAAAGCTTTTAACTTTAAACCCCTATTCTCCTGTCATAATGATGAAGTGATTTGGAGAGCTGTGCTGAAGTTCATGATGGCCTCGTGTGGTTTAGAATAATTTGGGGAAAAGCTAAAAATTCACTACATTGAAGTGAGAAAGCCTATTCTGAAAGCCTATTCTGAATTATGGCAGGCATCCCACATTTTATGGCTAGATTAGAGATGGAGAGATTAGAGGGGGTTAGGGAGCCTAAAGGAGGCCATGGAAGGCAACGAATTTAGCTTTCCTAACAGTGATTCCACTGATTTATTACCTCACTGACAGCACCCTTCACTCGGGATTTACGAAGCTCCTAGAGCGTCAGTTCTGTCATTTAAGTGTTAGGTGTAGACCAATGAATGACCTCATTTCATTTATCCCCTGCATTTATCTTCATTTCATTCTCCTTCGCAACACCCATCCAGGTGTATTCTATTATTACTTAATGACATTTTATGATTTAAATAACTAACTGTTACTGAGCCCGGGGCTAGTTAGCTTTGAGTAACTGTTACTGAGCCCAGGGCTAGTTAGCTTTGGATAACTAACTGTTTCTGAGCCCAGGGCTAGTTAGCTTTCTGTCACTATGACAAAGAGGCCCAAGGGATGTCAACTTGTGAGGAAGAACTGTTTGCTTTGGCTGACACTTTCAGAGGTCTAATTCCACGGTTGCTTTCAGCCCATCCTGGCAGCATAAAGTGTGTTAGTGGTTTTCCTCGTGGCAGTCAAGAAGAAGAGAGACAGAAACAGAGAAAGAGGCACTTGGGTCTCAAGAGCCCTCCAGGGGCCTGTGCCCGATGTCCTAATTTTTTCCCATTAGGCCTTAACTCTTAAAGAAAACCATCAGCTTCTATCAGCACCACGGGGTGGGGAAAGCCTGGAGGTACAGCCTATGAAGGAATATCTAATATCCAACCATAGCAAGCCTTGCTAGATATTGCCCTGAGGGCTTTTTGTATATTGTCTAATTTTCCCAACAGGCAACCTGCTGCAGCATGATTTGTTAGCAATCCAATGGAAACAGGAAGAAATGTGTACAGGCAGGAGAACCAGCTTGTTCAAGGTCACACACCAAGTAAGTGAAGCCAACTTTATGACTCTAAGTCTTGTCCTGGTCTCAGGCTACCACACCTAGAATCATTAACTCATGGGATTTTTAAAAATTATTTAACAATTTAATATATGTATATAATTAATACAGTTTGGTCATTTCCATCTCTATGGGTTTTCTCTTAAAGATTAGGTGTTAATTCCCAAGGTCACCTCTACTCCTCATTAAAAGTTAACTTTAAGTTGAAACGATTTTTTAAGGCTATTTGGATGGCTCCGTTGGCTAAGGCACTTAGTGCAAGCCTGACAGCCTGATCAGTTCTCATGAACCACATGGAGGAAGGCGAGAACAGGACTCCCAGAAGTTGCCCTCTGACCTTCCCTCTGCCACACAAAATAAAGTAATACGTGAACGGATGTGTGGAATGGCCGAGCCAGTGAAAGGTGTCGCTGGCAAGCCTGATGACCCGAATTTGATCCCCCGTGCTTCCAGGGCAGAGAGAGAGAGCTGGACCCCACATATAATAAGTTGAAAGGTCAAAAAACTTCAAAAGCGTTTTTACCGTTTGTGTTCTTCCTTTCTCCCGCCTCAACAATCCATCTATAGTTCTTTTTATCTGTTTGCATAGGAGCTGTTACTGTTGCCTTTTGCTTTATTCTTGTTGTTTGTTGTGTTTTGGGACAGGGTCTCACTAGGTCACCCAGGCTTGCCTCTGACTTTCAGTTCTCCTGCCTCAGCCCTGCGGCTCTAGGATGGCAGGCTTGTGCTACCGCGCTCAATTTGAGGTTGTGGTTAACGAAAGCAATAAACGATCAGACCCTCCAGTGACTTTAAGTTTTGAGACTCTTTTAGATCTTACTGTTGGTGGGTGTGTCCACGGGAGTAAATAAGTGAGGGTGTGCGTGGGGAGGCACTGGACCCTGGGGCTGGAGTTACAGGCAGTTAGGAGCCACCCAACACGCTGTTGGGAACCGACAAGGGTCCTTTACAGGAGCCGTACAAGCTCTTAACTGCTGAGCCATCTCTCCAGAGCCTCCCTAAAATTCTTGAAAGTCCCTTTCAGTGCCTAACGATTCTCTCTTCAAGTCTTGTACCAGAACAAGATCAATGTTTCACATCTATAAATTCACATAAAATAAATTATTTCAGGAGATAAAGTGATTCTCTCCGCCTCTCCTCCACTACTGTCCGTGTATAGTAAATTAATCCTTAATTCTGTGAGAAACTAAAGATACTTACAGCCCACTTGGTGAGGAGGAGACAGTGCAGGACGTCTCCATGGGTGACACTGCAGCCCTGGCTGCTGCAGCCTAGAGAGAGGTCACAACGCCAGTCAGCAGCAGACCTAGAAAGGGCAGCTACGCATTGTGAGGATGAGAACCCAAATCATGTTTGTTAAATGTCAGCTGTACCTTCCAAAAAAAATGTCCTTTGAAGATGAGCCGGGGCTGCCAACCAACATCTCAGCTTGGAGCAATTAAAGGCTTTCGGCTTTCCCCCTCTGGAATCTTTTTTTCCAGCTGACAGATTTTGAAGGTTCCCCAAGGATAACCATTTGTCGATGTTGTTCCTTCTAATGGAGGGTTTTCAAAGTAAATGATTGCTTTCTTAGAACCTGGGGGCTCTTGCTGGCTTTGTGCAAGTCCAGTGTTAGCGGCTAAAGCAGCTGGGGACAGTACCCAGCCAGGTCATCCGTTTGTGCTCTGGTCCCAGCATGGGGTGCAGAGCAGTCAGGTCTGGGGAAGTTACTCCGGCTGTTGGCACCGTGTCCTGTTCCCGTGTAGGATGGGAACCGCAACGGTCTAAGTCTCATACATTATTGTGAAATAAGACAGGCTATGGAAATCCCGTGGCAGAATGCTTGGCCCGTAAGAAACACTTGATAAATCTTAAATTTCATCCACCCCAACCATGTAGTAATTAAAAGTGACTTATGATGAACTCAATTATTTTAAAAAAGACCTTCATAGAATTACCATCCACCCTGTAAATTATAGCCCCGCAATACTAGAGCCCTTTGAGGTTTTTAGTATTTTTAGATATTCAAAGCACAAAAGATTGCTTTCTCTATGTAGATAAGAGTTGGTAAAAACTTTCTGGTCTAAACTAATTTCTATTACGTTAATCCTCGCAAACACATTCTGTTGGTTTTTTTCCATGATAAGGTTTGAAGGAGAAAGGTGCAAGCTGCAGGTTTTGATACCAAGTCCCTACTGCCTGGAGAAAATAGAGACTGTGGGGGTCTCTAAGAGTGGGGGGCAAGTAAGAGAACCCAGGTCCAGGGAGAACTTAGTCCCGTGATTCCAATCCATGTTTTCTGAGACTGATCGCTGTAATCATAGGCATTACCTACAAATCGTGCTTCCCTTGCCTATGAAGTTTTGCAAACCCTGTACTGAGAATGTCTAAATGACCTCCCTGGCTGCACAGCCGCTCAGCACATGGCTGCATCTGGATTCTGGCCCTACCTCTCTCCATCTGTGTAAACTTGACAGCTTGCTTGATTTCTTCATCTTGTTTTCCCAGTCAGAAAACACAGACAGCAAAACACCTCTGTTGACTTATTATAAATTAAGTTCATTAAAATTCGGCACCTGGCTTATAACAAATAGTGTGTAAGTGTCAGATCTTATTAGCATGGTAGAAGGAATACATCACAGACATTGCCTGGGTGTGGGAGCCATGCCTGGAATCCCAGCATGCATATGACTGAGAGAACTGTTGTGAGTTTGAGGTCAACCTGAGCAGCATAGTGAGCTACAGGCCAGTCTGATCTACCATGTGAGATGGTGTCTCAAAAACCAAAAAGCTGCCAGGCATGATGCCACACGCCTTTAATCCCAGAACTCAGAGGTAGAGGTAAGGAGAATCTCTGTGAGTTCCAGGACAGCCTGATCTCTATAGTGAGAGTTCTGGGATGGCCAGGATACACAGAGAAACTCTTGTCTCAAAAAACAAAACAAAAGAAAACAAAAATCAAAAAGTCACTCAATTAAGAGGATTTAACACTGATGTTATTTTATTTGAGCTATGGCCTTTGGACCAAAAAGTGAAAAATTTGAAGACCATTTACCCGTGTTCTCAATCAACTACCAGTGAACTCAATGACACAGAGGGAAAAGCGCACAGGGGAGTGAGCCGGGGAGAAGTCTTCCCTGCCTGTTCTGATATCTTCAGTAGAAGCCTGGTGGCTCTGAGATAGGGGGTACACGTGAATCATTACTGGAAGCTGATGACAGAAGGCAGACAGAAAGTCATTCCACATCGTCTTTCATTGAAATCCAAAGGGAAACGCAAGCCTCGCCCCTTCCCCAGCCAGGCCCATCGCTTTACACAGAACTGCATTTAGCTTCCTGTTATTTTCTTTTTTAGTTATATACATTTAAAAAAAAAACACATTGTATTAAATAGCAGGACAGCAAACGATGGGACATTCAACACCGCACTGAAACATCCAAAGAGCCTGGGTAAACCAGGTGAGGAGACGCAGGTGGTGGCAGGAAAGCCAGGGAGGCTGCAGGTGCCGCTTGCTCCCTAATCTGTAACAGACCTGCATTGGGAGGGCAAGTCTTCTGACCACTGCCACCGGGCCAGGCGTTGCTTAAACCATTTCCGCATCTCCTGCTCCGTGAGGCCCACCTCAGCGGCGATGAGGCACAGTGTGGTGGGGTCGGGATGCTTGTTAGCCTTGTTGTTATATGAGTTGCCATGGCCTATAGAGCAAGTTCCAGGACAGGCTTCAAAGCTATACAGAGAAACTCTGCTTTGAAAATAAAAAAAAAAAAGAAGAAGGAGAAGGAAAAAAGAAGGAGGAGGAGGAGGAGGAGGAGGAGGAGGAGGAGGAGGAGGAGGAGGAGGAGGAGGAGAAGAAGAAGAAGAAGAAGAAGAAGAAGAAGAAGAAGAAGAAGAAGAAGAAGAAGAAGAAGAAGAAGAAGAAGAAGAAGAAGAAGAAGAAGAAGAAATAAGAAAAGTTGCCCTGGTCATGGTATCTCTTCACAGCAATAGAAATCCCAGCCTGGGAATCCATGTTGTTGTCTTTGGAATTTTGAAATATGTTTTTCTCTCAAACAGACTAGGAAACGTCATCCCTGAAGGCTGGCTTTGATAGCGCCTAAAGGTGCTATCCAGATTGTTGGGGGAGAAAATATGCCAAGAGCCTTGCACAGTGCTGGACTCTGCATCCTACAGTATCACCTCAGGCTAGGTGTTCCCACTGTGTAATAGTGGGATGTGATGGGGAAACTAACCACTTTCTTACTGAATTTGAGGCCTGCTCGACAGGACAACATGAGGCCTGGCATTGTTATAATGACTAAAAGTCTATAGTTGGCAAGGTTATAGTCCATACAATATAGCCTGCTATTGCTAATTTGCTCAGTGGTCATGTTGTTAAATAGTCTTCTATAGTCTTCTAGATATTTCTATCTACCCATAGATCTATGCTGCTCTCATATGTTTATAAAAGAGTTTTCTTTTTTTTTTTTTTTTTCTTTTTTTGCAATGGGCAGCATCACTGCTGAACTGGTCAAAGTGTTGAGAGTAAGAGACTGACGGCTCCAAAGAAAGCAGTGTTAAGAGGAAAGTTCACAGCTCTAAACGCCTATGTAAAGAAGCCGGAAAAATCCCACACTAGTGAGTTAACAGAACATTTGAAAACCTTAGAACAAAAAGAAGCAAACTCACCAAACAGAATTAGACGGCAGTAAATAATCAAATTGAGAACTGAAATCAACAACAACAACAAAAAGAAAACAATACAAAGAGTTGGTTCTTCGAGAAAAGCAACAAAATAGACAAGCCTTTATCCAAACTAACCCTGACTCTGCCTCCTTTCTTCCAGCATTCAGTTTAGTTTTCCCCATCTACCTAAGTTCTGCCCTATCAACAGGCCAAGGCAGTTTCTTTATTCACCAGTGGTATTCACAGCATACAGAGGGGAATTCCACATTACTGGAGGGTAGGGATAAGTGCTGTGAAATGCTGTCCTCTGGCTATGATATAGCTCTTCTCACTCATAAACACACAGCTACCATGGTTATCTGCACCACATGAAGCCAACTAAAACGCCAGCACAGACAGGGGTGGTGATTTTCCTCACCCTTACTAATGAGCTAGCAGCAGTGGATAGCTGCTTTGGGAGAAAGAATCCTTGTCTTCTGAGAGTGTCCCTGCTGGTGGATTTCCCACACCCCAGTGGGTCACTTCATTCCCATACACATATGGCTAGCACTAGTTGGATTTAGTGAGCTAAAGAAGATGAATAAGAGGAAGAGTGGGAAGGGGAAGGAGAAGGGAAGGGGATGAGGAAATAATGTTGAGAGGAGGACATCTTAGGGGAGTAGGGAGGGAGCTGGAGGAGGCAAATGGGAAGAGTTGGACATGGTCATATTTCATTGTATACATATATTACATGCATAAAATTATTAATAATAAAGAAAAATAATAAAATAAAAATAAGATATAGTTCTCTCATTGCAATAAATGAACTTAGCAGCATCAAGAAAAGTACAGGCAGGACCCCATTTAAATTCAATTCCATATACTAAAATTGGCATTTATAAACTATATGTGATGGTAAAATACATGACCTATTTCAAAAATAATCTTCTCTATGTCCTCAACTCTAGGGGTTCTAACCAGACCATTACTGTTGATGAATAAAAGGCCCCAGAACTGGGGAGCTGGACTTTAAATCACAGAATATTGTTTTTAACATTCACAAATAGAATGAAACCACCACAAGGTTTCTTTAAATAATTATCATTCACAGGTAATTATTTGGGCCACACCTTCAAAAGCTAAGTTTTTATTTTTTGTTGTTCTGCTTTTGTTTTTTGAATCATTATTTTGCTGACTCTTTTTTGAGACCAGGGACTTGTGTGTCTTAGGGTTTTTTTTATTGCTGTAAAGAGATACCATGACCATGGCAACTCTTATAAAGAAAACATTTAATTGAGGTGCATCACTTACAGTTTCAGATGTTAGTCCATTGTCATCATGACGGGAAGCATGCAGGTAGGCATGATGAGGAGCTGAGAGTGCTACACCTTGCAGGCAACAGGAAGCTGAGTGAGACACTGGGTGGTAGCTTGAGCACAGGAAACCTCAAAGCCCCCACAGTAACACACTTCCTCCAATATGGCCATACCCACTTCTACAAAGCCATGCTTTATAATAGTCCTACCCCCTATGAGATTATGAGGGCCAATTCTATTCAAACTACCACATTATATATTTCAGGTTGGCCTTGAACTCCATAACTGAGTGTGACTTTGAACTTTTGAGCCTCCAGCTGAACCTTCAGAGCTTCCGTGTGTTGGGATTATAAATCTGGGCCACCACACCTGTTTTATATGTGAACTATATCTCCAGCCCCTTTTGAACATCAGTTTTGAGGAAGTGCCAGTTCCCCGTCTGCATCTGTGCTCAAGCGGTGAGGGTAGCTTTTTCATGAACCCAGATGTTAACTCATAATTCTGTGCATTCTTTATGAGTATGCTCTTTTCTATTAAAAAAATGAAAACAAAGCACCAGGGAGGTATTAGAGAAGCCTATGGAAGTGAGATAGATAACTTAGATTTTAAGTTTGAAATGTTGTAGCAAAAGGAAGAAAGAGGGAACATGACTATCCTCTTCAAAAAGTTGATACCTCTGGAACATGATAACATTACAAAATCAGTCATATGGAGTTTAAATCAAATATTCCATGTCCCCCCACCCCCCAAGGCCTTCTCTAGCTAGGGAGCTTGACAATTTAAGGCTTAAAGAGGAAGAGTCACTTGTCTTTGTGGTATGACCACTGGTCGTTGGCCTGGGCCCTAGGGAATGAACCCACACCCATACATATAGGTAGCACTAATTGGACTCAATTAAAACAATTACATAAATTTAAAAATATTCAAAGGAGGACATGAGGTTGGGAATAATATGTAATAGGGAAAGGGTCTTAGTTACTGCCCTATTGCTGTGAAGAGATACCATGACCAAGTCCACTCTCATCAAAGAAAGCATGTAATTGGGAGCTTACAGTTTCAGAGGGTTAATCCATTATCATCGTGATGGGAAGCAGAAAGGCATGGGGCTGGAGCAGTAGCTGAGAGCTTTGCACCCTGCTCCACAGGTAACAGGCAGAGAGACCCTGAGTCTAGCATGAAATTTTGAAACTTCAAAGCTACCCCAAAAGCATGATTCCTACAACAAGGTTACAACTCTTATCTCAAGGCCACACCCCCTATCTCAAGGCCACACCCCTATCTCAAGGCCACACCCCTATCTCAAGGCCACAACCCCCGAATACCCCCCCCCACACACACACACACACATACACACCACCAAGGGTTCATCAGTGGGGACTAAGCATGACAATACAGATGACTATAGAGGCCATCCTCATTCATATCCCCGCAGGAGGACATCCAGGAAAGCGTCAGAGGAGGGGAGATGGGGTGAATATGATCAACTGTGTATGAAATCTTTAAATAATAAATGAAAATTTTATTCAAAAAAGACAGAAACCTAAGAAAACTCAGAGCCCTTTCATGGCACTCATGCAGTTCCCTGAGTCATTTTAAAGACATGTCCATGGTTATGCCCTGGGACAGAATTTCCCTTCCCACAGCTAGGAAGCTATTTAGAGGGCCGGGGAGAACAGAATTGCTCTCACTCCAAGTCATGACCTATTAATGGGCAGGGATTATTTCCTTGTAATCTTTTGAATTTTCTATAAAAGAAGTAAAAAATAGATCGGGAAATACCAAAATGCATCCAGTAGGTAAGGGTAAACCTTATTTCATGAATGTCTTGCCCTACATATTCACACAGTGCACCTTCATCTAGATATTTAACTGGTTTGTACATACGCATCAGATTGCTCTGACTCACCATGGAATGCAGACAAAAGAATCTTAAAAAATCCAAAATGAAGAATATTCAAAATCAATGACCACAGTGACTTTAAATGAACCCGTGTCTATGAAGCAATGTGTCGAGCTGCCACAGGCTGGGCGCTCTCATAAGCAAAAGAAACGTTCAAATCTAATGCATTCCCTTGTATATTCCCAACTGCACACATATGGGCACCTCCCTGTAAATAGACTTTTAGAAATCTTTATACAGTAAAAGTTCTACAAGGTAACTAGAAATAGGACTTCCCAATTCCACAAATAGCATTTGTGAGTACTGCAAAATTACAGCTCAGAAGATACGCTGATGTTTTAAGTGCTCGCCCATTCATATACTCTAAAGGCCAGTGTGAATAAAAGGAAAAAGAAATAATCTCTGGCTGTTGCTTTTTGTAACATGTCATCAGTCTGGGATGATGGGGTTGATCTGTGAGATGCATTTAGAATCTAGAGAGAACTCGGAACCTGCTTCTCATGCTTGAGAGAAGACAGTCTCGTCCCTCATCTTAATAACTTCCTCAATCTCTCTCTGTTGTGAACCAGTCTTGCTTAACTCTGTAATACTGCTTTGCCCATTCTTCACTGGGACCATACAGGTTTCCAGGAAACTCTCTGGGCTAAAAAACATTCCAGACATTCCTTAACACTGCCTTCCTCAAAAGGTTAGTTTCTTAGGCTCCTCAGAGAGAACACTGCCCACATGGGTTCACAGGGACCGCCACACAAGCCTGGCTTCAGCAGACAGCCAAGGGTGGCCTCCTGTCCCTCCCTCTGAAAGGCTTGCTGTATTCAATCCAGACTCCAGGAGACTGGGTTTTACAGGGGAGCTGAGGACACTGGGATCCTCAGTAAAGAAGAAGCCATGAGGGAGGCTGAGTTCCCAGCAACACAGTGAACCTACACATAGGGTGTGTGTCTTGGTATGATATGTGTTTTCTTTGGAAGCAGGCATTTAAATAAAGTTTCCTTTAGCAAAATCTTGCCCCCAACAAGAGTCTCAAAAGCACTTTTAAAGAATTCAAGAAACAGAAAGTCTACACTGGAACTCCTATTAGCTGCCTTTCTTATAAAAATAATTACAGGACAGACCATTTCTCTCTCATTCAATTTCAGTTTCTCTCTTTCTGCATCTTCTAGGTCCCCTTCCTCCTCACATGCTTTGAATACATTCATTTGAGATATTCTCATTCTCTTTTTACGACCAGGGGGAATGAATCTCAAACATCCCAGGGTTGAAGGTTTTCAGAAAAGAGATAAGCCCCACAGGGCTTCTGTCACAAGCAGTCAGACTCCTCTTGCTCCTGGTTGGCAATGTTCTCTGCCAGGCTCGAGCTCACTGGCCCGGAGCATGTCCTAGCTGTTCTTCCAAACTCAGCACCTTCATATGGTTTCCACACTTTCCCCTTTATTTAGATGTTTCTACAATTATTTTATCTTGTGTGTTATCGTGTAGGCATCCATCCACATGTGTGTGAGTGCTGGTGGAGGTGTGGTGTTGTGCACATTGGGAGGTCAGAGGATAGCTTTGTAGCTAGTACTTTTTGCTTTTATGTGGGTCCAGGGATCAAACCTCCCAGGTTCTTTAGCATCTCACTGGCCCTTGTTTGTGTTTATTGTTGTTTTGTTTTGCTTTGTTTTGTTTTTGCTTGTTTGTTTTGAGTTAAGATTTTGCTACTTGGCTGCTTTTGAACTCAAAACAATTCTGCCTTCGTGTTAGAGGAAAGGATGGCATGAACTCCTACGTGGAGTTATGCCACTGTCTCCGTTAGAGAAATCAGCTGAGTAGATTAATCACCTGGCTTGCCACTTTTCTAATTGCCAACTCAGGGAGATGTAGCTTTTCTGTCTCTCTCGAATGCTGAACAAAACCTAAATAGTCCCCAAACCGAGTAATGAACCTGAGTGCTAGGCCTACAGCTCTTGTTCTTGAAATAGGGGCTCTTGGTCGATTGTTGCAGGCTGTGACAACACACCAGGAGCCCGAGCAGTGTGCCGTGTTTCATGCAGCCCCACCCTTCCCAAGAGACTCATGAGACCCGGGGATATCCTCAGCATGTGACCCGTAGTAGAAGGAAAGGCAACTCTAAGTCCAGGGGTGCATCACTGGAAGAGGGATACGATTCAGGAGCTGAGCCATCATTTCACCCTCCAGGTGGATAGCATGAGGGGATGAGGGGAGAAAGTACTAGCTCAGGGACTCAGCATTTACCCCTCCTCACCCCTCCAGGAGCTGGGTCCCTGAACGTGCTACAAAATATAGCAACCAGGTAGGCAGCACCCTCTCGATCCATTACACCAGACAACCTCTGACCTTGGGATCAATGGCTGAATGTTGAGCATCCTCCGTCTGAAACAGAGACCCTCACCTAGACATTTCCGGGAAGAACACGTCACCTCAAGAGATCCCTGATAGATGACTGGGGGGTGAAAAATGAGACAGAGATAGCTGCTTCACACTGACTTTGGAAAGAGTCACTACGGAGTGTTTACAAAAATCCCACAGATGGCTAAAATTAGCTCATTCTGCACAGAACTATCTGCTGCTGACTCAAGATGGTGACACAGGCAGGGCTAAGCTGTGAGCTCACCAGGAAGCTCATTCCCTAAAATTAATCTCTGGCAGCCAACGACCCTGTGCACACCAGCGGACGCATGCATGATGGGTTGGTTATAAATAGCGGCTAGTTATGCCATCATCCAGAGGCTATGTCTTTAGTGCTGCTCCCTGCAGATCCAAGGACCTTGTGTCTGGCCTGTCTCCACTGCAGAGCATGGTATGTGTGTGTGTGTGTGTGTGCATCTCTGAATGTCATTCTTCTGTTTGCATGATATGATATTAGAAAGCAGGTTAAGCAATCTGGCCAGGACATCTGATAACTCTACGACACCACTGAGTTTTCGGTCCAGCCATCCTCAAAGACACCAACCCACTGAGCCTTGGATGTTCTTCCTATCATGTGGAGAGCACGTCCTGCCTGTTGACCTTGGACTGGAGGTCAGCTTAGAAATGTGTTTAGGCAAATAGGTAGAGGACACGGTGTGGGTTAGGCGACGTTAGAGTGATTTCTCCATTATTAAAATAAATGGTTTTGTGTCTACCTACGGACAGGTTTAAGCCAGATCTGGTGGCGTGTTTGTGATCCATCCCAAATTTGGGAGGCCGAGGCAGGAAGGTTGCTGCAAGCTGACCTGAGTCACAGCAGGGAGTCAAGGCTACTGAGATTCTACCTTGTAAGAAAAGCGAGACAAACAAGTACTGGCCAGTGCGCAGGAATGCAAGTGTCCACATGCCACTCAAAGCTGTGGTTTTAGTCACCTCTTCCACTTAATCAAATGAGTTCTTAGGGTCAGACAAGTGATCTATTTCACTAAGTTAGCTCACCAGTCCCATTAAATAAAAAAAAAAAAAAAAGGCCCCACCTTTTCCAGAACAGCCCATCACCCACCTGCTACCTTCCCTCCCTTGGTGGCTGGCTTCATGCCCTTCCCACCTCTACTACAATGTCTCTGTGATGCTCATGACAGGACCTCACCATCCCTTCCTGTGTGTCAGACGCATTCTGGCTCTGAATGACGGTGTTTCTCCGCAGGTGTCAGGTCTGTAGCCAATGGCGTTCCCTGACTCTGGAATTCACTTTCTGGCTCATTAAAGCTAGGCTGATTTTGTCAATGACAGAAGAAAGGCAGAAAGAAAATTGGCGCATCTCTGGTTTTCTATTTTTGGAGCTCTGGAATTTTTCTCGTTGGGACACCGAGTACCCCATGTCTAATTAGCCTTCCTTCTTACTCATATTTGGCTTGATCGATAAATTACACAACTGATAATTAGGAACAGGAGCTCTGCGTGTGGCAAAGTGTGTGGGGAGAAGAGCATTCAGGGAAACACAGGACCGGAATGGTGAGGAGGGACAGAGGACATGCAGGCCTGATGGGAAGTCTTTAGGCAACAGCGCAATGGCTGGACTCTTACTCACAGGTCTGCCTGCTTTGTGGTGAGATGGAGTGCTCACTAGAAAGTCTCACTTCATCACTTCCTTTAGGATGGTTTCATTTTGTATTTTAAAGCCAGACCTTTTTGTAGCCCAGGCCAGTCTTGAACTCCCTCTTACTTGGACCTCCCAAGTGCTGAGATGATAGGCATGTGCCTTTGTGGCTTGGTTTGTGCAGAGTCAGTGACTGAACCCAGGAATTCGCACATGCCAAGCAAGTATCTGTCCCCAGCTTCTAATGTACCCTGTGCCTTTGGGAAAGGAAACAGACCTGCGGGCTGTGTAACCAGGGTGAAATAAAATGTCTTGCAAATAACGCAGGCATTTCCAGCCAGTTTCTCCTTTCTAGCTCTTCAGGAGTAGTGCCTCTATCTTTTCAACTCCACGGCATCCTGGGGACCCACAGGAGAGACAGATGCAGAGGGTGTGTCGAAAGCATTCAGATAATGCTCGTAATTCTCAGCTCAGCCTCTTTGAAGTACCTAGTTCACTTTCTGCCCAGTGTGCCCCCACCAGGCACATACTGTATGTCTCCCCCAGGGAAATAAGCCACAAGGTGGGTCTAGTGCACCCCTTAATCTTTAACAGTGGTTTGTGCTTTCTGGATGAACAACAGTTTGCTGGCCTACGTTGGGTGTTTCTCTTGACAGTCAGTAGACAGTAAGTGTGGAGATGTTGAGTGGAAATACACAAAATTATTATTACTATTAATTATACTTACTATTAACTGCTTGAAAAGACCATCAAAGTCTTTCAGCTTTCGTGTCTTACTTTCTGAACATCATGCTAGTGACAAGGACATTAGACAAGAGCAGCACCTGTCTTATCCGTAACTGTCACCCTGCCTTGTGGTCTCTTTCATGCTCTGGTCTCTCCCAGGTATTCTCTCTACCTCTAACTTGTTTGATTGTGGGTTATTTGAGACATACCTTAGACAGCACTCAGAGATCATCCTTGACTATGCTGAGCAGGTGTCCACGTTTCTGGAATTCCCTGTTGGACTCCTATAGGATTTTGTCGTATTACATGTAAGGACTATAATAGCTATTCTTGCCAGCATGACCGCAAGCTCACCAAGTGTGAGTCACCCGTGCAAAATTCCTGGGTTCTGAGAGCCTAGCAGAATTCCGGGCACAGAGAAAGTGTCTCAGAAATATTGTTGACTATATAAATATGATCCATTCTTCCCTTGTCCATTCCCACTTTAAACACACTTCATAAACCAAAACCAGACACTATACACCTCCGTATGTAGGTGACCAGGATTTGACAGGAAAAGCACAGCCTCGGAAGACAGGTTAGAGCTGGTATTTCTCTGTATGTACTTTAACAGAGAGAAAGTGTCTCACTGGTATTCAAACCAAGACCATGGGAATGTCTTTTTTTTTTTTAATTTAAAAAAATGTAAGTCTGAAAAACTTGCGGCTAAATAGAATGTTTCAGACAGCGTTTTCCTTTCCTTCACTGCGGGCTTGGTATACAAACAATGTGTAAGGCAAGCGTGTGCTAGGCAGATGTAGCTGTAATTACTTGTTCTCAGATGTTTGGCTAACCACGCCTCTTAATCCAACATACAGTAGTTTAGAACAGAATTAAATTCTGCCCTTTAGGCAGGATTAGCATTTGGAGTTTCTTGTTTCTGTCATTTAAATGTTCCTATCCCAATATTTGTACTTTTCCATTTAGAATAAATGCAAAGTGTGTGGGGGGAATACAAAGAGTGTGGCAGCAGTGCAGCATTTTTACCACGCAGCTCATCATCCTTACTGGTTTGTGGTCCGTTGTCATGGATATCAGGTTTACCACACCTACTTACAGGACCTTAGAAGAGACTGAGAGACCCTCTCTTCTCATCAACCAAGTACACTTCTTTTGCCAGAAATTGAGATGCTCCACCCATGAACTCCTAGCAATGTGGTCACTTAGATGAGACAAGAACAAGGACAACAATGGTTGACATCCAGCATAAGTGCATGAAGTCTTCTGAGGTCCTGTCCCTAGATGAAGAGCAGTAGGCAATTATGGCTGCCCAGAGAGGAAGGATCAGTCTTCTTCAGAAACGAACCTCCTAGATTATCCAAGCCGAAGTGGTCAGCCCTAAACATATGTACATATGAGCAACAGTAAATGGACCCAACTGGTTGTGATTGTATTATTGTATTTACACACACACATACACACACACGTCTTATATATAATAATTAAGGAAGAAAAAGTGATGAATCTGAGAAAGAATGAGGGAGATGCAATAGGAGTTAGGAGTTAGGAATCATAAATATAGAACTTGTTCATGAGATTCTCAAAAATAATTAAAATTCTCAAATTAAAACACATTTTTAATTTTATAAGGAGTAAAATAACTACTTCCAGGCCTTACTCGCAAAATTAAAACTTTGTGAGAGATTACAATATGAAATAATCAGGGGGGCAATGGTGACACACACCTTTAATCCCAGCACTGGAGAGGCAGAGACAGGAGAATCTCTGTGAGTTTGAGACCAGCCTGATCTACAAAGTGAGTGCCAGAACAGGCTCCAAAGCTACACAGGGAAACCTTGTCTCAAAAAACCAAAATCATCATCATCATCATCATCGGGGGAAGATTTTTCTTTATAACATGTTTAGAGGAAATGGGGGAAATATCATGACTGTTAAACTCAGGGAGACTCTGCTGTAGATGAACAGTGTAAATGAATGAGTAAATGAACAACCCAAATGGTTTCTCAATGTTGCATCCAAACCCTTCATATATGGTAGTTTACTAAAGGGACCCTGCAGGTGGGATTGAGAGAATCCTTGACTAGAAATCTGGACATGCATGATCTAATTACTTTAGTATCTAACAGTGGGACCTGTTCCCATTGGTTTAGAGAGCGGTACTTCAGTGGAAGTACCACAGCAGAAAGGGTGGGGTCGCTGTTGGGGAACGTGGATGTTTCCATGTAGGGCTGCTGGAAAAGACTTTAAGATACCGGCCCACTTGGGTGTGGTTTCATGTTCTATAAATGCAGGTGAAAGGCATGCGTGGGCCTCCTGGCTGCTGGATTCAGCTCCAGTTCCCAGTGCACACAGAGGACCATAGATAGCTACTCTTTCTGAGAGTTTTTCCCCAGACAAATAAACCTTTGTTACACTCCATTCCAGGCTATTGTGGAACTCTTTTATATGCCAGCACAGGGCCAGTAAGAAAACCCTAGGAGCTAAGAGCAGTCTTCACCCAACAGCCAGCAACAGTCCTCAGTCACAACCATGCAGGATGAGTTCTGCCAACGCTAGAGAGTGAGGAAGGAACTCTTCTCTTAGACTATACAGGAGTGCACTCCTCCCACGCATTGCTTTCTGGCTCGCGTGGAGGCCTGATATAATTAGTTTATGCTGTTTTACACCCATAAAATTGAAGCAATTTGTTGTAGAAACAGTAGAAAAAGGATTCAAGTAGACATAATTGGCAGGTTGTAGAGAGATTTAGCCCAATTCCAAGGTACACACATGTCTAGCATTTATTTAGTTACATTCATGTCATGGACATCTAGGTGATTTTTAATTTACACAATTTGAAATGGTAGGAAAACATTCCCAATATTTATATTTTCACACATCTTAGAACTTCACTATGAAAATTCTTTTTTTAAAAATTGGGTCAAAGGTTATGTACACTAATCAGTTCTTGAAATGAGTACTGTTGAATCACCTGGCAAAGCATTGCCAATGCAGCTCTCTCTATGTGCGGGCTGCAGTTGGTATTGGAAGGGATGGATGGATGAGGTTCACTGGTGTCCAGATCAGCAAAGTGTAGGGCTGAAATGACCACAAACAAAAAGCATTTTCCTCATCCTTAGCTGGAGAGTCTGGAGGTGGCTGCGCCTCAAGAGTCCCTCACCTCGTTCTCTCCATGTGCATTGGGGGTGAACTCATTTCTTTATGCTTTTTTTTGAGGGGGGGTCTGGTTAATGCTATTTGGTTCTTAAAGTAATAAAGACTCAACAAAGTGGTCTTTTGAGTAAGGATCATTCATGCTTTGTGCCCATTCAAAGAACTGTCTATTTTGACTGAGGTCAGAGTTTCCCACGGGTACCATTTGACACTCTTGTAAATATTGCTTTATTCATTTTGACTGGTGATAGCATTTCCAGGATGGCCCTGGAGCCCAACTGCCAGAGAAGTCCCTGAGTGAAGACAGTTAACACAGCACCCAGCTCATGTGCCAGGACCCAGCAACTCGCTGGCATTTGATGGAGCTTTCTTCATCAGGACCAACCAGGATACTGACCCTGGCTGTATAATTGTCTCAGTGTTTCTTCTTAGAGTGTTTGCTCTGTGATTTGTTCGCTCCCAACATCCACAATGCACACTGGGCTTCTTCCCTTCCAGAGTCACCACAACTGGTCAGAGGAATCTTCAAGGGACATGTGGTCAAGACTGTTTCTCACAGGTAAGTTTAGAGGGTGTAAGCCCTGTCTCAGAAGCTATTGCTTCTTGGGACATGGGAAGTGGGTGTGATGTGATCTTTCCCGTGAGTATGTGCACATGTGCACACAAACGTGTCTGTGTGACTGTGGACATGACTAACACAGCCTTCTTGGTCTTCAGAGCCTTTGCTTGGGGTCAGCTCTGGAAAAGGCAGTGTTTCTGACTGAAACGGCTGAGAAGCAGTAGGTTGTGAATCCCTGTATTACACTATGCTTTGGTTGAGCTTGTAGATTTGATAGCATCTTTTCAGTTGCTTTCCCAGATATTCCATGCTTCTTATCTACAGCCGTGGGGATTTAGACTTTGCCTTAGGCTGTGATTTTTTTAATCAGTGAAGTTGTGAAACCTTTTGACTACATTGTTTTGTTGTTTTTGCCCTTGTTCACAACTGGTTGGGCTTATAATAACTGTTTTCTTTGCCGTGAAATGGAAAGATGTCCAATTAATATAGTTGTTTGCAATCTAATTTTGTTCTGATTTACTTATGGTATCAGAATTGAAATTTGAATTCAGCCAAGTCTAAGGTTATTATAATGAAGGGTACCACTTCTTGTCTATGGGGTGCTTCCTGTGTAACAGTGTTCACACTTCACAACAGTATTTAACCTAGTTAAAGTCCTCGGGCTTCTTCTGTGAGGCGGGCGCTGTTACTGCTTACATTCCACCACCGAAAAAAATGTAGGTTTGTTTTTTTTTTTTTTTTTTTTTTTAATACGAGACGGGAGACAAGCTACTTAACAGTAAAATGATACATTTGGGATCCAAACACAGGCTGTCTTTCTTGATCAATCTGTCTTCTTCACCCCTGTACCCTAATGTCCCTTGGCGTTTCAGGTCATTTGTAAACAATATTCCCAGGGACATTTTTAATTAAAATAAAAATGAAACCTAGAGCTAGGTTGTGGTGAAATAGAAAGAACACTGGGATAGGAAGCAAGAGGAGTGAGCCTGGCCCCATCCTGAGATAGATGAGTTGTTATGCCAGTCATTCACCTGCTCCAGCCTGTGTGTCCCTCCTCAGGGACGATGCCAGCCCCTGTGCCAGTCATTCACCCGGCCCAGCCTGTGTGTCCCGCATCAGGGACCCTTGTGCCCGTCATTCACCCGCCCCAGCCTGTGTGTCCCCTATCAGAGACGATGCCAGCTTTCTAAGGCCCTTAACAAAACTTGATTTTCCCTCTTTAATGATTGCCGCAGGAAGATAGATTCATTACCACTCCCATGTCATTTTTGACAGTTAAGGGTGGCATCAAATGAGTCAGTCGGCATTAAGATAATTGTCCTGAAGAAGGACATGATTAAACACCCCTCCTCCCCCCGACAGAAAGCAAGCTAAGCATAGTGACTCAAGTGCAAAGTTTAGAAAAAAATATTGGTAGAAACAGGGTGGGTATATTCCAATGTCTCCAATTTTCTCTGTGCGCATTCATCATTGACCATAGCAATGTAGGCGAACATGTGACTCATGGCTAATCATCAACCAAACTTGCTTAAGCCATTGTGGGGTATCAATGTTACCACAGTTCTTCCTCCTAGAAATGAGACCCAGCCCTAGCGACTTGCTAGTTTTCTCAGTCGTGTAACTTTATCGTGTAGCCTTTTCCAATCCCACGTGTTCTATCTAGACTGAGCTGTGTCTACTCCATTCCTATAGTCACGTATTGAAGTTCCAACACACAGTGTATAAGAATGTAACCTCACTTGGACACGGAGCCTCTAAAGTGGTTAAGGTAAAATGGGGTTATATAGATGACCACTAATGAAATAAGACAAATGCCCTTATAAAAAGAGATTAGAGTTGGAGGGATTAAGAGCACTTGCTGCTCTTGTAGAGGACTCAAGTTCTGTTCCCAGCACTCATTTTAGGTGGCTTGCAATGGCCTGTAACTCCAGCTCTAGGGGCTTGGAGCAGACACAACTGTACACACACATTTACATTTTTACGAAGATACGATTAAGATACAGACCACAGATAAGCTGCGGGCAGTCATGTAGGGAACACAAAGTGGACACAAGCTAAGGAGAGACACTTCAGGAGGAAACAGATATCTTGATACCGCGGTCTTGAACTTCTGGCATCCAGAACCATAAGAAAAGAAAGTTGCGTTGTTTCGTTTATCAACCTGTAGTGCCCGGCAGTGGTGGCACTGGAGGCAAAATGCAGACCCTACTTAAGGAAGTGAGGGCAGTCAGCATACACAAGGGATACGAAGGATGTAGTGGGATTTCCATCCTGCCCTGGGTGGGTGTGATGGTTGTTCTTGATTGTCAACTTGACTACATCTGGAACTAAAAGCCAAATGTGGAGGGCACACTTGTGAGAGATTTTCCTTAATTTGAAGTCAGAAGATCTTCTTCCTTTAATCCAGATCTTGAGGCAGGAAAACACACCTTTAATCTGGGCCATTCCTTCTGCTGGAAACCTGTATAAGGGCATAGAAGAAAGAAGATTTTGCTCTTGTCTGCTTGCCCTCGCCTCGCTAGCACATCCATGCCTTCACTGGCCTTGGAGTCCGCTTCTTCTGGATTCCATCGTATTCTGAAAACCAGCGGAGACACCCAGCCATGTGAGCTGAGCAGCTACCGCGTTCTCGGACTTCCTGTTCACAACCAGCCATTGTTGGATTAGCTGGACTGCAGCCTGTAAGCCACCCTAATAAATCCCTTGCTATACCTATAGAGAGAGGTGCTGCTTCTCTAGAGAACCCGACTAATACATGGAGGCCGGGTGAGATGCAAGATTCCTCCTCACTGCTTAAAACAGCATGCAATCTAGACCTTTTAAATAGGCATTTCTGGAACTTTCCATACAGCAGCTTCAGGCCAAGGCTGGTGGTTAATAACTGAAGCCACAGAAAGCAAACCCCAGTGTAAGGGTAGAATACTGAGCCAGTATATGGAAAACCCTAACTATTGCTAAATCTATAAGGACTCTGGGGAGATGTTAATCTTATTATTCTTGTAGTTTTACTAAATGTTTAAATTTTTTTCATATCAAACAATCTGGAAAAAAGTAATGTCTCTATTCTCTTAAATATTATTGTTTTGTTTTTGAGGGGTGGGCATGGGAATCGTACTGGGGATTAAACCCGGACTTCACACATGCTGTGTGAGCTGACTGACTTACAAGACAGTCACGTGGTGCTGTAGAAGAATTTAGGGCATAGCCTCTACAGCACCCAGTCGGAAATATACTTACGCATATCTGCTAGGGGGTGGAGGGCTGGCTTTGCAATGAGCACTGGGCAGGACTCACAAACACCTGTAACCAGCTCTCCAGATTCAGTGGGCAGCTGCACTCACGGGCCCGTACATACACAGAAACACACACATGCGCACATAGTTCTTAAAAAGAAGTCTTTTCAAAATAATATGTGTGCGTCAACAAAAGGAAATCTAATGTTATTATTCACGTTCAGTTCGTCTTTGAGGATCATTTGCATATTATGGGCCAATAGGTAACAAGGTCACTTAAAAAAAAATTCTCAAGTCAATGTCTGACACTTTAACCAGAGAGAGCAAGGATGTTGTTTCAAGAATTGTTTTTCTTGAAGTGTCTTGGACACAAGCAGGCCAAGGATCTGGATTCAGTTGTTTGTGTGTACCCCACTTCCGATGGAGCCGGTTAGAGCAACCTCGTGTTGGAGGTACACCAAATCAAGCCTCCTTTTGTCCTGATGTCACTAATCCAACTGGGTCCCTGTACTCTCTCGTTCTTGGATGTTTCATGCCTTTCTTTTCTAGAGGGGTTGTTTTCTCATTTTCAGCCTTGTGGCCAAAATTCAGCTCAAAATGCACTTCTCCCTGGAAGCCGAGAAGGGTCACTTCACTTGATTCTTTCTTCATGCTGAATTCTGTTTCGCTGTGTCCCTTTCTTTCTTGGCTAGGGCTTGCACTGAGTCTAAGAAGAACAACTATGCTCTTAAAAATAAGATGACACGATAAGAGAAAACACTTGGGTGCTATTGTTAAAGCGAACAATAGCTTCTTCCACACCTGTGGAGGTTCTGGCTTATTGGTCTGGCATGGGGCAGGGAGGAAGCACCGCCAAGTCTTACCTCCAGGCGGCTCTGGTCTATGTTACTGTGACACAGGTCACAATGGAGGTTTCTGGTTTTTCAGTAGCACCATGGTGATTCAGCATAGAATAACTCAGAGGATTTTACTCCAGCCAAAACCTGTTGTCAAAGGCCTAGGAGCCTCTGCCAGTTTCTTATTCCATCAATGATGTTTTGTTCTTTGAAAACCTTTCAATTTTACCTGTAATCTCTATTAAATTATAAAAAGGTTTTTGAAACCAGTGAACCTGTCATCTAGTTTTGTTCTGTAGAGTCTTGAATATCCATATTCTGTACTGAGCCATTGGCAGTAGGTGGGATCAAACAGAACACATTTTTTTCTCTATAACTACAGAAACATCATCTGTGACTTAGGTTTCTATACCCCTAATGTATCTTGGGGTCTTATACTTTGCTCACCTCTAGTGCTCCCCACTGCTTTTAAAAAAAATTAAAGATGTCTTATCATGGTGGACTGGTCTGGTCTGTCAGTCTGACCTCCTTTCCTGTGAGTCCTTCCTAGGTCATTGCACTTCAACACTAGTTGCTAAGGCTTAGGGTTTGTGTTGCAATTTTTATGTATTGAAATTTTGGTCCCTAATGTAACAAGGTAAGAAATGTGGTACCTTTAAGAGTTGGAGCTAGTGAGAGATGCTCAGGCAAGTGACTGTGTGCCCTCGGAGATTAAGGTAGCTCAGACAACTTTCTACTTCTCAGGAGAACCCATTATTGCGAAAGCTAGTTGACTCCTGGGTGGTTCCTTGGCTTCCGGTTTCTCACCCGTGTCCTGATAGTAGGCCCTCACCAGAAGTCAAGTCCACCTGTTTTCTCTCCGAAATCACAGCATTAGCTACTACATTATAGTAATGAAACAAGGACGAATATGCCACCGCCTCCCACCTGGCCTGGCCTGTTCTTTCACATCTTCACCTTTACACACGCCACTCAGCGCAAATGTCTTAGAGACGTTTCCTGGTGTGGGATGCCCCTCTGTAGGCTGTGCATGTGTTTTATTACCATTGGTTAATAAGGAAACTGATTTGGCCAATAGCCAGGCAGAATAAAGCCAGGCAAAAAATCCAAGCAAAGTTAAAAGGAAAAGAAAGGTGGAATCTGGGAGATGCCAGTGGCCGCTGGAGAAGCAAGATGTGAGGTAACAAGCTACAGCCTCTTGGTAAAATACAGAATAATAGAAATAGGTTATTTTAAGTTGTGAGAGCTAGTTAGTAATAAGCCTGAGCCATTAGCCAAACAATTTGTAATTAATTTTAAGCCACAGAGGGGAGAGAAACCTCCAGTTACAGTTTTCTCATTCCACAATCAAGTGTTTTTCCTTCCATCACTTTCCATCAATTGATTTTACTTGTTTCTATCCAATGTATTACTACATGTTGATTTATTTTTCTTTGGGATTTGCTATGAGAGTAACTCTCTTGTATGTCCTGTGCTCCATGCCCTGGGGATAGATCCTGGTACTAGACTCTGGTATTGTGTGGACTTGGTCTATGTTTGTCCAGTGGACAGGTGAGCTTCATAGATAATGAATGGCCATGTAATAAAGTTTCTGTGATGAGATCCATTAGAGTTCATCCTTTTTGAAGCAGGGAACTCCTATTAAACAAAACAGCTAAGCATCCCTTCTGCAGAAGAATAACTCGAAGAGATATTTCCTTTTAGAAAGCAAATTGGAAGTTAGTTGACCCCGAAGACACTGGAAATGATATAAGAATTGTCAGTCGCCTAGTTTTAGATCCAAATGAAAACACTAACAATGAATTTTTATTCAAAATCTCGGGCGCAGGGACCAACCAAAGGGGTCAAGTAAAGGCAGCTGCTGCCAAGCCTGACAGCCTGAGGTCAATCCCCAGGACCCACATGATGAACTCTCGCTTGCTGTCTCGACACTCGGTACTCAGACTCCTGCAAGCCGTCCTCTGAACGCCACGCTAAATAAACAGCATGCAAGGAGAAATACCTGGAGCAGGGGCTGGAGACACGGCTCAGTGGTTCAGAGCACCTGCTGTTTTTGTGGAGGATCCGAGGCTAATTCCCAGCGTGGATGCTGCAGCTGACAACTGCCTGTGACTCCCATTCCAGGGCATGGGACATCTACTTCCATGGGTACCGCCTGTTTGTGGTACACATACACACGCCCCCCCCCACACACCTAAATTAAAATAAATGGAAACAAATCTGTGACAGAAATAAGGGCTCACAGGCTGTTAATGACTTAATATACCATATGAGAGATTATGTTTGGTAATTTTTTATCTTACTTTTGATATAGAAAACTGAGGGTGTCTTAGGTCTGAGTTATACTTGAGTTGCAATAATTTCATCACCTTACCACAAATACATACTCCCAGTCATCCATTTTCCATGACTCTGCCTCTCAAACATATATTCGTGTTGTATACTTCCCTTTGGATCTTTTCTTTGTTTTCTCGTGTTTAGATCACAGCACCCTGCACATGAAGGGCAAACATTCACAATTTGTACCGATAGAAAATACAGCTAAGAATTTCCTTCAATGAGAGATGGGTACTTTGAGAACGAGAACTGAAGTCTTGTCAGTGTGACTCGTGAAAAAGTTACCTGGGAGACCATCTTTTTTTTTTTTTTTTTTTTTTTAATGTGAGCTATGCATGTGTGAACATCAGCTCTCTCTTTTACCATCTGGCTCCCAGATATCAAACTCCTGTCTTCAGGGTTGGCAGCCAGGCCCTTTACCCTCCGAGCTAACTTGCCAACTGGAGACCACCCTAGTGGGACCCAGGCATATAAGGATCTCCCCTTCTCTTCTTGTTTTCTCCTTAACCACCTTAGTAATCACAACAATTCTGCCAGCCTGGAAACACTGTGGCTTGGGGGGCGGGGAGAGGGGCGGGTTTATCACCAGCTGAGTGTGTTCAACAGCTCACCAGCAGAGAGCAAGGCTCTTGGCCGTTCTGTCTTCTGAGCAATGTTCACAACTGTTTCTTCACCTCCTGGGCTGTGCGACATTTTCCACTTCACTGAGGCCTCAGGATCGGCCGTCCACCTTCCCACTGCCCTGCGCTGCGGGGACACGCTCTGCTGTTGTTAGGACCCCAGTTCTGTTCTCTTGCGTTGAACCATGCTGGTGATGCCCCGAACACTTCTGCCGCAATGTTCACTCTTCTTTTTCTGATTTGGATTAATGAGGCGGGAAACACACGCGTGCTGATAGGCTTGACTCTTTTCTGTGGAATGTCCGCAACTCTAGCGCCTGAAGAAAGAGGTGTATGTTGCATGGGTTTTATCAAGTCAGTCATTGCAGATGAGAAGCTGCGTTTTCCTTCTTGCTGGGTAGAACTGGTTGATCATTCTCCTATGAGGCCTTGTGGTATTGAATTAAACCACATGCTATTTACGTAGAGTTTGATTTGGTCCGACTGAATGGAAGGCCAACAGCTTTGGTTCTGGCGGTACGATTTAATCAGTTCTATGTCATTATGAGTCTGTTACAGACTATTTAAATTAATACATATCATTTAGAAACTGGAACTTGAAAGGTATGGTTCTTTTTATTCTTATTCTTGATGTTTTTGCTCAATATCCCTGTTCCCTGGCCCTTAAAGCAGAAATGGATACTGTATGAGGAATTCTGGGCCTTTGCAATCCCTAGCCCTTTGAAAGGCAAACAAATAAAAATAGAAACATCACTTATTCAATTGCAGGTTAAAACATCTTCAGTTCCTTGTAACAATAATTTAAACGTGCAGCTGTTCCTTTATGAATTTTTATGAGTTTTTTTTTTCCTGCAGAGAAGACAATTCCGCGACAGGAATATATGAACACAGAGGCTTCCCCTCCTCCTTCCTCAGTTGTAATTCCATCTGTACAGAGCGCCAGTTTGGGCAGCCTCAGCCCAGAATCCTCAGCAGGAGAATCAAACCTCAGCTTCAAAATAAAAACCAAAGAGCTGTGTTTCAACCTTATCTTCTGCAATTAGATTCAGGTATGCTCCACTCGGGGCGCCGTGCCTTACTGAGTTTCAGTCATATCTTCTGCAATTAGATTCAAGCAAGTTCCATTTGAGGCCCTGTTCCTTAGAGCTAAAAGGCAAACACATTCTACTTAATCATACTAATCAAAACGTATTTGCAAATGTTCTCCAGTGTTAGCACTCTGGGATGGAGTTAAACAGCACTGACAGGAAACCCTTATTCAGATGCCGAGCAGGTTTTCAGAATCTGGCATTCAGCATGGTTTGGTGGTGGTTGGGGAAACAACGATACATAATTCAGCTAAGAGTGATTGTATTTTCCTTTATTCTTTAAGCCAGAAGCAATTACTTTTCATTTCAGGCTTAAGACCTGCAGGCTTGTGGTTGGTCGCTGGGGCTCCTGGTTTCAGCATGTCTCCCTGGTTCCTTGCCAGCCACAGTGCTTGGCTGTGCAGGTAGCAGCTGGCCTGGGAGTGCCTCTCCAGCCCACATTCCTGGGCCATGAATTTTGCAGCCCTGTTTATCTGATGAAGACCTCCGGGTAGTGGATTGCTCACGACATTGTCACACAGACCTTGATCAGTGCTGTGGAAAGATACAGAATATTTTTTTCCTCTTGGAATGCCAACCAGTCCTGACTTCCCCAGCTCCTCCACCTGGAATGACTGCCACAGAGGCCTGGTGCCAAGAGCCAAGGAAACCATCCTTATGGCCATCGAAGTCAAGAGTCCCCTCTGCGAGTCTGTCACTGAAGCCGGCTCAGGGGATTCTTGAAAACTACATCTGTCCCTTCGATGAGTCCTACTATGCACAGATCTGTCGTTCTGCTGTACAGTGACCCCGTGGAGTCCTCTGGAAATTGACTCCAGGACCCTCCCTAGCACCTGAGGGTGTTAGATTTGACATTTCTCAAATCCCTGATGTACAACGGTGTAGCGTGTGCAGGTAGCTGCTCATCGTCCTGTACGACTTCCATCATCCCACGTGGCTTTCCACCCAATAGGATGCAGTGCTATACAAACACTGATTACCATGTGCTCTGTAGAGAACACTAACAAAGGAACTGTGCATTTCCAGGGCCACCCTCAAATTTTACAAAGCCAGGTGTTATCAGATATGTATGACGTGTGCGGTGCACATGCCACCTCATGGGTGTGCAGGTCAGGGGATGGCTACGAGAAGCTGATCCTCCACTTCTACTCCTTCATGGGTTCTGGGAAATCAAACTCAGGCTCCCAGGCTTCTTTGGCAAACATCTTTACCTGCTGAGCCAGCTTTCCAGGCCCCTTCTCTTTTTAAAAAACTTTATTTATTATTATTCTCTCGTGTATTACAACCTGATCTCAGTTCCCCTCCACAAGTCCTCCCACCTTCCCCTGATCTAGGGGAAATGGACATCAAACAAACACAACATAATATGCTACAGGAAGATCAGGCAGAAACAAAATCAAGGCTGGACAAGGCAACCTAGTTAGAGGAAAAGGGTCCCACGAAGAAGCAACAGAGTCAGAGACCACCCCTGCTCTCATTATTCGGAATCCCACAAGAACATCAAGTTACTCAGTCATAACATACATGCAGGGACCTAGGTCAGACCCCTCCCTGCAGACTCCCTGATGTCTGCAAGCTCCCAAGAGTCCCAGTCAGTTGATTCTGTGGGCCATGTTTTCTTGGCGTCTCTGACCCCTCTCGTTCCTCCCATCCTTCCTCCACAGAATTCCCCCAGCTCTGCCTAATGTTTGGCTGTGGGGCTCTGCATCACCTCCCATCGGTTGCTGGATGAAGTCTCTCTGGTCTCCTTGGTGAGGATTCTGCTAGTCTCAGATCCCAGGACAGTCTGCAGGCAGGACAAAGTGGAGGTGGAAGGTTTGGTGGCTGGGTTAGTGTCCCAATCCCCCCACTTAAGGCTTTCTTTCCAGCTCTCCTCTGTTAAAAACAAACAAACAAACAAAACATTTTTGTTTTATGTGTAAGAGTGTTTTACCTTCATGTATGTCTGTGTACCACATGTGTGCTTCGGCCCTTGGAGACACTGGATATCTTGTAACTGAAGCTACCAGCGTGTGGGTGTTGGGAACTCAACCCAGGTCCTCTGCAAGGGCAGCAAGTGCTTTTAACTGCTGAATCATCTTTCCAGCCTCCCCACACACCCAGGTTTAATATATATATATATATCCTATAATGTGACTATTTTTTATTTTTATTTATTTTTTTTAAACAATTTTATTTCTTTTCTTTTTTTTTTTTTTTTTTTTTTTTTTTTGGTTTTTTGAGACAGGGTTTCTCTGTGGTTTTGGAGCCTGTCCTGGAACTAGCTCTGTAGACCAGGCTGGTCTCGAACTCACAGAGATCCGCCTGCCTCTGCCTCCCGAGTGCTGGGATTAAAGGCGTGCACCACCACCGCCCGGCTTTTTTGTTTGTTTGTTTGTTTGTTTGTTTGTTTTTGACTATTTTTTAAATAAAGTATGACTTAAGGGTCTGGAGGAAGATTTTGTTTCTATCTGCAAACACCATCGCCAACTTTAGCACACAAAACCTACTCTTCCCTTGGTTAGCAAGAATTACCTGGGGTGGCTTTGTAGTACTCCCCCCCCCTCTTTCATAAACCAGCTTATAAATTCATTAAGAGAGAAGACCCAGAGAACTAGAACTACACATACAGATGGGGGAGGGTGGCTGAAGAACAGGAAGTCCTCCGTTGCCGTGAGTAACTCCAAACATTTGCCTTAACATGTTCAGAAGACAGGAGCTCTGGCTACAATAGGCGTCCTCTCCTCTGCCTGGCTGCCCTCTGCTGGCTCCGAGTGACTGAGACAGGGACCCAGGCTGGGCCTGTGGGAAGACGACTGGTGTGACTTGTGGGTCTGCTGCACGGATCATCAACCCTCTCTTTAATGTGCCTTTGTGTAGCTGCCTCCAGCCTTCCAAGACACCTGAGCTGTTCAGCCGTGAACAGACATCGGTTCTGCCCGCCTATAGCCTCCTCTGCTTACTTCATCCCAGTGCCATCCAGCTATGACTGGCAGCCGAGCCAGGTCCTTCCCCTGCCAAGCACAAACACCCTCCCCTGTTCCCTGGTCCCTGGGAGGCTTCACCTCCTCCATCGGTGAAATGCATTTACAAGGGTCGACCTGGTAATACAATGCTGGAGATAGTCCGAAACTGGAGATTGGTTTCCTGTTTCCAAGGGCGGCAGGATGTGTCAGCTGCTGAGGCAGCGCCCATGCCCTTGGAGAGGAGAAAAACAAGAGTGTGTGGCCAGTCTGTGACCTCTCCCTCCTGCTGTCCTGGGAGGGGACAGGTCTCAGCTCCTGGTCAGGTGACGACATGTCATTAAAAAGAGATGAAAAACTGTGACTGTTTTCCCTTCAAAAATATTCAGGGAGTGCTCTATGGGAAGTAGAACCATTAGTGGGATCCATTTCAGTATTATGGTTAATTAATTTAGGCGGCTTTAATGCTATTTCATTACACAGCCTTGAGAGCTGCTCTGGTAAGTGCCTGTCCCATAAATACTAACATGACCTCATATGTACAATCTCCTTTCAGAAGAATAAATATGAATTATGATGTGGTATTAATCTGCACCCAGCCCTATCCAGACAGCACACAATGCCTCCTGATGCTCTGAACACGGTTCATTGCATTTGGGAAACCACTCAGGTAGGTCAGCTACATTTTAACTCAGGTAGGCCATCTTTATTTTAAGAGCACAGTTGTCAGTCTGGTTGCCTCCCCAAACATAATATTGACAACCAATTTCACCATGCCAGGAACTAAATGGCTGGCTTCTGCATTTCATTCTGAAACTAAATAGGAAGCATTGAAGTGTTAGTGGAAAGAGCTCAGTGCACAGACAAATTGTTCTTCTAAAAGGATTGCATTTTCATTTATATATGCCATCATATTTATTCACACCTCAGATTTCAGCAGGTAAATTTCTATTTACAAAAGATGCTTCTGGTGAGCTAAGTTCTGCTCAGGAACAATATGGTCTAAGCACAAGCACACATTTCCAAAGTCCCCACCATATGAATAGACTCCCTTGGAATGTCAGAATTTTAAAAAGAAAATATTTGGATTTCATCGTTTAGAAGGTGTGCTGTATTTGTTCAATATTATAGCCATTAGCCGGGCGGTGGTGGCGCACGCCTTTAATCCCAGCACTTGGGAGGCAGAGGCAGGTGGATCTCTGTGAGTTCGAGACCAGCCTGGTGTACAAGAGCTAGTTCCAGGACAGGCTCCAAAACCACAGAGAAACCCTGTCTCGAAAAACCAAAAAAAAAAAAAAAAAATATTATAGCCATCTCGGATGTTATTGAAAAATATTTATTTTGCCAATTTGACAGCCTTCTACATAGTTCATGAGTTTCAATTTTGTTTATAGTACTGTGCTTCCATAGTTGGCTTTGGATTAGATGAATGTCTGTGTTCTTGTTGTGGTTTATTAACTGGTTGCCTCTGAGAAATACTTTAAGCTGAAAGTCGTGCCTGAACATCAGCTGTAGGAATCACCATTGCTGGGCTACCTTTAAATCACTTTCTCATGTCATTCCCTCAATAAAAATACATTGACCATGTATGGCCACTGACTGACCCACAGGCGACATGGTTCAGAGCTGCCTCCAGAGCACGTGTTGAAAGTTGTCATTGGGGCAGAATTAAAAGGCAGGACCTTCCAAAGATGACTGCATTTTAGAGGCAGAGCCTTTGCGAATTGATTGACACTGCCATTAAGGGAATGGATCAGTTATAGCAGGAGTAGATTCCTAATGAAAAGAGTGAATTGGCCCAGGTTCTTGGTCCATGGCTTGAGCTTTCCCCTGTTATGAAGCAAAACGGAACACCCCCCTGCCCGCCCCGTATGGTACCCAGCACTAGGCTGTTGGACTTCCCAGCCTCTGGCAGTATTTGTTAGAGCGACAGAAAATGGACTGAGATGGTAGAAACCATGAACATGACCCCTGTCATTCCAACAGATTTGGAGATTTAGGAAGATGTTAATTTGTTTTACCATCAGCACTAAAATAAGCTAGTATCTCTCAGTGTCTTCAGGAGATTGTTTTTAGGACTTCCCTGGGATGCCCTCTGTGAAGTGGTGTAGTCTCTGCACACCTTCCTCTATACTTTAAATAATCTCCAGGTTACACAGAGAACCTCCTGTAATGCAAATACTGTGTTAATGCATGCTCAACTGTGTTGTTTGGACAACAACAAGAAAAAAGTCTATGCATGTTCAATATTGACAATTTAGAAATCATTTCAGTCTATACGTGGTTGATTTGTCTTTATATTGGCATGGTCATAAAATACTGTCTTTCATATTTTAATGGATAGAGGGCTTCTGAAGGCACAGTCAGGAATCTCTGACTTACACACACATGCACACATATACACATACACATGCACACACATGCACACACCTCAAATAAAGGTAATAAAGATTTGTGGTTCATAAGATAATAGGAATCAAGAATATAATAGGCCTCCCTTCTGGGTTGAGCAGCCCACAGGACGTGCCCACTTAGACCTCCCGTTATCTCAGTCAGACACGCGGTGATTCTGTGAGCCAGCTCTACCCTTTGTGCTATTAGAATGCCAGGATGCATATGGAGAAAGTGTGTGGGACTGTTTCTTTGCTTATTGTTACAATGTCTATTCTAACAAGAGTGGTGTGAATTCAATTAAACTGACTACAGAATCCCCAAAATGCTTTTGCCACTGAATCCAAACACCCCAGGGCAACTGTCTGTATTCTGTATTTGGATATTACCAGTCACCAAAACCCTCTTTAGTGTGCTTAAGTTTTGATTCTGACCTATGTGACTCAGCCCAGGTCCACTGCTGTATAGAATTCCCAGTTTCTCATTGCGTCTTCTGAAGCAGTCATCATGCACAGTCTGGGCTTGCTTTGAACTTGTAACCCTCCTGCTTCAGCTCCCAGGGTCCTGGGATGACAGAGTCAGCCACTAGCTCAGTGCATAATTTTTTTAGCCTTTGTACTTCTTAATGAAGACAGTTATGAACTATGATTAAAAAAAAAAAAGCAGGACCGTAGCTAGGCAGCCAGCATCTCTGTTGTGTGGAAGTTGAAGGATATCTTGTTCCTTTGGACCACATTCTTCTAACAGGTTGCCTCACCCCTGCCTCCTGGTGGAGTGAGGGCTGGAAGCAGAATTATTGGCTGGATCAGAAATTGAGCAGACTTTCTTTGATATCTTTGTGGATGTATTTATGACCTTGAACCTTTCCTTCTCATCCCCAGCAGTTCAGTGTCTGCTTACCATCCCGTGAGTGCAAGGACTTCTGGCACAAAGAAGTCTCAGGAGCTGGGACCAGCGTTTTAATCTGGTGCCCACATCATCATTTTCCTCACTGTTTCATGTTTCTTCTGGGACACTGGCCTTAATTCAAGGCCCCCTTGGTTGGCATCCAGTCTTTAGTCAAAATCTTTGTTTTTACCTAGAAATATTCCTATCTTTGCACACTCCTTTGTTCCTCCCTCTCAAAGTTAAGGTCTCCTGCTCTCCCTTCCCCTCAATTCTTCCCTCCTCTACCGCCTTAGGTGTGGAGGTGGAGGAATTCATCTTCATCTTTTATTGCATCTTCTGTTGTTCCCTCCATTAGATCTCTTTCTACTTACATCCCTCTATAAGACTGCCCCACCGAGGGGTGGTTAAGAGGATCTGCTGCTCTTGCCGAGGAGCCATATTCCACTCCCAGAATTCATATGGTGGCTTACAACATTCTGCGTCTCCCTTTCTAGGGGACCCAGTGTCCTCTTCTGACCTCCACAGGCATTGCATGTTCATGACACACATGCGCACGCACACACACACACACCCCTACATACATGCAAAACACTCATACACATAAAATAAAAATAAATAAACTTGAAAAAATTTACAAACGAGAAGTTCATGTCTCTTCTAGGGGGATGGATTGCGACCCATTTGTGAGGTGCTACACCCAATTAAAGCACTCTGCTGTTTTAAGAATACTATATGTTATCACCCCAAAGTGATATCCCAATTTGCAATTCTGATCATTTTGCTTTCATTTTTACTTTTTTTTTTTTTTGATGTTTTCTCTTCAATTAGTTTCAGGATAAAATTCAAACTCCCAAATCTGTTATGCAATGACCGTGGTCATCTGGTCTTGCGTCTGTCTGTACCCACATGAACTATTTTATTATGACCCCCAAGTATGTTTTTTTCTCAGACCCCCATGTAATTCCATTTATGGAACCACTCTTCTCTTTTTTCCTTTTAATAATGCTCCTCCACCGTGGGATGAGGGCTTTTCCTGTATCCCCCGGCGATTATTGCGCTCCCCTGAGATATTTATCCCTTTCTACTGAGCCTGAGAAGTCCGGAGAGTCTTTGCACATTCACGCTGCATCCCCAGCGCTGGCATCCACTGAGTGCTTGATGGTTGGATGAATGAATAAATACACAGTCGGGCAAGTTTTAAAGACAGAAGGATTGCAGCATCCTCCAGTACAGCCCAAACCAAGGCGTAGGAAAACGCTTAGCAGGCAGATTCTACTTCTCTGAGCTTCAAATGCTACTCAGCCTCAGACTGATTTATAAGAGATGAAATCCGTCAGCACAATTCTCCACAGGACCTTTGACTTTCTGCAAACCTTTCAATTTCATAGATCTTTGTGGGTGTGGCTTGAAAACCCCATCCTACATCTCCACAGTAGGCATCTCTTTGACAATCTCTTCCGTTTGAACATTTTACTTGGAACATTCTAAAGCATGAAGGATGCCTCTCAACTGAGAGACTTTCATCCTTATTGCCGGAAAAATGAACTTCTAATGCTTTATGATAGCGAGTCACACAACTGTCAAGATCACCCTGCGGAAGCCGGACTTTGATTCGGACCTCAGATCTACATTTGCCTAAGAGGTGGGAATGACAGTGGGGTGGCCTCCCCCACTTTGTTCTTAGAAGTCTTTTTCAATGGAGTTGTTAAAATTCTATGAAAGTTTTGGAAAGTAACCTTAACAATTTCTAGCCAAAATGGGGCTGATTTGGGCAAATCTCAGTGGAAGTGATAAGACGCTATCGAGACAGATTTTTAGAGATAGGCTCATTATCTTTGATTAACTCAATTTATCCTGAACAAAAAAGACAAAAAGGATGCCAGAACCCCAGCTCTTCACACCTGCTTCTAAAACATTTCTTCATAATGAGTTGTTTTAATAACATATTATATTTAATTGCCCTATGGATGCTATTGACATGTTATATAGATACACCAGGCCATTTGTATAGCTATGACATGAAGACAGAAGTGAGACTGGGGAAAGGATTATTGGGGAGGGGATAAAGAGGAGCTAACGGGATGAGAACAGTCTAAAGACATAGTTGTCTTTTACATAGCTCATCATGTGCAATGATGTGGTACCCATTTAATTTCTGCAGTCATGCATCATACATCCCATGTGTCTGTTTGTTATCATTGCCCAATATGTCCTCCATATTTTCTGCCTCTGTTCTGACTTCTCTCAGTGATGGGCTGTGAGCTAGATGTGTAAGGGCCCGGAAGGCGAAACCTAAGTGGCATTTTCCATGGAGCCTGAACATGGAAAATGTTCCATCCTATGGTGTCTAACATGTAATAATCACTTTACTGTGATGATAATGAATACAGGAACCTATAGCTGCCTGATGAAATGTGAACATTGCTGAGGCTGTGGTTGCGCTATCTGTTCTGGTTAGATTTGTATCAACTTAGCACAAGCTACCGTCATTCAGGAAGAAGAAACTTCTTTTGAGAAAATGCCTCCATCAGACTGACCTGTAAGCAAGTCTGTGGAGGGATTTTCTAAATTAATGCTTGATGTTGGGAGGACAGCCTTGCTGGGAACCATGTGGCCTAGTTTCAGATCAGCATATGAGTGCTTGTCTAATGGGTCTCCATGAGGCAAATTCCGTATGCAATCTCGTACTCAGCAAAATCCAGTGGACTTCAGACAGCACAGACCGCTTACTGCTAGAACCACGCGGCCTGCACACCCTTATCTCTCATAATATTGATGATTCTTGGTGGTGTTTAGCGTCATTTTGTCAACTACACATTGCTGTGGGAACTCCTTTAGTCAAGGGGCCTGTGTATGCTTTTCGTCTGCATTTATAGTACATGAGACCATGCTCAAAGCAGGCTTGTAGGGACATATGTGATTATTCCTAGAAAGCCCATATTTTTTTTCCTCAATTATTTCCCCCTAAAATTCTTTGGGAACTGGTGCATCTCAGATGTCTTATCTGGAAATATCAGCTGTCACACCAGACCTTGGGAACTTTTCTGGTTCAGTGCTGACATGATTGGAAGCAGTAAAAGTTAATGGGTAGTTGAAGAAACGCAAGCTAACTGTATGCAGGCATCTTATGGAAAATAACCTCTATTTCCGTAGATATGTTTTACTAACTTTTGAATGCTACTGTAGCTCTGGAAAATGTGTGTCTGTGCTAAACACTTCTTAGCATTGTAAGGACAGGATGTACCTGGCTCCCTCCACAATTAGCCAAGCCAGCAAAATGCTAACTGTTGCTTTTGGTTTAAAAGTTGTTTTGATGTAAAGCTTGGAAAAACATATTTGATATATTTTTTTTTATATCCTGGAGGTTAATTTGTTTATGCTGGAGGGTGGAAAAAACATACTTGGTTTTGATATGTAAATAAAGACAGCTTGAGCTATTTGGGGCTGGCCACCTGCGTGAAATTCGTCTGGTACTCAAATACTACTTTATTTCTTCACACCGATGCCCCTTCTGAGTCTCAGGACTTGAACCTGGGCTGTGGTGAGACTGGAACACCACCTACGACGGGCAATGCCAACCCTAGGCAGGTGGCCCTGGGTTGTATAAGAAACCTGTGTGAAAGCAAGCCAACGAGCAGCACCTGTCTGGACTTCCTGCCTCTGTTCCCGCCTGAGCTCGTGCTCTGACTTCACAGGATGGGTTGTGAGCTGGAGGTGTGAGCCAAACAAACCCTTCCACCCCCGAGCTGCTTCTGGTCACCGTACGATCACAGCAGCCGAAAAAACAAGCTGGAGCAGTATCGTAGCCCTCAATGGTCTGTATCAGTTACCAAGAAATTCAGCCTCCCAGGAAGGCCACGAGGAAAATGCCCAACCTACGCCCTTCCTGACGACTCACAGGCCACGTGTAACCCGTTTTCACTTGAGAGCTGTTTTCATTATGCCATCTCGAAGCTGAAGGAATCCAGGAGAGGTCAGATTGGCTTTTTAGGGGAGAGGGGTGTGTTCCTGGGGTTGGCCTCAGCTGAGTGAGTGTTCATCTGAAGTTGCTTGCTGTCTTGCGGGAGTCTCATCAGGATGTCTCAGCGATCTTTGAATTCACTGTCTAGCCAAGCTGGCCTTGAACTTAAGTTCTTCTTTCTTCTGTCTCTGGGTAGCTGGGATGATGAGCTTGCACCGCAAGGCCTGGAAAAGTTAACTGGTTTTCTACACCCTGGTTGTTCCGTTGGTAGATCGATGAGGGAAAGACCAGAACAGTTGTTAAACTGTATTTCAGCAGTGCTGTGAACTTTGGATCTTGTGGATGACCTTGAACTCTTGAAGTGCGCTTGCTGTTCTAGAAACACAGAAACTCCTGTCCTTGTATATGAAGTTGGATGGTAGATCTACTATCTACATGAAGAGGTGAAAGTCCCTCATGAGGGAATAGCTTGGGGGGACACGCCTTAAAGCCAGAGCCCAGTCCTGAGAGCTGGGGAACCCAGTCTTCCCTTGTCAGCTTTTTCTCAGTCAGAAGACTGCCAAGGTTGATTGCCAATGAGTCCTCATTGGACATGTTCACCCCCAAACTGCTTCTCTGTCACTGCTTCCAAACAACTCTTTCCCTTGGTGGGATACACTCTTAGCTCAGAGGCTGCACACACTTGATTTCACCGCAGCATTTAAAGACAGCATATAGCACATAAAAGTAAATAACATATTGTGAACTAGAGAGCTGCATAGACAGACAAGACAGGCAGATCAAACATTTCCCCGAACAGGCTATGCATCTGGGCAGTCAGCTGTTTCAGAGTTATATCCTGAAACCATAGCCTTTGGGTCACTTGTTCTCAGTGTTCCCCCAAGAAAAAGTAGGAAGCGTTTAGCCTAGAGACAACATTAAATGTACCGAGAAGCGCATTTCCACTGTTCTGTTAGTATAGCTTCTACCTAGACAACCCTCATGGTTTTTGATATTTTTTTAAAATAGGAAACATTTCTTTCCCCTCAAAAAAAAAAAAAAATTCAAGTCTTTTCAGTGTTTGCATCTTCAAGACACAGAATTAGTCAGTGCTTATCCATAGAACATGTATGTAATCCAATATGATCCTATAGTACAATAGGAATTTTAGTTTTGACACCTAAACGCATACAACAAGAGTTGACCTTAATGAAGATCACCGGCTCTGAGCGCCTGAGTCGCTCACAGAGGTTGGCAAGCTGTCACCCGCGATTCAGAAATCCAAGGCCCTCTGCGTGTGGCAATTTACGAGGCCTTAAACCCTGTCATCTCACTCACTGGGAAGTCTGCCAGGCTTGATCCTGGACGACTGCTCCAGACCCGACAGTGTTGGGAAAATGAATAGGCGCACATGCTTTTCCTAAAACCCCTGATCTTCTAAGGCTTGAAATGTGGCCGGCACTAGAGATTTGGTCAAGGACTGCTCAACTGTACCTTCCTTGAAAGAGAAAGACCTTGACAGAATCACAGAGCAGCAGAGCCAGGTCAAACCTGTTGCTCTGTGGGACTCGGTTGCTACCATAACGTCTTGTACATAACACTTGGCATCATGATTTGTCTTCAGTCTTTCAATTTGGAGCGGTGTCACAGCTCTTCCTGAGAGAAATTGCATTTTTGGAAAATAAAAACTTAATTGCTTCTGATTACAGCATAAGTATAAAGAAAACTGGGAAACATGTAAAGGCCTGAATAAAATTTAAAACCACACTCCATCTTGCTTCTGACACAGAACCTAAGTTACTACATGTCATTAAAACTACTTTTGTATGTTTGTCCATAAAATAGAACACAGTATTTTCCAAAAGCACTACTTTTAACAGCTACAGCATACCCCACAGTAAGAACGCACATGGCGTATTGAATCCCTCTAACTGTGGGGTGCTCAAGCCGGCTCTAAGTTTTAAAATGGTGAAAGAGAACATGTTCATTCATCAGAGTCTTAGCCACAGAGTCACTCAACGTGAAAGCACTAATTCAGCTTACGTGGGATCTTAGATTTAGACGCTGGAGAGTCTGGGAGGAGATCAAGGGTAAAAGCACCGGGTTCTGGAGCGGAGGCTCTGGAGCGGAGCTGGTTCAGCCTGCCTCAGAGACACCACAGAGCCGCAGGGAACAGCAGAGAGTGTGTGGGGCGGGGCGAGGGGAGCCGAGAAGCTCCCTGAGCTGAATTCTAAAGGTGTCACAGTTGAATCAACTGACAGACGTGTTGAACCAGCTACAATGGTTAAGTTCCCACGCATTTCAGCAGAAGGAGCTGCTCAGTCACGTGCTCGGTTTTCTTTCAATGCTCACAGTTGTTCCTCTGAGAGCAGCCATGTGCTCTGTGAGTTTCATTGAAGATCTGCTTCACAACAGTGTGACAAGGGACAGAGAGAGAAAGATGGCAAGAGTCCCCAGCAGTTGCTTCCTTTGTGCAGAGAGCATTCTAAGACATCCCAAGGCTCTTGAAACTGTAACTCCTACAAAATCTTACATATACCGCTTTGCCTATACCTAGGTATAAATGTTAAGGTCATTTTTAGGCACAGCAAGAAATTAACCACAGTAATAAAATATAATAAATATGGTGATATACTGCAAGAAAAGTTATTTAAAGGTTAAAAAAAAAGAAGGGAAAGGCCATCTTACATTCAACAAGTACCATGGGTACTGGCATTTCCACAGCTGTGTGGACATACCAGCACATGTAAAGAACTCTCAAGCTGGGTCCAGCAGATGGTGGCTAGGAGCACCATTTTTACCATAAAGGAACCAAACAGGGTCCAGCGAGGCGACTTTGCAGTATCCAGTTGTCTGGTGTTCAGGCGACTCCCACCCAGACCCATTTCCAGAATGTCTGGTGCTGACACCTACCGCCGGCCCGCCTGTGTAGACAGGTGAACCCTGCTGTAACACTCGGAAGCAATTAGCGGTGTGAACACCGGTCCTGGAAATACTAGCATTCACCTAATTGGTGTAATTTAATTAAGCAGTTAATTTCCTTCTGGCATCTGTATAAAAGGAAAACAGGAGGGAAAATAATCACGGATTATGAACTGCTTTAAGCTTTCCAGCTACTGTGTCATGAGCTATAGCCAGGGATCTCTGAAAAGCAAAGAGGAAAAATAAAGGAAAATGAAAATTACAACTAAACTTTCAAGAGGCAAGGAGGGCATAATTTCTTTTGAAGGACATATTGGCTTGAAAATATTTATATTTCTTATAAATTAATCATTATGCAGCAATATAAGATTGTATAGAATGCCGAATTATACAGTAACATAAAAGCCCTGAAGACTGCCTTTGAAATACTCAAAGCCTTTGCTTCATCAACTGGTATTCAATAATACTCCCTGACAATGCTTAACCTCTTTCCAGTCTCCATCTTATCAATCAATGAACAGTTCTAATGAAAATCAAATCAAAGTGACGTGACAGATAATATTATAAATCTCTAGACAGAAGGAATGTCACAATACAAAGACTAAAGCAGCCGACAGGATGATCCCAAAATAATTAGGACATCAGGAAGAGCTCTTGGTAAAAAGCGACGTGGTCACAAAAGCGCTCCCCTCCTTTCCTAAAGGGGCATTTCATGCTTTTCTTTCTTACAGTTTAAGTGTGTCTATATGTGAGTGTTTGTGCGTGGATAGGAGGGAGGTGCCTGTAGAGGCCAGAGGAGGGTGTCGGACCCCTGCAGTTGCAGGTAGCTGTGAGCAGCCTGACCTGGGTACTTAGAAACTGAACTTTGGTCCATTGCAAGAGCAATAGGTTCTTAGTCCCAAGCCATCCCTCCAGCCCCCCTTCCATGTTCTATAGTAGGATCCCGTGAGTTTCTATACATAATGTTCTTGCCCATTTCCCATAGAGAATAGTATATATGCCATAGTGCTCCCAAAGGGAATTTTTTTCTGTCTTTCTCAAGGCAACTTTCTTTTCCTTTAAAAAAAATGCTTTGAAACATGAAACATTCTTTTATTAAAGGCCTTTCTATTTTTTTTTTCAGTTTTGAACTGTCGGATGGCACTGCTAATTAATCTTCAATTATAGAAATAAATTAAAATAACCTAAGGAATGAAAAGAGATTTGAGGCTCATGTACCACAGAATAGCATAAAATATCTCTGTATGCCAATTAGAGAGACACTGCAGAGTCTTTTCAGTTTTGCATATGCTATTTAAATAAATTGTCGGAAAAATATAGAACGCAGCTACATATGCATGGTCATAAATTGCTATTTCACTTTAGTGTTCACATAAAATTAAAACGCGCACACAAGCATGCGCACACATTGCATAGATAGTAATATGAGCCATATATAAATTGCTGGGTATAAACATAGATACTTAGAATGCAGTTTGACAGTATGACATTCAATAAAACAGCAACAGAAAGCAAGCCTACCATATGGCTTCCCATTCTTGAGTTTTTTGTTTGTTTGTTTGTTTGTTTGTTTGGTTGGTTGGTTGGTTGGTTTGGTTTGGTTTAGTTTGTTCTTGAGACAGAGTTTCTCTGTATAGCCCTGGCTGTCCTGAAACTCGTTCTGTAGATCAGGCTGGCCTTGAACTCACAGAGATCCGCCTGCCACTGCCTCCTGAGTGCTGGGATAAATGGTGTGTGCACCAACACCTGGCCCAGTCACGAGTTTTTAACTAGGTCTTCGATAGCAAGCATGAGATCCTTTCTGTGAAGCAGGCCTCACATCCAATCAGAAGGCAGTTGGCTGCTTCCATAACTTTCATGTCGCTATTGCACCAGTGGCTGTGTCTCATCATCATGTTTTAAATAAGGTAGACAACTTCACTGACATTCCAGAAATGGCACATGAGTGCGTCCTTTACTTCACGAAATCTTTGCTCAGCTGCCCTCTCGGTTTGCTGTGCTGTCTCCACACTGAGTAGATACCTACACAACCGTTCATTCTCAGTTCAAAAACCACCTCCCCAGGAAGCTTTCCTTGATTCCACTAGGCATAGGATTTGCATTATCATATACGTTCATGATATCCAGTCTTATACAGCACATGGTTTATGAATGTGTATTGATATGATTGATTATTATCTGTGCCCCTTATAGGTAAACTAGCACCCACACTCTTCAGTCAATACACTAATTATATAATAAAATCTGTAAGTAGAAGTGCTGATTTTAATTTTACAAAGATTTAGCAAAACTTCGGAAAATGAAAGGGAATTTTCTGAAAATAATACTGACATATTATGCCAGAATAATAACATGCCTTGATAAGTGAGTCTGATGGTACTCAGTTCTTCAACAAGCATCTGTTTCCTCCCTTTGAACCTGGCCAGTACTATGGTTGCCTTGATCAAGATAGTATGGTCAAAAAACATGCTGTGCTAAGTCCACACAGAGCTCTTAATTGACCTGAGAGCTTCTATTTCTCACCTTCAGGAAGCCAACTACCAAGTAAAGAGTGAGATTATTCCAAGACAAGCCACGCGCAGAAGCCCTGGAGGAAGAGACCCGTGTTGCTCAAGGACATGAGTGTGGTGAATAAAGAAGTTGCAGGGAAAGTGGTTTCTCCAGCTCTAGCTGCCCCAGCAAATTGTGTGTGAGTCAAAGAGAAGCACCTAGACCTGCCCTTGCCAACCCCAGGGCAAGAAGCCAGGCAGCTGACAGACACACAGACAGACATGAGAAGCAGTGAAAGTAAGATACACAGAAGGAGAGAAAAGCAAAAAGCCCTGAGGCAAAAGGTAGAGACAGAGAAACAGGTTAATTTAAGTTAAAAGAACATGCCAGAGATGAGCCTAAGAAGCTAGGCCGACTGATAACTAATTAGAAGTCCCAGTGTCGCGATTTGGGAGCTGGTTGTTGGACCTAAAAGAAAAAGTCTGGTACAGGTTTACGTAATGAATAGATGAAAATGTCCCCAACAATGAATGAATGCCACGAGAAAGAGAAATCAGGCAGTTATGAGGCTTTACAAATTTTCCTCTCATCTTCTTCTTCTCCAACTAATTTTTCCATGTCACCAGGGAAGTGACTAACTGTATTAAACACTTACTATATACATGCTTTACCCGAACCAGTGTATATAACCCCACAGGGTAGGCAGGTGTCATTTTCATTTGGTGAGCAAGAAAAACATGAAGTCATGATAAAATTAGTTCACCATAACTCATTAGATAGCAAGCCGGCAATACCAGAATTTTAGCAAAGGGCTGTCTTAACTAGTAGGAGAGGAAAGGAAAAGGTTAATTTAATTTGGCTCCTATAATAACCACACGATGTGGGAACTTCCACGTCTGCTATCAGGTAAGGCTTGGAGGCTTGGAAAGTCAAGCAAATCGTGTGCTAGCCCACAGCTGCGACGGGGCCAGGCTTCAAATGCAGCCTGTGAATCCTCCAGCACCCACTGCAGCTAACAGGCATGTGGAGCAATAGAATCACAGGCTTGGGGACAGGTAGCGGGCCTGGCATTACCTCATTTCAGAAACACTGAAAAGTCTTGTGAAGGTGGACTGATGAGAGGGTGGGAAGGGAACCCCATCTCGGGGTCAAGTAAGCCCAGCGCTCAGTGCCTGAATGGAGGATCTAGCAATAAGAATATGTGCCCATCTGCCAACAGCTCTTCAGAGTGGCAAGGAGTGCTGCACCTAGTGACAAAAGTGGCAGCCGGGATCCAGCTGCGTCATCAGGCTTGGGGGATTTGGGGAAGGCCTTGTGAAAGGGCAAGCCCTTCATTGATTGGCGGGGTGTTTTTTCTGGGTTTTGTTTGTTTGTCTTTGTTTTCCTGGCACGTATTATTTGCACAAAACAATGAGTTTCGTCACAACTTGCACTTTCCAGGAAACAGAACACCATGGGCAGAATCCCAAGTAAGAGACAGGATGGGGCAATGAACAGAATTGAGGCTAGAGAATTGGTGGAAGGCATCTCGTGGGCTGTTCTGCGGGGAATGAGAATGGCTCCATTGGATTTTTAGTTTGGAAAAAAAACCCATTTGGCACAAGGCTGCTGCTACAATAACCCATGGAGCTGATAATTTAGAGCTAGGTGGTGACATGTGGGTGGAGAGACACAGGTGGATCTGAGCCACTTTTAAGGAGATAAGTCTGTCAGAATACATGATTGATCAAATGCAGGAGCCAGGAAGAAACAGGAGCAGATATCACTTAGAACACTTGCTTGCTCATGCGTCCACATGGACTAGGGGGCAGGAGAAGACGGGAAGACGGCATTGGGTTCATCTCAATTTTGTTGTTGTCATTAAATGAAGATTGAAGCATTGTTGAGATCAAGGTGGCATTTGAAGTCATGGGCCTATAGGAGCCCACCCAACCCAACTCACAAGACAGGTGAAGTTGGGAGAAAAACAATGGACCAGAAGCAGACAGACAGACACACTGAAGCAAAGAAGCCAGAAGAAAGCTCTGCCACTGAGGTGAATGTCAGGAATATTCCAGCACCACACCAAAACAGTTTTCCATCCACCCAAGAGCAAACACATCGGTCCTCTGGCATTGCCGACCTGGCATTTCACTGTCTGATGAGGAAACAGAGCCACCCTACAGACAGCCTTGTAGGGCATTGTGTAAGCACATATAGAGATACATAACCATCTTAACTGCAGAGGACGTTTTCCTTCACACACGTGCACACACACGTTACACACACACACGTTCATTACATCTGATTGCAAAGGCTTTCCTTCAAGCTATTTCTTCTCCCCATGAACTTAAGTATGAAATTCCCATTAAAAAATCCTCCTGGGAACTTGCTTTCTCAGGCCCACTTCAGCCTAGGAGAGACAGACATAGATCTAATCTCCATGGGAAAAAGACAAGACCCTTGACCTTGTAGAGGCTACAAAACACAGCAGGAGTGAGAATCTAATTCAAGTATCTCGTATCCAAAACTGAAGCTGCATCGAGAGTTTATGTATTTCTCCACCCTCGTGAAGTCAATCCCAGGTGGTTTTAGAAACGGAGATTAGAGCTGTGTCTAGGTTTTAGAACCCACACTCTGGCACCAGCATCCCCCTCTCTGTAACTCACTGCCTGTCCACTTGACCAAACACCCCTCATTCCTTCAGAGGTTAAAGGAGATCTTCCACACCAAACACCCCTCATTCCTTCAGAGGTTAAAGGAGATCTTCCACACTGAGTTTCTGCCTAGTTAAGCTTTCTGTAAATGTTTCTGTGTTGGAGTCCTTAGGGTTTAGCGCCAGTTCACAGATCCACAGTGCTTTCCATATCATGTTTCTAGCACTTGTGAGGCACATGGACCCCTTTGAGCCCTCTGTCTCTTTTAATATCCCCAATCCCATGCCCAAAGAACCACCCCAGTGAAAGCTCATCTTGTAACGGCTAAAAGCTAAGGAAAGACTAAAGCAGGAAATTCTGCTTTAATCCTGAAGTATTTTGTGTCTAAATTGATTTCAAATGCAGAACAATATTATCAATAAAAAAAAAAAATCTGCCACAGCCTTCAACACCCAAAATAGGGAACTAGAAAAAGATAAAGGTTTGTCAAATAGGATTGGCCCGCGCCGATCCTCCACCCTTCACTCTGGTCATTTCCCGAGCCTTTCTCCTACTTTACCCACAGTGCTCTGTTTCCTGGAACCAGCTCTAGGTATGCCAGATTTTAAATATGAAACTAGTTATAAATATTTTGATATGTCTGAAGGCCAAATGGAACAACTTGGTAATACTCTGTACTTTACTATTCACTGCTATAGTCTCAAAGGCTAGCACGGTCTGTGGCAGAGCAAATACACACCAGACCCATCATTACAAGCATGGTGAGACCGTGACCATCAATCTGAGGCCTCTGTCCTGTTGGAAAGCGGGAGGACACTGGCATGACTGATTGGTCAGTGGAGGTGCAGATGCTGTTCGACCTTTGATGAGAAATCATGTTCGAAGTCTTCTGTTCAGCCCCTGTCGATGACCTTAAGGAGGTCAGTCAGTTGTGCAAGCGTGAGGACCCAAATGTGACATGAGAACCCATGTCAAAAAGCCAGTCATGTGATTCATGGGTATACGCCCCTGCTAGCAAGGCAGATTCCTAGGGCTCACTGGCTGGCCAGCTGGCCAGCCTCCCCTCTAGGCAAGTTGCAAACTAATGACGAATCCTGACTTGACGGACAAGGAGGACAGTGCCTAATGGATGATACCCAGGGCTAACCCCTGCCGCACATGCTCACATGCACCTGTGTGTGTGCATACTTCAACACACACCGTGTTAATGGATTATAGTTACTGAATATCTGATGGCCTGCAGGTACTATTTTAAATACTTTTAAAGCTCCTTTCTTAATAATACTTTCAAAGTGACCTTCTGATAATGGGGTCACTATTTTCCATTTTATGAAAGAGGATAGAGCTAAGGCAAAGTGCTGTTATGTCTAAGATCATGCAGGAAGGAAAGCGACTCCTCACTTTCACCCACATAGTCTAGCACCAGGACCTAGCTCTTACGTTCTTTAACACGTCTCTCTGCTGTTCATTGATGGGAAAATTTTGCCTGTTTCCCATTCTCTCCACTGTACTAGAAACCGACATTAGCTAGCGGTTTCCCCAGCCTTTTGTTTCTTTCTGAACCCACACAAAATACATTTCCTAGGCTGTTCCATGTTTGTTATAACTGGGTGAATGAATGTTAACCAGAGGAATATGGCCAGATGACTGTGTATCTTTCTAGGCCTGACCCACCATACCTTTTACACACAGCACTCTGTGTTCTTCCTCATGGACCTGGGGCCATGTGCTGAAGAGTCGAACCAACAAAATAAAAGATGGATCCTTGATGCTGCTTGGAAAAAGAACTGCAGGACAAGGAACCCCAATACTAGGCTGAGAGGTCAAGATATACGTTTGCCACTTTGTGACATCATATGGGGTGGTCCTGCTGTAACAATGACAGAAAAATGAACTTTATTATTAATAATGAGTTATTTCAGTAGCATTGGGTTGATCTACCCTTTGTCCTCTTGGACGAGTCTCTAGCACCTTGTACATACTTTCCTTAGAATTCTCTTCCTCTCTTTAATAACTCACATCCTAAAATATTACCCCATTCCTAAACCAAGTCCAACCATGTCAGCAGCTTTCTTCTATGGCTGCCAGCCACAGCGACAGCTCTTCCCCCAGCCTCCTAGAGTGCTTTGTCACTTGCTTCCTCACGCTTATCATAGTTCCAGTTCTGCAGAGCTTGGGTGTTTTTTCCTGGGAAGATCCTGAGCGTTTCAAGGTCAGAGATCATCTGAAGCTATTTGCATTGCTCTGAAGTGTGCGGTGTGTTGTTGTTGCGCCTCCAGCGTTTTCCGGTAAATATGCATGAGGAAAATGAACTCGTAGATGGATTAGCTTCCATAAAGTCCATTTTCCTGAGAACAGCCTTCCACTGCTGAAGCAGGAGGCGTGTAAACAGTCATTTACTGGATTTGGGGTGTTTTTCCTACTCTTCTCAGCAGTATGCACATTCTAACATTTCTTGACAAGTGCTTAGAGGAGACAGAAGGCACGGTTATCAAATTTCAGATGGCATAGACGAGAAGTAATAAATAATGCACAAGATGACAGAATCAAACTCAGACAAGTGGGAAAGAGGCAGACGACATCAAATGAGGATAAACTACAAAATTAGATTTGCCAAAAACAAGCTACGCAATTTCAGTATGGAAGATACAGACAGCACCTATTTATGGGGGAGACTTACCCATTTTGATCACGTGCCGGGCTAACACGAACCCTGAGTGACACACAGGTCCCTGTTCACAGCTGGGCTGAGGACACCGAGTGACAGAAAAGTGTTGAGTCTCCAGTGAGGCACAGACACAAATATTGGTGGCTGGGTGACGGCCAACTGGAGGTAGATGCAACCTTTCTATTGAGTACAGTTCATAGCAACAAAGGACAGGAGGAGAAACAAAACCTTCTGTTTTAACCTTGGCACATGGGCGAACTTTTACCTTCCGAAGACAGGTGGGAATCTTCCACCTAAAAACTATTGCGTGATTTCTGATTTTTAAGCTAGTGCTAATAGGGCAGACTGGGCCTCTTGAGAGTTTTGATTTAAAAGAACCTAGAAGGTCTTAGAGACCTTGCTTCTAATCACAGCTGTCCTTCACTGAAGGCCTCTCATTTCAGAATCTGGGAGGTGCTCTATCAACTGTAAATGCACGTCATCCTCAGGGGACAGGGAGAAAAGGGACACCCCATGCACTCTGGGTTCAGCTGAGACAACACTGTAGGATAGCCCAGGAGAACGTCTTCCTAGGTATCCAGACTTCCTAAAAGTTAGGATCAGAGTTTAGCAAGAGGGCTGGAATACAGACCTTGACACTAGACCACTGGAAAAATGAATGCAGTGAGCACAGAAGCCCAGGCCCTGGCCCGGGTGTTTGCACTTGGATTGCGGGTGCAAAGCACCACACCTGGTCCAAGGGGAGAAGGCAATAGCCGTCTTTTGGAGGTGCACCCTTGATTTTGAAGATGGTCCCTGAGTGCCTGTCAGTTAGACAGAGGAAGGATTCTCTCACATCCGCATACCATGCCTTGGATGGGATAAGGGCATGGTGACATTCACCAAAAGGAAGACAACTAGGGTGTTAAAGGACTTTGGAACCAAATCAGCAGCTGCTTTCTGCTAGGTCAGGCTTTAAGAGTGCTGGGGTCAGGATAGATGGCAGAAAGGTCAGATTTGCCTTCAAGTACGTGAATGCTGTCTTGTGAAAGATTATTTTAGAGGTGCTGTTAGGCCCAGATCGCTGGGTCCCCCCAAACCACCATGGAGTCTACACTTATATGTAAAAGCAAAGAGTCTTTATTAAAGCCTAAACTTGGATTCTCCGTCCGGCACAGCGGTTGAGAGCAGAGATTGCCAAGCCCAGTTGGGATAGGGTTTTTGTCATTGTGGAGGTTGGGGTGAGGGGATTGCCAGGGTTTGGGACCCTGATTTGCTGACATTTGTCTAGGGGTCTTGGCAAATGGGGAATAGGTGAGTCCCAGTTCAGGGATCGCTGGTGTTCTTATCTAATCTTATCTAATGGTTGGAATGTAAGGTACTTACTTTAGGTGTTGGCCCTCCCTGAGTGACGTCAGTTTATGGTTTTTCCTGGAACGCAATGCTGCCTGTCCTGGCAGCTGTGAGGTCTGGGCCCCACATGTGGCCAGGCCACCCTGGGCCCCATTATGTGTGGCCAGGCTTCCCTGGGCCGGATAGTGAAGCCTCCATGTTGAAGATGGTCCCCTTGAACAGAGCATACCCCTGGATTATTTAAACTGTATTGTGTGAAAGAGGAAAAACTGGGAGCTTTGTGTCACTGTGAAACAAAGGAAGCCTCTTGAGATAAAGAAAAGGAAGGTCAACAAGGAGTTCTGTGTAGTGTGTGTGCCCACTGCAAGGGTGAGGTGGCAAGGAAGTTGGCATCTCTTCCCCAAGGTCAAGGAACTTATGTGCAGGTGACAGTGTGCACATTTCTATCACAGGAACAGTATGCTTGCTCCTTACTCCTGGCAAACACATTAGATCACATTTTCTTCAGAACTGGTTGCAGTGGGAGAAGTATTCTAAGGCTAGATTTTATGTTATCTGAGTTTTAGGGCAAAAGTTCCCAGCTCTGAGGATTCCCATGGGCTACCTTCAGCCACTGGTCCTCAAGAGAAGAATAGTGGTGAATAGCAGAGAAAGGAGACTTAATCAGTGTGACTAGCATGCAGTTAAAGGGATTCAGAGACCCCCAAGTCCATCTTTGGGATCCTGACAAAAACTTTATCTAGAGGAAGAGTTGGGGGAAGGACGAGAGGTTTGCAGAAGATAGCTGTCCTAGTCGAGAAGTCTCAGTTGTTTAAGGTAGTTAAGGGGATTGCATGAGATGCTTGCTCCTGCTTGGAGGAGGTGCTGTAAATTCCCAGCGTGATGTGATGCTCAAGCTCTGCTCTTCCTGGCATTTAAAGTGACTATTGGTTTAAACCAGTGACTTTCAATAGCTTGTTGGGAAGTCTGGAACAGGACATTGTGAAAGCCCACAGTAATGTGCCTCAGGCTTACCTTTGTGCCTTAAGCCTTGGGAGGAGGGAGGGAGGGAGATAGGTTAGGAACGCTGGTTTGCTGGTAAACAAGATGAAAGACATTCCCCCTTTGTTTTAGTCGCCCTGTGGACTTGGAGTATCAGGGCTTTTTTGTTTGTTTGGGGTTTTTTTGTTGTTGTTTGTTTTGTTTTTGAAAAGAGGGTTCTAGATACTTGTTGCGACACCGTCCGTGTGTCTGTCTCCTGGATTATTCTTTCTTGTGGGTGGAAAGAAATGCAATCTTTGTATAATATTGAGTTACACGTGGGACAATAGGTCAATTTGGAGAAAGTCAAGGCAATATGGGTAGAGACAGGCTGACACACTGGGAACCTAGGTCCCCTGTGCCCAGTGAAGAAGAAAGTGGGGAAGTTTATGGACAATCACTTCTCACATAGTGCCCTGACCATTAAGTCCTTTCCAGCAGGTCCAGTAGAGCATTGCCCACTTTCCAGGTCCCCATGGGGAACCACGTGAGGTGTGCACCTGCTGTGGGATACACACACCTAGGCTCAGGCAGGGCGTCAGAGCTGGGAAGTCTCCGGCTTCCGCGTCCATCCCTGGTGACCCAGGCCGGGCTGCTGCAGACGCCAGGAGCGCAGGAGTAGGCGCGCGGGCGCTGGGCCGGCGCCCCGAGCTCTGGGCATGCTCAGTGGCGCAGGCAGGGTTCCGGGCGCGAGCCGGGCTCCCGCAGCAGCACATTCATCGGCTGCCAAGAGGAGCCTCCGGGCGCTCACACGCTCGCCCGGCTCGCCTCGCAGCCTGGGAGCGCGCTGCTCTCAGGAGGACCCGGCCGCCGCGCCAAACCCCGCCGCCGTCTCTCCGTGCGAGCCATGGCCGGCCTCGGCCACCCCGCCGTCTTCGGCCGGGCCACCCACGCCGTGGTGCGGGCGCTGCCCGAATCCCTGTGTCGCCACGCGCTGAGACGCTCCCAGGGTGAAGAGGTGGATTTCGCCCGCGCAGAGCGCCAGCACCAGCTCTACGTGGACGTGCTGGGCAGCAAGCTGGGGCTGCAGGTGGTGCAGCTGCCGGCCGACGAGAGCCTGCCCGACTGCGTGTTCGTGGAGGACGTGGCCGTGGTGTGCGAGGAGACCGCCCTCATCACCCGCCCCGGGGCGCCCAGCCGCAGGAAGGAGGTAACGGGCCAGCTCCTGGGCAGGCGACGTGAGGGGCGCGGCCCGCGGACGCGCGTGGGCCCTTTCGCGCGTGGAACCGACCCCGCGGGCTCAGTTCCTAACTTCCCACGGTGGGACCCGGGCTGTGTGGTTGGGTGTGGGAGATCCAACCCAGACAAGTTCATTGTTCACACCTCCTGGCTGTCGGGGAGCCTTCGAGGCGATCTCCACTGGACTGTGGTGACGCGGACTCGGGCAGGTGGCTGGGCTGGGGACCCATCTCGCCAGCGTTTCTGTCTTGCAAATGACCTAGTGCCGAAGACAATGCTACTCTGTTTCCTTGCCAGTGGGGACGGAGAAGGGTCCTCCAAGAGGGCAGGTGGAAGCTGGGGGGAGGGTCCCCCAAGTCCTGCAGGGAGCTCCTGGCAGGGCCGGTCAGGTGACATCAGGCAGCCACTGTGGCTAGCCACCTTGGGCGTCCGAGTTACTTTTCAGGGGTGGCAAATGAGTCCTGAAGAACGCGCCTGGCAAGCGAATGTGTTTAAGGTTTTGTTAGTGAGCTGTGTTTAAATGTGTGTGTGAAAAGCTGTGCTTGGTGCGGGGTGTTGGGCGTGTGCGTTTCCTTAGCAGTGGTAGTTTTTACTAGTTCTGTTCTGTAATCTTTATATTCTCTCTCTCTCTCTCTCTCTCTCTCTCTCTCTCTCTCTCTCTCTCTCTTTCATAGCAGTTAAGAAGGCTGTTTTTATTCTTCGAGGGGCGGGGAGGGGGTTAGTGCCTATAAACGATCGTATCTTGTGGAAATGGCTGTGACTGATTTGAAAATAACGTAGGTAAGTGGGAGAGACACACAGAGCGGGATTAGATTTTAAATGCCATCTGGCCTGGGATTCTTACCACTGTCCAGGAAGAGCCCAGGCTCAGGTTCCCCCTCACTCTTGGATCCAGCAGCGTAGCAAGGCGCAGGTGGTTTCTTTCAACCTAGAGAGATTGTTTTACCCCTTTTCTGTCAATTTGGAAATAGTTCCTAGGGCTCATGACTTAAATATACTTATTCCACACTTGCTCTGCTTGCCTGGTGAAACCGTACAGAGTCTGAGTATGATCTAGTCCACCTGTTTGTCACTTAGGTAATCAACGTTTCTTCCCACACTCTCGCTTACGGGAAAACCAAGAGTAACAGGCCTGGTTCTCTTAGGCTGTTCGGTTTCCTATGGTTACACCTTTCCAGACAGGCCCGTGCAAACGGCTTCCACTCCCAGATTAGGCTTTAACCTAATATGAGTGTAGCCACAGTGGATAACTACTAATACATTCTTGCCATATGGTACGGCCTGAAACATTCTTGCCATGTGGTACGATAAAATCGACTTCACAAAGTGTCAAAATGGTACTCATTTGATGAGCGTCTTCATTTCATCTCACCATATTCATTTGATTTGACTTCTGTAAGGATGCATCTCTTGGTAACATGGATAATATATTGTTTGTGTAATTAGCTTTCCAAGTTTGTTTTTTCTAATATAAGAGCTAGCATTGACCTTCACCCTGGAGAGATTTGATATTTTAGATCTCAGAATTAGGTTGCATTCTCCAGTCAGCTTGGTGGTCCACACTGGCCAGAGGTCAATCCTTGGGTTCTCTTTTTCTGTGTAGGGTGCTGAACCCAGGACCTTGCCCATAGTAGGTAGGCATTCTGCTATTGAGCTAGAGCCCTGGCCACAGAGATCACATCCTGTAGAGATGAAGATGCTCTATTGCATTAATTCTGTGTCTCTGGGGACGTGCCCTTGACTCATTCTTCCCACTCTAGGATGGGTATAAAGATTCCATAATGCCATGATGAATCTGTAGACTCACCTGAGATCCAAAGACAAGCTGTTTAGCAAATGTTGACTGTTACTAGATGTTTTATGACTAGGACATAGTCAGCTGCTCACTGATGTCGTTAGTGGTGCTTCTGTTTCCCAGGATGAAGGCAAAGCCACCCTCCTGCTTTGGGCTTCATCTTAATCTGTTCTGTCGCACGGCCCCTCTGACCTCCCTACAAAGCACCTTTGCTCCTGCAAGTCATCTGGGTCACTAGGGCGAGGTGCTTCCTGACTTTGATAGGACATGTGCAGTCGTGGCTGGGCAGGATGCTTTGGAGAGTAGAGCCATGCAGGGCGATGCTTGTTAATATCTCTCGCAGCCATTGTCACCTTGGCAGGTATGGATGCTTGGTGAATGGGTGGGTGAATGAAGGAAGTGCTGAACAGTACCTTCAGGTCTTGATGCTTGACGGATGGGTGGGTGGGTGGATGTGTGTGTGGGTGGGTGGATGTGTGGGTGGGTAGATGGATGGATGTGTGGATGTGTGGATGTATGTGGGATGTGTGGATGGATTGATGTGTGGGTGGGTGGATGGGTGGGTGGGTGGATGGATGGGTGGGTGGATGGATGGGTGGGTGGATGGATGGGTGGATGGATGTGTGGATGTGTGGATGGATTGATGTGTGGGTGGGTGGATGGGTGGGTGGGTGGATGGATGGGTGGATGGATGGATGGATGATGGATGTGTGGGGGATGAGTGGAAGAAATACTAACCTTCAGGTGTAGATGCTTGTTGAATGGATGAGTGAATCTATCAGTCAATGAAATGCTCAACAGACAAGCTAATGACGACCCCAGGATCCTTTTTGGATTGAGATACACTTTTGTGCGTGAAAACCTACAGCAGCCAAGGAGTCGTGTTTTAAAAAAATCTCATCATTGGTATTCCTGTCCCCAGTCACTTCACTCCCCATTGCGTCTTCATGCCAAGGCCAAGGTGATTAACGCCAATGTGATCCTCCTCCGAGCAGAGTTCTGGAGGGCTTCCATGGAGCTGGACCCTGCTTGCTTTTCCAGCTTTAGTTTCATCTTCGCATCTCTTCCTCAGAGCATGCCGCTATCACTTGGCTCAGACTCGGTTCTTTCATTCACAGGTCCACCTTTCTGGACACACACCTCCTTCCTGTCCTCCCTTTAGCTGGCTGTTCTTGGCCTGCTGTCCCCATTAATACCACTTTAGCTAACATTTATTGGGTACTTGCCATTTGCTACAAACTGCCAGCTCTGTGACACACATTTATTTCGTCAATGCTCATTCAACAGTATCATTATTGATGAAACAGAGAAAGCGATAGCAGAAATCACTCAGGGTTGCAGAGTGGCACCAATGGAACCAGGAACTCAGGTGTGTAGCATTCTTTCTGACGCATGATTAATAAAAACTCAGAGAGAGAAATTGGGGTTCAGCCTGAAGGTCAGAAAAGCAAAGCAGCCAGTCAATGGCTCTCACCTTGACCTCGGTCCGAAATGGTGATCCTGCCTCTAGGAATCTCAGAATGAGACCCATCTCCTCCCATTTTATATTCCTCACTAGTTCTGGGATTAAAGGCGTGCATCACTACTGCCTGGTTTCTATGGCAAGCTAGTATGGCTACTGGGATTAAAGTTGTGTGTTATTGCAACCTGGTCTGTAAGGCTGGCCAGTGTGGCTGTTTTACTCTCTGAACTTCAGTCAAGTTTTATTTATTAAAATATAAATGGAATATTACTACGGCATTCCAAAGTTATGGTCCCACTCTCTGAGATGTTAGGCATCACTTTCCCCTCCCTGAACCTGTTTTCTCCTTATGAGTGCCCTCTACCCCAGCCCCCAGCCCCCCCCCACCCCCTTCTGATGTTTCTCATACCCTGTGCTTGCCTGCCCACAGCTCAGTACCCTCCACTATCTTTAGGAGCAGGGATCTTGTCTACATTGTTTCGTATTTTGTTTCAGAGCCTAATACACAATAGACATTCAGAAAACATTTTGATGGACAAATGTATCCATGATTGAGCCCAACTTTATTTCTCCTCCCTTATGAGGGTTTTGGACTTTTTGTTTTTAAAGATAGGGTCTCACATTGTAGCTCAGGCTGGTCTGCAGCTTGCTATGTACCCTAGGCTATATTCAATTGCTAACATTCCTCTTGCCTCAGCATTCCAAGTGCTGGGACTATAGGCATGATCCACCCCGCCCAGTTCTAGTGATATATTTGGTATTTTATAAGCATGCCAAGTTGGTAGAGTCCCAGGCATTTCATTATGACTGTGGGTGGTTTGTAACTTTAGCCCCCATCCTTCCCTGGCTCTTCTTGTCATTTATTATTGCTTTGTTTTTAATAAAAGTCTTGAGAAAGTACTCTTTAATCAAAGCATCGTGCTGGACTTAATGACTTTTCTTCTTTGGAAGAAAGAACCAAATTTCAGAGCTTATTTGAGAAAACCCAGTGTTTGCCTCAGTCAGGTTCCAATGATTCCTAGAACTTGGAACTGTGCAGGAAGCTGCAGGTTTGGTGAAGGCAACTATACACACACACACACACACACACACACACACACGCAAGGCCAGCAACAGTATCCACTGGCAACTCTGCCTCTCCCCAAGTTGGGATGTTTTGTAATAGGTTTAATAGTTAGGAAACAAATCAACTTGGAGAACCAGATCATGTTTCAAATTAACCCAGTGCATTTTTTTAAGGGAAAAGTCAACTCTTGAATGTCAAAGTCCTATGAACAACCCGTCTAAAAGCCACACTAGGACTGGTGACAGTGTAAAGGCTGAGGGATGTTTAATGATTAAATTTCTGTGTAGATAATGATTTCCTAAGTTCAGGGTGTACCTGAGGGTGTGTGGTGTCCCAACCGCCCCTCCACTCTTTCCCTGGCTACTTAACCATTTTCTTCAGTTTCTTCTCTGAAGGGTTTTAATACCTAATAAATGGTTGACTGACAGAGCTCACTTAAGCAAAATTGTGAAATGTATTCTCTGTCCTCTCCTCCCCACTAAGAGCTCCTTTATCCTTTCCCAGACACATGGGATAATTCCGTCCAGGAGAAAAACCACACCAATCTCTTCTCACAGACTGATAATGGCTTGAATTTTTCTTTCCTCAGTCACTTTCAGTTTTATGGACCACTCTAGGAAGAAGACAGTGTTTAGCATGAGGTCATAACCCCCGAAGAGGAGGAGACAAGTAGGGAAATAGAGATGTAAATGGAAGGAGGGAACAGTATAGAGTGTCGCCTCCTCACCAAGGTTTGGGGGCCATCATGGAGGAGGGGCAGGAAGACTGCAAGAACCAGAGGTTGAGAAGGACCAGAGCCAATCAGTGTTTTCTGAGTGTCAGAGAATCACCGTGCTTGTGAGCTTGCAGCTGTGATTGCCTGCATAGGACCAAGATAGTCAACGTTCTAGCTCAGAGAAGGAAGTGTTTCATGAGCTCCCACCCCTGACTGAGGAGCTACGAATAGTGGATGGCTTACAGGGGATGAAGAGAGAGACAGTTTTCTTTGAGGTGTGGTTCTTGGTAGATTGGTTGATCACAGTCCAGCGGATGGCCCAAACCAAGACTGTATGGACAACACTAACTGGAGTCAATGGATTCCCGTATCAGAAGAAGAGTCATGGAGCCAGGGAGTTAGGAAGCCAGCCAGCAAGGAGATAAAAGGAGGAATCGAAGATGAATATCATGAAAATACACTGTATGAAATTCTTGAGGACTTAGTGAAATATTTTAAAAGAACGTATGTTTAGGTTAATGGTCCCTTTCTATAAGGACACTTAGATACCAGGACCTGTGTGTTTTTTTTCTTCCAAGATTGTGCTGAATAGTAGCAGATAACCAGTGTCAAATACTTGAGTCTATGGATCCTGAAAGATAGCGCTACCACTCTTTAAAAGTCAAGGGAATCTAGATTCGGGGAACCAGGTTAAGTAATGAGTCTGTCTTAGTTAGGATTTCTATTGCTATGAAGAGACACCATGACCATAGCAACTCGTATAAAGGAAGATATTTAATTGGGGTGGCTCGCTGACATTTTCAGAGGTTCAGTCCATTACCATGGTGGGAAGCATGGCAACATGCAGGCAGACCTGGTGCTGGAGAAACAGCTGAGAGTTGTATATATTGCAGGCAATAGGAAGTCAACTGAGACAGTGGGCAGTATCCTGAGCATAGGGAACCTCAAAGCCTGGTCTCCACAGTGACATACCTCCTCCAACAAGGCCATACCCACTCTAACAAAGATCTCAATAGTACCACTCCCTTTGAGATTATGGGGGCCAGTTAGATTCAAACTACCACAGAGACCAAAGTCACAGACAACTTGTAAGTTCCAGCATTGAAATTTCCTGAAAACGTGAGAGTGGTTTGCTTGACATGGTTATTGCCAGTGGTTGATCCTCACAGAGCATTAAACAGACACAGACCGACTACTTGGATTTCACTTTACCCATTAACAGTGTGTGGTCTAGCTTGGTCTTTAACTGAAGTGAATCATTTTCTTCCTTTTTCTCATAAATTAGAGCAGTTTGTTTTCATTTTAGTTAAAAAGTAATAATTTAGGCTCTAGAGAGATAACTCAACAATTAAGAGCACTTATTGCTCTTACAGGGTCTTAGATTCAGTTTTCAGCACCCACATAGTGGCTCACAGCCTCTCCAGGGATCTGACACCATCTTCTGATCTCCAGCAGGCAAAACGTGAATTCATACACATAAAATAAATGGATCCATCATCGTCGTCGTCGGTTCCTTGAACCTCCTGAATTGCCCAGCAGAGTTGATACCCAACTGTCTGTTGTTTGCCAGCAGAGTAGATGTTTGCTTCTTAAACACACACTTCTTCAAACTTCTGTGTGGCTTCAGATGAGAATACTGCCCCGACCCTTGTTAGAAATCTCACTGGCTGTCACTGATGGGAAGGGACCGCACTGAAGACCTACAACACTGCTCTCAACAGCAAATCACCCCCAAATTGATTAGAACACATGTTCCTTTCCAGGGTGTCTCTTTTTCACCTTCTCTGTGTGGGCTTGGCAATAATGTATGAAAATTGATGTGTCCTATAGTATAACCTGTTTCTGTACAGTTGATCTCAAATGCTTTGGAAATGAAGATGGTAACTGACTTCCATTAGAGATCATTAGCTAAAAATGCCTTTCCTACCATGATTCTAGAAACATCAGAGGAGAGAGCAGGGAGTGGATGTTTTGTCGTTCCCAAGTACTGGGACATTGATTTTGCATATATTTAAATTTTTATTAAGCTAAAACTTCTTTTCAATTAGTTTTATTATAGTCATAATAGAAATTATTATTTAAGTCATGACTACAGAAGAATCTAACTAAGATTTGTGGGGTGGGGAGTATGTTTTTCTTCAGCTACTTTTTTGCAATAATGTCCTGTAATTTGGAGATGTTTTTAATTCTATTTTTCCATTTGTGTGTTTGCACATGCACATGTGTATGCATGTTTGCAAATGTGTGTGCATACTGTGTGAGAGTGCAAATGCATATGTGTTTACAACCACACAGAGGCTCAAGGTTTTTATCTGGAATTATTCTCAATCATTCTTCCACTTGCTCACTGTAGGCAGTTTTCCTATCCAGGTAGCCACTCCCAAAAAACAGACAAGGAGAGTTAATATGAATTATAAATGCTCAGCTGATAGCTCAGGCTTATTACTAACTAGCTCTTACAAATATTTCTATTAATCTACATTCTGTCACATGGTGTTACCTCTTTTTTTATCTCACACCTCCTGTTTCCTTCCTGTGTCTCTCTGGTGACTCCCCTGACTCTGCCCTTCTTCCCAGTGTCCCTAGTCTGGTTCTCCCACCTAACCTTATCCTGCCCAGCTATTGGCCAGTCAGCTTCTTTATTAAAACCATCACAGCGACATATATTCATACAGTGTAAAGGAATATTCCACAGTTCACCGAGGCTGTTCTCAGACCCAGAACTCACATGTGCAATTTATCCCTCATGTCAGCTTCCTCAGGGCATCCTCTCTCTCTGCTTCATGAAGCTAGAATTTCCAGATGCTCTGCCACACCCACTCAGCATCTGTGTTCTAGGGACCCAAACTCCATTCTGGGCAAGTGCTTTAACCACTGAGCCATCTCCCCAACACATATAGATGCTTGTTCAAAGTGAGTGTTGATTGGCCTTCGGTTTTATGGACCTTTTAAATGAAAGATCTGAAGCCATTCAGAAAGTTGCATTTTCTGAATGGAGATTTACAGATTCAATCACTATTCTTAATAACTAAAGCTGTAATGAGAGACTGGCCTTATTAATATCATATATGCCCCAATGCATTGTTGGCCCCAGGTTGTCTTTAAATATGTATTTACCATGACTGAAGCTCCCAGTATTCCATAAACATGATCAGTTAACCTTTAACATTAGCCCCTGTTGCTTTCTTCAAACCAAAATCAAATATTAAATCAGTTCTCAGGTTTATTTCAGGAGCAGGCACTTTCTATCCAAAGAGGCAAGAATAATCTCAAGCAACAAATCCTATTTAAAACTGTGTGGATCTAATGCTGTCTTAGTTTACTTTACCATTGTCAAATAATTTAATAATGCCCCTTGTCTTCCTGGAGCCAAGTACAGAGGGAGCAGTAACATCCCACAGAAAGACATAAGTCATCAGGCTTCAGACTGTTGTTTGAGCCCAGCTCACCCAAGCAGGAGCAACAAGGAACCACTACAGCAGAGTATGAGACTAAAGAACCAAGAGCTGCAGGTTAATACCACCGACAGATCCTCGTGGTGGGCCTGACTCTGTAGGCTGCAAGTCAGATTGGATAGTTCAGCTGCTTTGAACCCAATGGGCTCATTAGGGTGAGCTGTTATGTCAACGAAGAGGTGTTTTGTTTATGCTGAATATATGCAAATACGTAACCTTTGCCCTTTTCCTTTAGTTCTTTGTTCTTATATTGTTTAATAAGTAAATTTTTTAAAAAATTGGATCGTAGTGACTATGAGTGTGATGACTGTGGAAAAACAACTTCACTCCTGAAAGGGGAGGGATCACTGAATCAGTCATGTTTGTGTATCCAACAAGCACCCGTCTGTATGTGCCAGAGCCAGTGTCTAATGTTGGAGAGATGAATTAGATAATATCACTGCCCTTTTTCCAGCTAGGAAAGCTGACCACTGGCAGATGGGAGAAGGGTTCTGTGATGGGACAGACCTCTGACAGATGGGGGATGGGTTCTGTGATGGGACAGAGCTCTGACAGATGGGGATGGGTTCTGTGATGGGACAGAGCTCTGACAGATGGGGATGGGTTCTATGATGGGACAGAGCTCTGACAGATGAGGGATGGGTTCTGTGATGGGACAGGTGGGTGCTGGGTATGTTTCTGGAGTGTCTGGCCATCCTAGGGTTCCCAAAAGAGTGGTTGTTATGTAGAAGTTAACCAGGAAGGCAGACACAGCCTTTCCAGATGTATGAAGTACTCTGAAACAGAATGGGAGGGACAGGCCAGTGGAAAAGGGTTTCATTTGTGTTGGGAAAGATTGGAGAAAAGTTACCTTGCCAGGAACTCTCTGCTCTTGAGATTTCAGCTGGATCTCAAGTTCACTACCACATCTCTAACTGTATTTCTTGTTTTGGTGTTGGAGACACTGTCTAGCACACAGATCCAGTTTCTAAGTGTTCTTCCTTCTTTTTTCTTACCAAAATGCTCTGAAGTGGTCTGACTCTCCTGGGGTTCTTAGGTAGCACCTCAGGAACTCTTCAACCCATCGTGCAATGGATTCAAGCCCACCTTAAGCCTGAGAGTTATTCTTCAAGTGCTATTTAAACTCTAGAAAGACATTCCTTTTTTAGTCCTGTAAGTTATCAGTGTATTTTTTGCTGTACATCCCTTTTTCTCTTTGACCCATAATTATCCATTTTAGCATGTATCAAGCAAACCTGATCCCTGTACTGAATGCAATATTTATTAATCATGCTTACTGTATACAAGATTATCCATGCCTGCTGTATGCAACATTACCCATGGCAATGACAAGTAAGGAAAACCTTCATTTCTATTTGATATTAAAAATGTATTTTTGTCCACAGAGCTCAGGTTAGCAGCAATCAGCATGGAACCTCATACTAAGACTAAGTAGCCCACACTGGATGTGTGTAATTATGGACTGGATTTGTACACACTACAGTAGGTAGTGTGGCAGAGAGAACTCTACTGCCCAAAACTAGGCAGATGCTAGCTTTGATTTCTGAATTGATATTAACATACAACATTCTTTTAGCTGGAAGATGCAGTGTTTTTTTGTTTTTGTGTTTTTTTGTTTTTTATTTTTATTTTATTTTATTTTATTTTGAAACTCAAGATTGCTTTGGGGCGGGACGTGTAAGTAGAAAGGGATTGGGAAAACATACGGGGAGGTGATGATAACTTCCATAAGGAGATGAAATTACATGAATAAATACAAGACTTATTCAGCCTGAGACATTATACTTGTTTCAGTCAATTAACCTATAGTACAAACTTGTGCCTTGCTAATGATAATCCATTATGAGATGGAGCTGCGTTTGCTAAATCTGCTTCAAAGGCTTTATTTATTCAACCGTGTACAGCTGATGGGGAGATTTTCCCCATGGAAGAGGATGAATAAAAACCCAGTGACATAGCCGAAGCCCCTAGAGCCACATGATCTGCACTCTCACCGACACTTTCACACGCAATTGCCAGTTGTGTTCTGTGGCAGATGTGACAGCAATGGCCAGGGGGAAGTAGACAGCCATCCAGACATACGGATGAGCTTCCGGGTGGGTTTTCTGTCGCGAGCCTCTTGGATTGCTCAGGTAAATGTTGTGAACTCTCTGTGTATTCCATTCCTGGCTCTAGACTTCTGGTGTTGTCTCTATAATTTTAACTTTTGTCTTCTGAAACTGTGGGATGATGTTATTTTTTTTTCTAAACAAAGACATAAAATGAGGAAATGCCTGTTTGTTCCCTTCCTATAGTTAGCTGTGCATGCAGAAAGATTGCTATTGGCATAATTGTATTCTAATTCCTAATGGGGTTTTGGAATAATTAGCAAAATCTCAGAAGATTTCACATGCGTGACTGCTGCTTGGTTGGGTTGACCTCTCGTGGTGAAGCCATGCATCCACCAGGCTGGGAGTAAACCACTCCATCCACAGTGGCCGAGTAGGTGTGCTCAGAGCTTGGTGTGGAAGAAGGTATATGCTGGTGGTAAATCTAGAAGTTGTTATCCTGAAATTATTTTCTTAAAAGCTGAAATTAGATTGATCATGGTACAGCTGTGGAATACTAGAAGGCAAATATCCATTTTCTTTCCTTAAGTTTTTGATTCAGGAAGAAAGAATAATTTGACGTTTGCCTGTGGCTCACATTTCAGAATATTTATATTTTAATCATAATTTCCAGTTAAAAAGGCTTATGTGAGAAATTTGAAACTAATACTCTGTTTGAAGGTAGCCACACTATCTTTGCTCTTGATTTTGTATTTTCTAAAGCACTCAAGGTGCAGGAGTCATGTTGTTTGTGTTATGTATGCATGGGGCTCATGTATGTATGTATGGGGCTCATGTATGTATGTGTGGGGCACATGTATGTATGTGTGGGACACATGTATGTATGAGTGGGGCTCATGTATGTATGTGTGGGGCACATGTATGTATGTGTGGGGCACATGTATGTATGAGTGGGGCTCATGTATGTATGTGTGGGGCTCATGTATGTATGTGTGGGGCACATGTATGTATGTGTGGGGCTCATGTATGTATGTATGGGGCACATGTATGTATGTATGGGGCACATGTATGTATGAGTGGGGCTCATGTATGTATGTGTGGGGCACATGTATGTATGAGTGGGGCACATGTATGTATGTGTGGGGCTCATGTATGTATGTGGGGGGCACATGTATGTATGTGTGGGACACATGTATGTATGGGGCACATGTATGTATGAGTGGGGCTCATGTATGTATGTATGGGGCTCATGTATGTATGTGTGGGGCACATGTATGTATGTGTGGGACACATGTATGTATGAGTGGGGCTCATGTATGTATGTGTGGGGCACATGTATGTATGTGTGGGGCACATGTAGGGGGCAGAGGACAAGTTTGAGAGTCAGTTCTTGCTTTCTAGCAGAGGGTTCTGAGAATAGAGCTCAGATAATCTAGCTTGGTGACAAGCCCCTTTACCTGCAAAGCCACCCCACCCACCCAATTTCATCTTTTTCTGATTTCTTTTGTAGTGTCATAATTCTCTATCAGAGGCCCTGGCATTCCAGCTTCCTTTCTCTGAAGAATAGGATACTGGGAAACAGAGCGCCCTTAGGAAGACATCCTTGAATCCTCATGTTTATCTGTACCTCTCGCATTTAACCTCTCTGCAGCTTTAGGCCTCCATCTCTGACTCTTTTCAAAGACATAACCAGCTTGACTATCCCTCGAGCAGACTTTGAAGACCAGGCTCTCTGTACCGTTTGCCTTCTTTTCTCCAGATAGCTGTTGTGTACTCTCTACTGGGTTATAAAAGTCGACTTAAGGGGTCATGACTAGATCTTTAAAATTTTTTTTGCAATAATAGAATTAATATTATTGCAATGTGGAAAAGGTTTTATTTCCTGAAACTTGACTCAATTTTTTTTTGTGTGTGTATGCTAACAGTAAATGAAATCTATTTCTTATTCTGGTTCATGATAAAAACAAAACAGGAAAATCCACTGCGTCTCCTTTGGGCGATACTGTTCCACTCAGGCTTTCTGTGGGAACCACAGAGTGGTGCCTACAGGCCGGGTAGATTCTGGGGATCACATCTCAGAAGGTTCCCCATATACACCAAACGACTCTGGATTCTCACTCACTTGGCTTGAGCAGTGATGGAGATGGTTTTCTTACTGTTTGAACCCTGTCCATCCACCAATAGTGAGTCCCTCATTCCATGGTGGCTTAGTGGATATCGCTGGAGAACATGAGGAGGATTCTCTCTCTCATACTGGGAAGGTTACACTGGGTGAACTCATGAGTATTCTCCTGCATCTGAGCAGGCCGTCTTGCACCCTGTTTTAGAGTAGATTCCGCAGCAATTTTCATGTCGTTCTCAGATCAGTGCCCAGAGGCCCAGAGGTGACTTTGAAAGGTCACTCATTTCACAGATTCCCCACCCAGCCTTTGTGTACAGATGGCTATGCAAAGCTTAGGTTTATTCCCCAGCCCTCAAATAGCTGGTTTCAGCATCTGTTGACTGTGGTATCTGTTAAACATGAGACATTAGGACTGAAGTATACAGGTAAGTACGTGTGACTGTCCAGAAAAGGGCTCCTGTTGGGGATAGGAAGCTGGAGTACCTGGGTTCCCTTGGTAACCCCGTTCCAGCTGAGCTGCCCACTGCTAAGAGCAGATTGTACATCCTCACATATGCAGTGCCTTCTTAAAATGTCTTCTGAAGACGTAGATAAGATTAACAGGGCAAACTCTGCGGTGATGGCTGAAGATAGACATTGACTGTTTGTCAGGAAGGGGGCTAGGAGTTGTGCAGCCTGGAGCTTCAACAAGTGGCTAGCGCTGGTGTTGTGTCCATGTCTGGTTTTCTTTTATCCACAGAGCCTCAGCTGTTTGCATGACTGTGTCTCTACTCAGATCTCACAGAAGCTTCTCCCTGAGTGGAAACAGTAATAAGGATTTGGTTTAGTGCCTTTTCCTGAGAGTACATGTGGGAACACGCACGACACAGGCCACTGGCCTCAATGCAGCTGAGAGCTCAATCAGTATTCAGAACACGCTCCTCCAAACCCTGTCCAGCCCTGAGGTAACCTAATGACTGCAAACGCCACAGCTATAGCAACCACTGTCCCTCAGCTTGCTTTAAAACTCAACACACACACACACACATCACGGTTGAACACATTCAGAATAAGGTTGGAATAAAATCAGTTTCTCACAGCCCCTGCCTTGTCAGTGACCTTTGGTGGCAGCGTGGGTCATTGAAAATGCTTCAAGGAGTTCTTAAGTTCTATTTTTTGATGTGCTGCTGAAGCCGGGAGAGGGTTTTATAGAATGAGTTGCTTTTTCACAAGCTCCCCCCATGCTGATTCCTTTCCCTGATGTCATCCCTGCTGTGGCCTTTTCTGGAACTGGCCATAAAAGAGCTGGTCTATGCAGCTCCTTTGACTTTTTGTTCTCCTTCACCTCTCAGGATGCTTCCTGGAACACTATGGATTGACCCATATACTGTGGCTCGGGGTAGTTATGTACAGATGACAAGCTTCATTTCCTAACTGGATTGCAGAGTGCTTTGAGTGGGTCATGCCAATATTTTTGTTCATTAGCAAATGAACTTGAGTATGTGGCATGACAGAGTGTGCCCACTGCTCACAATATAGCCAGGGATAGCCATATTTTTATACATGGATACACATGTATGTTCCCTGTGTGCTGTAGATCACACAATAAAGTGTATCTCTTCCTGGGATTTGTAAAGAGGTTTGAAGTCTACTCGTATAGACCCAGATAAAACTCAAACATTATCATCTTAGTCTTTGTTGTCAGTCTGCTGTTTCAACAATGACGTTTTAGTACAGGTCAAAAAGCAGGTAAGTAGGGTGCTTGGTGTCGGAGTCGTGGGTCTTTATTACTACATAGGAAGGTAAACCACTTCTCTGTGTGTGACAGAGTCTAAAGACAGAGAGAACAAGAAAGGCAAGTGCTGAGAAGCAGAGCCACAGACTCTTCCCAGTGAGCAGGCAGGCTCACATATAGAGGTTGCTCACATAACACCACGGAGTTAATTTGTGCACTTAGAAGTGATACGATCATTTGTAAATCAAGTTAAGGTGAATTTATAGGGGGGGTTTAGGCCTCTGCCACTGTGCCTGGCTTTTTATATGGGTGCTGGAGACCAAACCCAGATCCTCTTGCTGGAGAAGCAGGCATTTTGCCCGCCAAGCCATCTCATCAGCTTCTATATTTCTATTAAATGCCGTGCTGCTGAGGGCTGATGCTGACCACTGTGCAGCTCAGAATTCCCACCTCTCACTCAGGAAGCTTGAGTGAGGACGCGAATGTAAAGGTAGTCTGTCAGGATCATTGCTGCCTTTGAACAGTAGACTCCGTGTCTCCATTTGAACCTCAGGACATTTGAAGATGGACCTGATTCAGCCCTGTGGTTCTGTCCAGTAGCCAGCGACAGGTTGCCTGAAACGGCCCCTCAGTCTTAGGTACAGTCCTGAGTGTGGAATCTTCCCAGGCTGAGGGGCTGTTGAGCAAAGGGGAAAGGTTCAGGTTAGAAGAGAACAGGAGAGGAGTGATCGAGTGTGCACCGTTAGCAGAATTCGGAGCTAGGTGCGCCCCGAGCACAATGCCAGGCTTTACGCTCTGAGTATTGTGTTGTGTGCCCCTCTATCTTATCCCACCAGGAGAGTGCCCCCAGCTCACTCCATTGCTCCCATTGTCTCCTCAAACAAGAGAACAAGACCTGTCTTAGGGTTGAATACTTACTAGTTCTCCCAGCTTTTTATGTTATGAGAAAACACTGAGTCTCAGTGACTTAAAAGGTAGAGATGGTTCGCAATTCAATAGGATGGTCTCAATGTCATGGTACCAGCAGGGAATGGGCTCTGTGCCAATAAGAGGCCCAAGTGTAAGAAATCAAAAGAGGGAATATGATAAAAATCCAAGGCAGGATACCAGGAAGGTACCAGCTTGCTCTCTGGGCAGCTAACTCAGCTAACTCTGGGTAGCTAATCTCTCATGGGATGGTCTTAATCCGTTCACGAGTGTAGTGACCCAGTCACCCATCACACAGAAACCGAGCTTCCCGACCAGGGACCATAGCACTGTCCCAAAGCTGTGACGGAGAGCCAGTGTTTGTTCTCCAAAGCCAGGGCATTTGGTAACCATGCCAGAGAGCAGACATGAACACTCAGCCTGTTGTTAGGGGATCGGGACTCTTAAGACATTGTCAGCATAAATACTATGACCACAGCTTGATGCCCCCCAAGAGTCAGCTGGTCAGCTAGTGAGGACACCGAGACATGGCCTTCTCCTGCTGAAGTAATTGTTTCTGGACAGCAGCTACCTGTCTCTGCCCCTCTTCCATATGGCTAGCTCAGGAACGTCCACACCCGGGAGAAACACAGAAGGCTGTCACTGTCTGTAGCCATGCTTAATATTTACTGGCAGAGGTCTAATCCAATGATTAGACAGCTTGTGGAGGAGCTTGACCTTGACTTGTGAGCGCTGATGGGTGATGAAAGCCAGTCTGAGCAGGAGTACTAAGAATCTTAATGCTCCAGGAAGGCATTGGTTTCTTCAGGGTTAATTCGGCCCTCTGCCCTCTCATCCCTTACTCCCTGTGTGTGCTCATGTGCACACACACACACACACACACACACACACACACCAGCTCTTGCTCAGCTTTCCCACAGACAGTTCAGGAGAAATTCTCTGAAAAGCACGTGAAAGTCAGGACTCAGATTGTCACAGATTGTGTCTGTTACACAGATAACTGTAACCTTAAACCACAGCTTAGCTGGTGTCACAGACCCCAGGGACAAAAGCCACAGTACAGGGAAGCAGCCCCTCAATGACCCCATGCACTTGTGTCTTGGTGAGGGACTATGGGTGCATGTAGGGCCTGGGCCTTGTTGCGTGTGACAGAAGTGAGGCAGGGTCACATGCCTGGCTTAGAGTCCCCGCTTCCTGAACCCCATGACTAAATCCTTTCGTGTCTATGAAGACTTGGGTAAACTCTTGGCTCCTGACTCTTCTCTCAAGCTGTGGACTTGGAACCAGTGTTTCCTATGCTCAAAAGAATTTGTGGGGTGCATGTACTGCTGCTCCTACTTATGCAATTCCGATTCTGCTCTTATTAATGTCACTTTCCCTACTGGAGGATGCTATCATCCTGCCGCAGCTGCTAACCCCACAGGGATTTGTCTCTGGCTGGCTCTGACTTCGGCTCTCTCTTCTTCTGCTCCCCCTCCAGACCCCCAAAGTCCAATTTTCCTTCATCTGCTCTCTCATCACTAAACCCTTGGTGCCCCTTAGAGACCCTTTCTGGTTCTAATACCACCAGTCTCCCCAAAGACTCCACTCGCCAGTGCGAACCTCTTATGACCAAACACGACACTCTCTCGTGCTTGGGTCCAGCTCTTGGGAGCCCACCTTCTCCCAGGGAGACTGTCACCCGCAGGAAGAAGCAGCAATGCCACCGTGTCTTATGGGCAGCACTAATTTGCACCAGCCGTGTAAGTCCAACCCTCTCAGCAGCTGGCTTGGCCCTGATCCACACTCAGGGAGTATTCAGTGTCTGTTCTTAGCAGAGAAAATAAGAGGTCTCTTGGCCACTAGATCAGTTGGTCAGCCTGGTCACTTCTGCTGTTAGACCTGCCCTGGGGTGACCATTCTTCCTTCCATGTGCTCAGATTGTCAACCGATCTCATTAGCTGGGTTTATGTCTACTACTACCCTCTGGATCTCTAATACAAGACCTGAAGATTGACCCCAGGTGTTGTGGAATCCTGAAACTGACTGCCAAGACCTTCGGTGCCATGTTCTGCCAGCCTTGCTCCTGCATCTGCACAGTGAATACACCAGGCTGAATCCCATCCTACCCTATGGTGGGTGTACCTGCCAGCCTGTGCCCTCCTGTGAGAGTCTCGATGCCAGGCTCGATCTACTCTGGCTCATCTTCCTTTGCCCAGAGCTATGGCCCATCCCTGGCCTTGAGCTTATGAGAGTCCAGTCTACTAACTGAACTCTGAACCAGCAGGCCTTTACCTTAGATTTAACCTACTGAGAAGACCAGAGTCACGTGACAGCTGAGGCCTAGGCCTCGCTTTTCCTTTTCCCTCCCACCTCTTGTGGCAGCTATCGCTTAAATGTTTTCTTTCTGACCAAGTTTAATCAAGAAACTTGGATCTCTCATTAAACTGACATCAGTGCAATTTAGCAAAATGGCATTTGCTGATGGAAAAGCAATTTTACCGTGTTTAATTAAGCAGATTAAAATATGAACATCTCAGTTGTCAAAACTGTTATTGTAGATTTCCCGTGTTCTGTGATTTTTTTTTTTTTGTAAAAGAGAAATTGTTCACATTATTGCAATTCCATATAAGGAAGAATGGAACAAAGGACATGGTGCAGGCTCTGGAACAGAAAGGTCAGTTGTGTGGTGGGCTGGAGTGTGGGGCTGCTCCGTGCCGGACATTCCTTCATGAGAAGACATCAGTCACTCATGCGCGATTTCTCTTCTGAAGGTTTGGACAGAATGCAATCAGCAGGGCTGTGCTGGCTTGTAAACACAGGTGGCCAGTTCACGGAGGAAGGGAACACTTCTCAGACCTCGCCCATGAAAACCAGTTCTCAGAGCCTCTCACTCTTGGCAGGAGTCCCCGCTGCTCTGGGTCTCTGAGAGCGCGGTTGATTGAGAGAATTAAAGAGCGTACCCAGGGATGATAAAAGCACAGATGCTGGTTAGTCAGGATAGCAACCTGAAATCATGGGCCTGGCTCTTCTGGCAAGAGGGGGAAACGAGACTGCAGCTCCCCATCATAATTGCTGGATGTTTACTGCTGAGTACCGAAACTGTGGGAGATCTCCACGGCCTCCTCGGGATGATGGAAGCACAGATGCAGACAGGAGCACAGCCACCGCCTCTAGCTGATGGTTGGGAAAGGAGAAAGGAAATTTGCCAAGAAGAAACCATTCCAGCATTTGCATTGAGAGCAGGCCTGTGTGTTTCTGAGGAAACTCAGAGAGCAAAGGCGAGTGTAAACCTGTAATTCTTGGTAACTGGGTTCCTGGTAACTCAATTTGAATTTTTGGCAAGCCTTGGGATGAAAAGGAATGGCCTCCAGGCTAAGGCTAGCAGTCATATTGCTCAGGACTACTGAATTGATATTCTAGTCAGAATGTTGTTTCTCTTAGGCTGGGAACACCAGGGATCTACCCTTGTCCACTTAAGAAGAACAATTGGAGTGCCAATCTATTTGAAACCACAAGATCATTAGGCTCACAGAGTCTGACTTCCCACCTCTCTTCTCTCTAGGGATCTCTATGTTTCTTTCTGCCCATTTATCTATAACTTAAGCTGCTAATAACTTGTGGCCCACCCCCATCTCATGGGCCTATATTAATTTGCTGAGCCAAGCAACCAAATCAAATCATTGGTAGCTGGCCAACCTGTGTGTACACTGGGTTTAGGACAATTTCCCAACCTACATTCCGTCAGCTTAGTTTCAGGGTTCAAAGGTCAAAGTGGGTTTGTTCAGAGTGGCAGAGACATGGTTTTGTATATAAATAGGCAGACAGTGTCTCATGCATTTCTGGCCTCCTGCTGCATGAATCCAAACGCCCAGCAGTTGTGCAAGACAAAGTGCCCTGGGTGAGGAGACCGCAGTGTTGTGATCTTTCTGAAAGACGATGATGATGTCTTTCTTTCCCTTCTGTTCAAATGTAGCCTGCCCCAGGGTAAAACCTAAGACATCATCTAAAAACTACTGCTGTAGGGAGAGTGAACACTAAGAAGGAAAGGAACAAAGGGGAGCCAAAAGAAGAAGAGGACAGACTGGCTAGAAAAAGAAAGCCTTAGTTTCTACTCAGAAATTTGGTAAGCCAGGCAGTGGTGAGGCATGCCTTTAATCACAGAGAGGCAGCCGATCTCTGTGAGTTCAAGGCCAGCCTAGTCTACAGAGAGAACGCACTGGAGCAAATGTTGCAGGAAAGGGTTTGCTTGGAAGGCACCACATTCCTTCTTGGTCATGGTATTGCCAGGGGTCATAATAAAACTGGGCTCAGGTTCTTTTGGCTGGGCTGATACTTAACTTTCCCCTTTCCTGGAAGCACTCACTCAGTCATGGACCTGAGCAATCATGGAGGCAGGACGACTCAGCAAGTGTGTCGACATTTAAGCAGCTGTTGTCAGAGAAGTACAGATGGGGAGAAAGTGTGGGCGTGCTCCAGATGTCTTTACTGGCTTGTGTTACTTTGAGGTTCCATTCCGAAAGTGGTCAGAGTGGCAGATGGCATTTAGCTATGGGGTCAACTCATCTGACTCCAAATGTAGCGTTATCTCATCATGCACGCTACGAGGAGGACAAATGGACGTCTTTATTTTGTGTATCTTAACTGCTTTTAATGCTAAACCATCTCTCCTAATTTGATGCAGATGGTCTTCCTGCATGAATGTCAAGGTTCCTGAATAACCAGTCCAGGGCTAACACTGCACAGACCACCAATCTGCTTCTCCTCCCAGCCACCCAGCCACCCTTTACCCTGCATCTCCATCTCCTCTTCCTCTCTTTTTTGCTGTCCCATCCTTTCCTCCCTCCCTTCCTTTCACTGTGCTGGGGATTGAATACAGGGTCTAACTCTGTGCCAAGGCTAAGCAGGCCTTCTACCGCAGGCAGGGTCACATCCCCACAACACCCCCTTCTTTCTTGACTGTTAGTGCCAACTGTAGTGACTCACAGCTGTAATTCAAGCACTTGGGAGATGGAGGCATGGCGACCAGGCTTTCGGGGGCATCCCTCAATACATAGCCAGTCTAGATGAGCCTGAGCTAGGTGAGCACCTGTGTCAATGATGATAATAATAACATGACAGAAACAAGAGCAATCATTTTCTGGAATGGCTGGATTCATCCTACTAAACATAGCTCAGATGTTTGTCACCACCACAGACTCCCGGAATCAGTGTGTCCCACGTACTCTGAACTTCATGTATTCCTCTGTTGCAGTGATTGATTGCACCATGATCTTCATCTTCTGTCACTGTGACCTTTGGCACTCAGTGCTCAGTGAATTCTGGGTGAATCCAGGGAACTGTGTTCAGTGCAATGTAGGGTTGACCTTCTTCTCCAGGCCCACCATGGGACTGTTGCATAGGTGACAACTTCAGGATGCGAGGAGTAATGAAGACCTGAGGTCAGCAGCCCTGCGGCTGTTAAGCTTCTCTTTGTCCATTATTGGACATGTGGCTCTGGCCACAGCCCTTCTGAGCCCGAGTTTTCTCGTATGTAAATAGAGTAATGGCCCTTAGGAAAATGAGAGGGAGTTGTCGTAATGGAGTGCAGTTTATAAGCAAAATATTGTCACAAGTATCCGAGTGGACTTCAGAAAGCAATCCTTCTTTAGTGTGACTGAGGACAAACCTCTTCCTATGACCCCTGCTCTTCAGCAGACACCACAGAGCTGAAAGTCATTCAGTGGGGAACGAGATACTGGCCCGGTGTAGTATATGACATTGGCCATCTTTGTCACTATGGTCACACAGCATTCCCTCAGCCAGCTGGGAAGAGAGCAGCGGCAGGTGTGTGTGTGTGCGTGCGTGTGCATACGTGCGTGTGTAAATGCACACATGTGATGGGGGAGGCAGGGAGTCTTCAGCCCCTCTACCTGTGAACCCTGCAGAATCTTCGCCTTTTGTAATCCTTTCGTTCTTAGCTGTGTACAAAGGTGAGTTTAAGCTCAGAAAGGAGCTATAGAACTCCAGGTGAGCATTGCTTTCGTCCTGAGCACGTGTTCCCCTTCTCTTCTTCTCTGTCCCTAAGGCTGCCACTGATGGGCGAGGCTCTACAAAAGGTGATTTTCTTCTGCAGGACGATGCGTGCTTTTATTGAGATGTGGGGGGTGGGGTAGGGACAAAAGCCTTTCAAGCTCTTGGTGCTGTAGAGCCTTGTCACTTCGTGAAAGGGATTGGTCTGTCTGTCTGTCTCTGTTCTCCCTCTCTCTCTCCTCCCTCCCTCTCAATTTTCCAGTCCTGTTTTTCCTTGGCTTCAAGCATGCTCAGCGGAGCCTTGCCAGCTTTCATTGGAAGAAATATATTTCCGAGTTTAGTTGGACATCCGTTTTTTTGGGCTCTGCCCAGACTCTTGACAGAGAAGGCAGTGTTAAAGAGGTTGATGGTGTCTAGACAGTAAAATCAGAAACTGTGTAATTTATGTTGTACTACAGACATCCACTTCCCGGATTGGAAAAAGGAAACTGACTTTTATCTAAGGAAGTTACATTCAAAACCCAAAACCCCCTGGGTGTTTCTGACTTATGAAAAGTCGAAGTGTGAGAGACTTTACATAATATTCTCCAGGCCTTTCGAAGGACAGCGGTGCATAGAGTCGGGATGAGAAATAACCTCTAAGAGACAGTTCACGGGCTCCTACTCAGGCCTCCCGGGCCACGGCCTCTGCTTAGAGCCCTGGAGTCCACAAGGCAACCGAGCTTCAGAGGAATACTGGGAAGCTGGAGAGGAGAGAAGTCTAAGAGTCAAGAAAGGTGGAAGTTTTTAGAGGATAAAAAATAAAGTCAGACTCAGGAATAAGAAAAACAATAAGCAACAGCAACAAAACCCTCAGACTTGGACTTTTTTAAAAATGTGCTTTTTTCCAAGCTGGGCGAGGGTGGAACTCAGGAGGCAGAGAACTCTGTGAGTTCAAGGCTAACCTGGTCTACAGGGCAAGTTCCAGGACAGGCAGGGTTATACAGAGAAACCTTGTCTCAAAAAACCAAAAAAAAAAGGATATTTGATTCAAAACGATCATAATAAAAATGTTTTTAAAGATCACAATTACACAACAATCTTCTGAGTTTTGTTTTATTATTTAATGCTCATCAACCCCAGATAATCAATATTATTTAATGCTCATAAACCCCAGGTAATCAGTAGTCATTAGTGTGGAGAATAATGAAAACATTTCATCTGAACAAGGCAGCAGATGTTGTGTGGTGCTACATGCTAAGAACCCACAGTCACTCTCTGGTTTAAACCTGGACCATCAGCCAGGTCCTGCATCAGACTCTGAGCCTCCGTGGGTGGAGCCAGAGGCTCTTGAAAAGACTGGCCTCACAGCTGTTTTCAGAACATGTATTTAAAGCACTATCATCCTGCCGGCTCTAGGGGCTGAATCTGTGCTGTTGAACCTGCTCTTTTCCAAATTACTTCTTCGGGCTAGAGAGATGGCTCATGGCTAAGAGCACACTCTGTTCTTACGAGGACCAGAGTATAGTTCCCAACATCAGGCTCTGAAAACTAACTGTAGCTCCAACTCCAGGGGATCCAGTGCCCTCTTCTGGCTCCTGTGGCCACCCAGAAGCGTGAGCAGGAACACTTGCACATGCACGTACACATAAGATAATTCTTCTTAAAGTAAAACAAGATTTAAAACCATTATTTCTTAAGTAGAGAGGAACAGAATAATTATTTGCATGCCACATATTCTGGGAGGGTCTAGGGAAGGCTCAGATATCTGGAGGCTGGCACAGCTGAGTTTGTCTAGGCCTTTTTTCTAGTCCCCATTTCTCTGGGTACTCCCTGGGTGGGCCTTCCATGTGGTCTCAGTGTGGAGGAGAGAAAGCTACATTCCCTTTTCTAAGCAGCCTCGGAATGTGTGCAGCATCACATCGGTCCGTTTGTTGTTAGAAGTGAGCCAGGAGAACAGGAACTCAGGGGAAAGGGAACGAGCCATTGCCCTCAGTGGGAGCATATCTAAGATTTCGTGAACTTGTTGAAAATCACTGTGATACCTGTGACTCAGATGGAGCTGCACATCTGTTGTTGTCGTCTCAATTTATGCACAACAGGGTTGGTACTGGGCAGTAATATAGAAAAGAGAGAGATGGCAACGGCATTCACTGTTCCACAGCAGAGACATGTCCACTTTTGGGGTTCCCTCCTCCCACCAATGACATGTTCTGTGGCTGTAACATTTCTGCTCTCAAATCCAGAGCTCTCCAGCTCTCCCACCCCACATCCCCCTCCTTCCCTGACCGTAGTTTTCTCCTGCTGGATTAATCAGCCCTGGACAGTGCAGTCTAGAGGGATGGGTAGCATTCACAAGGTAGCATCAGGACCACAGACTACCTGAACCAACTCTGACTAGGTTCACAATGCCAGTTACCATACCATGTGTTTTCACAGTGGTTTTGGAGCCTGTCCTGGAACTAGCTCTTGTAGACCAGGCTGGTCTCGAACTCACAGAGATCCGCCTGCCTCTGCCTCCCAAGTGCTGGGATTAAAGGCGTGCGCCACCCCCGCCCGGCCATTTCTCTCTCTTGTGTGACGACGACACAACATTCCTAGGATGTCTCACTGAAAAGCTACCCTGTCTGCTTTAGTACACCTTGCTCTCAAGTTCTCACAGATGCCTGAATCATCAAAAGCAGCGTTAACGAAAAAGGTAACCTGGGCTGGAGAGCTGGCTCACCGGGTAAGAGGACCTGAGTTTGGGTCCCCAGGACCCATGTCAAAAAGCAAGGTGTGGCTGAGAGCATCTATAGCTCCAGCACTGAGAGGTGGAGACAGGTGGATCCTGGCAGCTTGCTGGCCGCCAGCCCAGTGGAAATCGGTCGAGGGAGAAACCCTGCCTCAAGGTAATAATACAGAGGATGAGAGGGGGGACACCTGACATCTCCTCTGTTCTCTACACCTGCACACACAGGCACTGTGCACTCGCATAAGCGCATGCACGTGTACAAGGCACACATATACAGCACACACATAAGGGAAGATAAAATAATTTAGAAATATTGTGGTTTGGGAAATATACTGGTCCAAAGCATAAAAGAGAAGTCAGTTCTGCTTCTGGGAAAGGAAAGAGAGGACAAAGCAGGATATTCCCTGTCTGACTGTCCTGGTGACTTCAACACACTGTACAATAGAGTTCGGTATTTCCGTGTTTGCATACATCCCCTAACTGCTTTTCCCTAATGTTTGTGAAAACATTTTAAAAGCTAAAAGCTTCTTAATGCTTTGAGCGTTGACAGAGAGAGCTGTTCCATGGGCTCGTGAAAATTATTGTTATTCTGTCTGGAATAGCCTCTCTCATTAGTCAAACATCATATCTACATTGTGCTCTTCAAATGAAAATAATCTGCAAGATTTATGCAGTGATAGCCAGTGACCCCATACCTTAATTGTGTTATAAATTGTGACTTACGCAGGAACCGGCCAAGTACATTTTCTGATGTTCAAACACAGTGCTTGACTTGAGGAGGGCACGCATAGTCCTGAGATCTTAATTTGGAATCATTGCATTGGATGTGAACAAGAGACTCTGTGCCACATAACCTGTCCAGAAGCAGCTGTCTGCAGAGCTTGTGCCCCAGGGACTGCGGCCACCTAGACCGAGCACTTAGTGTAGTGCTGAGTTGCAAGGTTCAGATGCCCTTGATGGTGACCACTTAGGGATGGTTTCTTGTGTGGGATACTAACCATGTTTTATTCTAATCCCCACGGGGATATAATATCTGTATTTACAGAAGCAAAGCTGATGCTTCAAGAGATTAATCTGTCCAAGATTGTACAGTAGGATATGGTGAAATTCTGTTTTAAATTGCATCATCTGATTCCCCATCCATTCCTGATACCCAGCAACCATTTCTCTCTGTCTTTTCACCTCCTCCCACGGTCTTTGCATAGTATGTAAAGCTCCCAGTTGCTGAAGAATGCCTTTTCCTTCAAGTGGTATTGCTAGGAGACAAATGCTTTTCTCATGTGTCCAAAGGTAACAACATAATAAGTGGATCCGAATAGAAGTCCGAGAGTTTGCAGCTCCTATTTGTGTGTAGCTCAGATGAGCCTCCAGGGCTCAGGGTGCTTTGTTGAGGCCCAATGAATATATTTTTATAGTTGAATTGAACTCAGGGGAAACATTGGAATTAATAGTCAGGCCTAGGTTGTAGCTGCAGAATAAGGAGAAAGGACCCAAGCTGCCTCCATTTTCCCGTGTTGGTAGTTGGAAGTATTTTGCGAGAAAGCCAGTAGAGGACTTGTGCAGAGTCCGGTGGGCCGTCAACCAAAAGGAAGACCACTGAGCAAGAAGACCTTGAAAATACCAGAAACCTGGAATGGGAATGATCAGCGTTTCTCAGCCTCACATGAAGTTTGCTGAAGAAAGGAAGGACTTGGGATCCGGCATCTGCAGGAGCGGTGGCAGCCTGGACTCAAGCTTAGCCAGCTGACTAGAGTGGGTGGCGCTCAGGCAGAGGTTCCTATTGTTTATGCTCTCTGATCATTTCCTTTGATAGTGGTTTGTGTTGTGCTCCATATTGGGGACACTGTGCTGGGAGCTTTACTATAGTCTAGTGAGTTTATGGAGAGGAAGGGGAGGGAGGAGGAGGATAAGGAGACAGGGTAGTAGTAACCGTGATGAGAACCTGACTGAGGGAAATGGCCTGTAGTGATGTTAGCTTTACTTGTCAACAACATTACGTGACCAGCAACCACGAATTACCTAGGATAATGAGAGGTTGTTTCATTAGGGTTGCCTGAGAGCAGGTCTAGGGGATTATCTTAATTAAGGCAATTGATATGAGAAGACCCAGCTCACAGTGAGAGCCACCATTCCCCCCTAGGCAAGGGGTCCTGAGCTGCCTAAAAGTGGGGAAACCAAGGCAAGCACAAGGCAGCAAGTGAGCAACCATTTCTCTCTGCTCTTGACCATATACGAGATCTCACTAGTTGCTCCAGGCTCCTCCCATTGTGACCTCCCCTAGGGAATTGTAAACTAAAAGAAACCCTTTCTCCTCTAAGTTGCTTATTGTGTGGATAGTTTGTCTCAGCCTCAGAAATGAAATGAGACTAGGCTCCCACCAAAACAGGGAGATCTAAAAGGATACAGTGCAGGTGGTGATGGTAACATCTAAAATGAGGTGAGTGCTGAGGGTTTTTTTTTTTTTTTATAAAAAAAAAAGATAGGTTAAAGATGCTTTTATTACTTTCATTGGGGGATGTTTCATCAAAGAAACTGTCAAACTTTTCCAAAGCAGCTTTGCCCTTTTATATCTCACCAGCAATGAATTAATTATCCAGTTGTGCATATCCTCATCAAGGCTGTTTTCTGGAGTGTGTGTGTGTGTCTTATTTGAGACAGAAGCCTATGTAGCCCAAGCTGGCCTACAGTTGACTATGTAGCTGAGAATGACCACACATTCCTGATCATCCTGCCTCCACCACCCGAGTAGTAGGATTATAGTCTCTCTGCTCCATGCCTGACCCATGCTAATATTTTATATTGCAACTATTCTGGCGTGTTTGCGGTGCGAGCACATCGTGGTTTTAATTTGCATTTCCCTAGCCTAATGACATTGAACACCGTCAGCCACGTCTGTTATCTGATGGGTGAAGAGCCTGCATGTGTTATCGGCCCACTCTCTACTTGTAGTGCTTGGTTTCTCACTGTTGTTTTTACGCTTATGAAAATTGTTATTATTGTGTGTGTACATGATGGTGGGGGCGGGCCCACCACAGTGCGTGTGTTTAGGTCAGAGAACAACCCAGTGTACACGGTCCTCCTCTTTTACCTTTACACAGGTCTCAGGACAATTGCACGGCTGACTCCCAAGAGCATCTTCTGCGAAGTTAAGGTTTTAAATCGGATGCCTAGTTTGTGAATTAATTTGAGTTCATTTTTGTATAAAGTGAGATTTAAGCCAAGGTTCATTTGTATTTTCCCTCCTGCACCTCCCTCTCTCTTTTCTTTCTCTTTCTGTCTCTGGGTATTCTCTGCCTTGTTTTTTTTTTGTTGTTGTTGTTGTTTTGTTTTTTGTTTTTTGTTTTTTTTGTTTCTGTTTTTTTGTTTGGTTTTTTGAGATAGTATCTTATAGGTAGTCCAAGTTGACCTCAGACTTGAAATATCTTCCAGTCTCTCAGCCTCCCAAGTGCCAGGGTTGCAAGCATGTGTTGAGTTATAAGCTTAGCTAGATGAAGTTATATTTAATGTGGTCTTCCTTTATCCCCAAATGGTATGATTTGAAATATCTGAATATTAAAAAAAATAAATAACCAAAAAGTCAACCATGAAAGCTGTGTCATAAGGCATGAAGGAAGCAGTATAGGATAGGGAAAGAAATCACAGTGAAAACCAGTTGCTCTAATGACATTTCACAACCCACCATTACTCCACAAATGTGATAGAAGTTTAATTAATAAAAATATATAAACTGATGTTATTTTGCTCAAATGCTACATTGGGCCTAAATAACAAATAATACATGAGATTTATGTGTAGGCAGAGATTTCTGTGTTTCAGCTTCCCAAATAACCAAAACAGAGGCTTAATATTAATTATAAATGTTCGGTCAATAGCTCAGGCTTATTACTAACTAGCTCTTGCATTTTAAGTTAGCCCATATTTCTTTTTTATGCTATACCACATGGCGGTACCTTTATTAGCATGGCACTTTCATCTCCTGCTTCCTCTGCATCTGACTGGTGACTCCAGACCCTGGCCTTCTTCCTACCAGCATTCTCCTAGTCTTATTCTGTTCAGCTATTGGCCAGTTGGCTTCTTTATTAAACCAATCACAGCCACATATATTTACACAGTGTAAATGAATATTCCACAACATTTCTGTCTGTTTCTTTTCTACAAAATCAAATGTCAACAATATTTTGCACATGCGGACTGCTAATTAGCTAAATTAGAAGTAATGAGTTTTATCTATCACATTTGAAGTTTTCTTAGTAGGTTCCTGTAATTAATATTGTTTGGGCTGCAAATAACATATTTGTGTAGATTACGATGAGTGGTTGTTAATTTGTTGTTGACTGGTTTTTATGAAAGAGGACAAGTGGTTTTAATGTTCTTGCAAAAGAATGGTACAGAATATAAAAATAAGAAATTTTAAGATATTTGCTCAATTTTTGAGCTGAAAACTTGTACACATTTCGTTTGCTCAGTTGTTAGATTGATGACAATACTTAGAAGTTTCTTAAAAATGGAATATTAGGGAGCTTTCCCTGGAAATGTCCTCAGACTGTACGAATAGTCAATATGTAAGATTGAAGTGGTCATTTTTGCTTATAGTTAAAGCAGGGATTTCAACAAAATGAAGTAGGTTTTCCTGAAGTCTTTGTGTGGAGGTAGATTCCATTACAGCGGCAGAGCAAAGCCTCCCTCTCCCCAGCCGAGCACTCCTGCTCTTCTGCAGCGCTCCCAACCCCCCACCCGGCTCTGTAGCTAGAATCCCCTTGCTGGTTCCACGGTGTTTAATCTTCTCATTACAACTCCTCTTGGCGCCGTGCTGTTGCATGAATGTTACACAGAGAGAAACAAAGCAGATACTCTGCATATGTGTATTATTTGGGATAAGAGGGAGCTCTCCATCAGGACTGAGGTCTGTTTTGTTTTGGTGATTTGGCATCAGTCTAAGCCTCAGCTGCATCTTGTTTCTAATTTTCTTTCACTACACCACCTCTTCAAGGTGCTAAGATGCAGTTGGGCATAGTGGTGCTTGCCTTGAATCCTGCGCTCGGGAGACAGAGGCAGGCAGATCTCTGAGTCGTGCTGGTGCACAGAGCAAGTTCCAGGACTGCCAGAGCTACATTGTGAGACTCTGTCTTGAAAAACAAACAACAAAAACAAAGATGTTAAAATACCAGGATTATTGTGAAAAATCCAGTTACTTTTCTAAATGCATTACACACTAAACATTTGAATAACAGTTGAATTAACATTTAGACTTTAAATATTTGAAGTAGCTTAGATAAGCCAAATCATCAGCTCAGCTAGCAGGCATTTAGATTGCTTTCTGGAATATGTCATGTGATGTTTTGCTGGGAATATTCACATTCTTAATTATATTTGGTTTTCAATGTTATTAAAATAACTGCATTTCCTGAAAGCAATTGGATTGTGCCATCAAGGGATGTAATGTTCCTTCATTAATCTAGGCAGCGTAGAATCCACTCTGAACAAAACCTGGCCGTGAATAATCCACACAAGAATCAGATACATTACATCATATTCAGAAGCACCTAGAACAATGGGTTTTGCGTTCACTCTATGTTCTACAGCTTAGACATCTCAGAGTTGGTTCTGGGAGAGGGAGCCTTGGGTTTGCGTGTGTTAACTGAAGCAATGCTTTTGTTAGCCCATGGAAAGGAAAGGAGAATGTGAAGAAGAGTAGGGAGCCTACTGTGTGATGCTGCTCACTCTAGCCGTGTGACCGTGCTCCAGGACTACCAAGCACGAGCCAGTGTCAGTCTAGGGTGGGGTTTCTTGAGTTTCTTCACTTGTTGGCCGTTTTCACCTTAGAAATTTTTTATAGCCTCAGGTATGTAGACATCCAAATCAAATGTTTACTGATAATAAATCGTAAGAAAATCAGTGTTTTTATTGTATTAATTTATTGTTTATCCTGTGTGTGTGTGTGTGAGCATGTTCTAGCCACTGAGTATGTGGAGGTCAGAGGACAACCTGTGGAAATCAGTTCTCTGCTTCCACCGTGTGGCTCCATGGAATCAAACTCAGGTCGTTTGACTTGACAGCAGGCACCATTACCCACTGAATCATCTGTAAAGCCCAAGAAAATTTAGTCTGGTGGGAGCTGGACCAGTGGCTAAACATGCCATAAGGACTTGAATTTGGATCCTAGCACCCCCATGGACACTGACATAGTGGAGTGACCTGTAACCAAAGTGCTAGGGGTACAGCAATATTCATGTCTTGGGGCTCCTTGGCCTGCCAGCCTGCCCCCGACAATGAGTTCTAGGTTCAGTGAGAGACTTTGCCTCAAAAAAATAAAGTGGGGAGTGACAGAGAAAGGTAGCCAAGGTTAGCCTCTGACTTCCACGTGTCCACAGATGAGTGAGCACACCCATACCTGCATTTAAGTACACATACACATGCACACATTGCACACATGCATTTATTTTAAAACAAGTCTTTGGTGTACATGTGATTTTACCATTCACAGAAGAGGAAAGCAAGTTTGCATACTAATGAAATAGTTGTTCTTGTTATTTTTACATAAAGAAATAAATCTTGGCTGAACATTTTATAATGCGGGACAAAACATCATCAACATTTTCCAGGCTGATTGATGTTTTGATTTCATAATCAGCAGTGTTGAGACCACTGCTTCACATGGATATATAGTACACAATAGCAGAAGTATGTTTAGGGCCATTTCAGAAATTGTTGAAAATTCTGTCAAACTCAAACAGTAATTTATAAAAATCAAGCATTCTAACATAATATAGTCCACAAGCATGCTAATTGGATGCTTACATACTGAGAAATAACAGTAAGAAAATATCGAAAGTCTTTGTTTTCCACAATTTAACTGTTAGACTTCTCCAAGAACAGAAAACTCCGTATGAGCAGTAAAAACCCTCAGTTCCTAGCATATAATAGTCTTGAATGCTCGCCACAACATCTCATGCAGCATTTGTGGTGTTGCATGTGGAGACGGCATGCATGCTGCAAAGGGCACATGCTGTGTCTTCGAACCAAGGCCACATTGAAGTTGCTTGATGTAGCACAGGTGAGCGACAGAGGTACCTCGGATTCATTCATTGCCTGATTTTAATGAATTTTTGGACTTCTAGTGTTCAGAAACATGTTACTGCTGCCAAACCATCCATGGCCTACACATTGAGTTGTGTGCTCTGTTGTTTAAGAAGCGGTGGTGTATAGGTTGTCACAGAGGGACACGTCCCACATATAGCGATACCTTTCTAAAACTGCAGGCACCTCACGTTTCCCTAGGGCTCTTCTACAGGTACTTAGATGTGACATCATTTTGAGTGGCTGTGTGTACTATCTGCCGGGGTTGGTGCCTTAAAACAAGCGCCAGCGGTTCTGATAAAGGGTCCTCGTAGAGAGCTTTCTCCCACACTGATGTCAAAGGCAAGCCCATGTTAGGAACAGAATGGACCATGTGCCCTGTGCCCGTGGTTCCACCTAGTTTGGCGTGTGCCCCATCTAATTTGATTGAACTCTTTTCCCATCAGGCTATAAAACTGATAAATAGGTGCATTTAAGGACTATTGCTTAAACACAGAACAATGACCTTGCTCAGATGGAGCAACTGACCCGCTGTAATAGGTCAAAGGGTACAGAATATCCCTGCTTGAGGGAGAACTTAAGGACTGTACCTAACATTTTAAGGGACTCTAGCCAGCCCAAGCATGGCAAACATGGCACTGGCAGGCCTTTCCCTTCTCCATTCCTGCTACATTGCTAAAAACTGTTAGATTACAGTCCTAAAGCTAGCCACCAAGGTCTAATCCCTTATTTGGCCATTTCCTCCTCCTGATCTGACTACTAAGGTCCAGCTATCAATTTATTGAAATCCAGCAATCAAAAGTCCTCCCTAATTAGCCTGCCTAATTAAAATTAAACACCTCATCCTAACACGGGGTTTCCCCATTTACCTTTATAGACTGCCATTTGCCTACGGGCCACGACTGTCACCTCTCTATGCAGAGGCAATCCTTTGTCCCTCTGGGGCAAATAAATCTTTGTGCTGAGACTCTGGTCTTGTGCCTAATGCTGCAATGTGCTAGTTGGTTTTGAGTGTCGATAGGACACAGCCTAGAATCTCCTAGGAAGAGACCTGGGGACATGTCTTTGGTGATTGTCTTGATTGTTGATGGATATAAGAAGACTCAGTCGATTGTGGACAGCACCATTCTCTTTTGGGGGTCCTAGACCCTAAGGGCTGAGTCTGAGCAAGCAGGGAGCATAATGTGTTTTCTGCTCTTTTCTATTCATGTTTATAAATCCTTGACACTGTGACTTCCCCATACCATGAACTGTGACCTGAAATTATAAGCCACACAAGCAAAGTCCTTCCTCCCCTGAATTGTTCTGTCAGAGCGTCTGTCACAGCAGCAGAAGTGGATTAAAATGGGGAGAGGGAGGGAGCAAGGGACAGGTTTCCGGGAAAGAGTTTCAGCTTAAGGAATAGTTTTTTTCCCCCTCCAGTCTCCAAGGATTTTATCTTCTCGCTGTCACACAAGGAAGGAAATATTTGCCCAGTAGCCTGCTTTGTACTTCTTTCCTTGCTGCCCTTAGTGGTTTCGAAAAGCCTCCCGCTGTCCCCAGCCCTACCAGGTTTCCTAGCCTTCCTGTCTACAGCGGTAGACTTCCACCTCACCTTCATCACCCCTTCCCTTCCCTGTGTTGTTGACTCAGCCCTGCGGCTACGGCTACAGTCCCCTCTTTATCATTCATCTTAGTAGGAGAAAGTTTCACCAAAAACTGCAGCCTAGCCAGTGTGCTGGTCCTCTGGGGCAGATCCACCTTGAGCATCCTGAGCAAAAGCTCCGAACTCTCTGCTGCCCAGGCCAGCATGGGTAAACAGACACCCTGCTGGCTCTCTGTGCTGTCTGGAGCTCCTTGTCTTGAGTCTGATGCCGGAAGCTGGTGGAGAACAGGCCATTCCCACTGCCTTCTCGGGTATCAGTTCACTGACCTTGGACAACCTTCTGCTTGTGAAGTGGTGTTGCTGTCCAACCAGACAGAATTCTGCACACGCACCAGTATCCCTTTCTCGACTGAGCTTCGAGTCTCAGGCTTTGGTTTACGGCAGGTGGATAACCCCGAGGACGCTGAGTGATACACACTACTTGGGTTCCCATAAAAATAGATAAGTCAGCGTGTTAGCTGTGACTCAGCTGGTTAGTGCCATAGCCTAGGACTTTGTGTAAGAGTTAAGACTGGGGTATGAGTGGGTGCTATAAATGTCTCTCAGTGTATACCTGTCTCCCCGACATTCAGCTCTCAGTGTTAGGTGTTTGCCTTCTGAAAAATCCAAACAGCCCCTGGTGCCCCACACACACATCTTGTGGTATTTCTGAGGATAGCTCATTTGCAAACACCCAAAGTGTTTACAAGGTGGAATGGGTGTGAACATATGATCAACCAGCAGAAGCCGTATTGTGGTGTCTCCCACATCTGCTCTTTCTCACGGTTGTGGCACAACATTTGCACTGTGTTTATGTGTCTTTCCAGAGCAGCTGACAGTCCTATAAACACACCCATGGCAGTGATCAAGCCAGAAGATAGATGCCCGTTGCAGTCTGTCCCACGGAGCTGGCTCCACCGGGACTGGCAGCACACAAACATTTTGCACATAGCACGTCTATATTGAGAGCTCAGGGCTGTAAAGTGTTGTGTGAATCCAAGTTACCATATGAACCAGTTGGCAGAAGAACCCTAAACAAAGTTCAGCGACTGGCCCGTTCCTTCCACGCGGGGTCATGGGCAGAAATATAAAGCAGCACACATGCAAACATTGTTTTTCCAGAAAATGAACAGAGTTTTCAACATGCCTTGCTCAGAATGCCCTCTTCTCCAGATTCTTCTTTCCTCCTCCTCCTCCTCCCCTCCACAGCAAGCTTACATGCAGGGAGGGGGAAGTAAAATAAAAGTCCTGCTAGAAACAGAAGAAAGGTGAGATTTTATATACCGTAGGGCTAAGTTGTATTTCAGCTGGGATCCAGGGGCTCTTCTCCACGAGGCTCACTTGTCTTGGATTAAGGGTGGAAGAGCAACAGGTGCTGATTCTCATGGGCTCTCGGGGGTTGCTCGCCTCTCCGAGCCTTGTTTGACTCCGCTATAAAACAAGGAATCTGAATGAATCTTACCCTTGACTTAATAAGGAAATTTAGAAATTTTAGTCTAAGTTGGCAGGCCAGGAAAATGTAGTATTTTTCAAGACTTTTAAGATCTCAGATAAACTGGGTGTGACGACAGAGCCTGTAATCCTCACACCCTGACTCAACAAATAAATAACAATCACCTGAAATCATTTTTTTGCTGGTGCCGTTTTGTTTTTGTATCTTGTTTTTCAGGCTGAGTCTCTTAGCTGAGTTACCCCAGCTGGCTTTGAACTCTTGATTTTCCAGCTTCCACCTCTCACGTGCTTGGCCTACAGTCATGAGGCACCACTCCTGCCAAGCCACAGCTTTCCGGGCAGGCAACCTGAGAGAGGCAGAAAGAGTCACAGTGAGCTGGGAGCTGGGGACATGCTCGGCACAGGCTGGCTTCTGAAGCCGTCAGGATAGCGCGGACTTCCCGGCATAGGAGCTGTACAGGTCCTTTGTCAAAAAATGTGTAATTCGGTTAACTTGTACTGTGGGACTCTAGATGGTGAGGCTTGTTGCCAAGTACTGTGTATGATCTTTGTAGCACTCAGTACTTTGCAAAGCATTTCTGCTCAAATCATTTCATGTGCTGTGTACACCAATTCTGGGGTGGCAGGCAATAAGGAAATGAGGCTTAGCACTGTCACACAGAATGCTCTGACCTCAGTCTTGTTCCACAGTGATAAGAAATGGGAAAAAAATAAAATGAAAAAAAAAGTGTGGAAATGGTGTATGCAATATCGAAGATGATGGTGACCATTTTAAATCTATTTTGTATTTATTGACTGTGTGTGTATGTGTGGGTATGCCAGCTCATGTACCCGTGGGATGGGGCATGTCGTGGTGCGTGTGTGGAGGTCAGAGGGCAACTTCTGGGAGTTCTTTCCTTTCGATCTTTTGCAAGACAGTTTTGGTTGTTTCTACCACTTGACCATGTACGCTGAGCCAGCTGGCCCACCAGCTTCCTGGTGAGTCTTTGTCTCCACCTCCCATCTTGCCATGGAAGCCAGCTAGGGATACGGATGCTTGCCATCACATCCTGCTTCTTATGTGGGTCCCGGGGCCTAAACTCAGGTGGTCAGGCTCTTAAGGCAGGTGCTCTTACTGCTGAGCCATCTTCCCAGACCCTGGGAGTTTTGTTATATGCCCAGCACTGTTCTGAGTGTTTCATGTGTGGTCCCAACAATATCAGGTTCCATTCGACAGGATCTTTTTAAAAACTATTTCGTTCACGCATACCCATAGCAGTTAGAACAGTGTCTAACACTCCCTACGTATTTTAAAGACATGTTTTAATCATGTCTATGTGTATGTGTATATGTGTGGAGCTGGGTGTGGGTGTGTGCTCATTGGTGCCAGTGCCCTCAGAGGTCAGTGCCCATGGAGCTGGAGTTACAGGTAGCTGTGAGCTACCTGGAGTGAGTGTCCAGGTCCTCTGCAGGAGCCGCATTCTCTCTTAACCACTGAGTCATCTCTCCAGACCTTCACACATTTTTCTTAAAAAATGAATTTCAGATAGAGATACTGAGGTGTGGCTATTTAAGTTACCTTTTTAGCTAAAATCATGATCTAATGCAAAGCAAATGCAAGATTTGAGTTAGTAATGCTTGAGACTACAAACTACATTAAAAATAAAGCAGCCCACCAAAAATGAAGTGTACATATTTTAAAATAAACTTTATTGTTTAGAAAACCTTGAATATGAAAAGTATCACCTACTGAAATTAATCACATCCTAAGTCTCTATGCGTCTCAATGAATTAGAACAGCCATCCTGAAGCTGTGGAGTTCACACCAATTTTACGTTTTTGCTATCAAATATATTTGTAAGCACTTATCTACCATCAAAACCAAAACATTTGTGACAGGTAGAACTAGGAAAACAATTACATGCAGATGCAGGAAAAGGAACAGGAAACAGTAAATACTGGGGGAGGTAGAAAGGGCCGAATGCAGGGAATAGAGACAGGTTATGAGAGAAGATACAAAGCGCTCTCTCTCTCTCTCTCTCTCTCTCTCTCTCTCTCTCTCTCTCTCTCTCTCTCTCTCTGTGTGTGTGTGTGTGTATTGCAGGGAATTTTGCTTTTGTTTTTGTTTTTCAGATACAGGATTTCTCTTTAGCTTTTGAACCTGTCCTGGAACTAGTTTCTGTAGACCAGGCTGGTCTCGAATTCACAGAGTTCTGCCTGCCTCTGCCTCCATAGTGCTGGGATTTAAGGCATGTGCCACTACCACCCAGCTTGAAGGGAATTTTTAAGCTAAGCATGGAAGTGAAGAAAAAAAAAAAAGCCCAAGACCAAGTTCTCAGCCCAAAGGAGATGTATTTGCCCCAGAAGGACAAAGGGCAGGGAATAAGAGACAAAGACACGAGATGAGGGAGAAGAGGAAGGGAATAACGGAGATGGGGAAGGGGTATTTGCCCCCCTTGAGGGGAGGGCAAAGGACTGCTTCTGGACAGAGAGGTGACAGATATGGCCCATGGACAAATGGCAGTTCATATAGGGAAAAGGGAAAACCCCATGTAAGGATGAGGTGTTTAATTTTGATTAGACAGGTTAATTGGTGCCTCCAAAAGGGGGCTTTTGATTGCCGGACTCCAATACTTTGATAGTCAGACTCAGGAGGAGGAAGTGGCCCAATAAGGGACTAGACCTTGGTGATTAGCTTTAGGAATGTAATCTAATAGGTTTAGCAAGGCAGACAGAGTCCGGGAGAAGGGCAAGGCCTGCCAGAGCCCTGTTTGCTGTGCTCAGACCTGCTAGAGTCCCTTCAGAAAAGAGCATACATTTTCTTAACCTTGCATTTAGATCCTTGCAAAGAAACATTTAATTGCTAGAAAGGCTTCCATGGGTTTAGAATCTTTCTGTATTTGTGGTGATCAGACTTAGAAAATGATTGTTTAGCTGAATACTCTAGTTTTTCTACTTGGCAATGTATTTTGCACTAGGCTAGGAGTTGGTGGCACACACCTTTAATCCCAGAACTTGGGAGGCAGAGGCAGATGGATCTCTGTTTGAGAGCAGCCTGGGTCTACAGAGTGAGTCCCAGGACAGCCAGGGCCACACAGAGAAACCATATCTGAAAACAACAAAGAGTCCTTGCTATGCTGAGTTCAGATCCCAGCAACCACAAACGCCTGCACTGTGGGCAGAGACAGATCTCTGGATGCTGCCATGAGCATAGCTGCAGGTTCAGTGAGACTGAGAGAGCAGCATGCCTGATGTCCTCTTCTGGCCTCCGCATACCCAGGAGTGAATGAGGGAGTGCATGCCTGCACACACATGTGCACACACCACACACATAGACCACGCAACACGTACACACACACACCGGTGCACTCTATAATATGTTTGACTGTTTGTTTGTTTTTTTTTTTTTGCTAGTATCATTGTAAACTAGGGAGGTGTAATTCCATTCACCCACCAAAGAAATATAAAGGTCTGAGAGATGCTGTATCTATAGAAGCTGGGATTGGGGCGTACAGGGAGAAAGCATATTCATTTTCTCTCTCTTCCTCTATTTTATTCTCCCCTCCCTGTCCTGTCCCCCTCCCTTGCTGCTCCCCCAACTCTCTCTCCTTTCTTCTTTTGTGTGCTGGAGATTGAACCCAGACCTTTATGCCCACTTTACCAGTGAGCTGTACGTTCTCCCTGCCCAGAGAAGATTTGTAACATCTAGAAAAAGAGGAGTGGTTATATATGTATGTATGTGTATGTATGTATATATGCATGTATGTATATATGTATATGTGTGGTATGTGTGTATTATCTGTGTATATGTATGTATATATGTATGTGTGTATGTATATGTGTGTATCTGTGTGTATATGTATGTATATATGTATGTGTGTATTATGTATGTATGTGTATGCGTATACATGTATGTGTATGTATATATGTGTGTATCTGTATGTATGTGTGTATATTATGTATGTGTATGTATGCATGCGTGTATGTATGTATGTATTGTGTGCATGCATGTATGTGTGTATGTATGTACGTGTGTGTGTGTATGTATGTATACAAAGTGACGATTGTCTTGGAAAGTGGAAACGTAAAGCTACAGTCCTGAAGTGAGGTTTGGTTTCAGCATGGAAGAATTGCAGTGTGAGATGTAGTCCCTAATTACACCGAGCAGCAGTGTGACTTGACAGCTCACCTGAAAATGAACTGCAAAGGAAGGTTTAATTTAAATATGGTACTGCATGACCTCGATAATTGAAATATTAAAAGCCTCTTAGCAGAGCCCAAATAAATATCTCAGCAGAAGTGCAATAGATTCTCTCCTGCAGCCTGTGGCAATAAACTAATGAATGATCATTTTCATTAACTGTTTACATAACTAATGTTCTGTGTGTTTATATCTTCTTCTTCTTTTAAGCTGACACTCTAGAAAGTAAATCCAACAGTGATCCCGCTCTACTTTATAATTTTTGTATGGTAATAAAACTGTACAATCACTAGAGAAAATTTGAAAGACAAAAATGTTTCATTTAAAATCTCAAAGCGTAGGTATTTCCATTAGAGAGGCTTCCTATATCTCCTTATGAAGTCTTTTAGGAACTAAAACATAAGATGATAATGATAATGATGCCTGCTTTGTGGTCGAGACGACAGTGACACTGGCTAAGGGGAGAGAGTAAGCAAATGGGTCCTCGGAAGCACCTACCCAGAACCCCTTCTACACTGTGTGCTGCCCGGTAACACCTGACTTTATACCTGTGCAGAAAACACAACTCTGCAAGGTTGCAGAGCCGTGCATCATATTTCACCTCAGTTTTATAGGCCAACTCTGTCATAATGTAATTAATCTTCTTAAAAGTGAAAGGCAGTAAGTCAAATTGCTTTTATTGTTGGATTCTACCAAACATTTAGAGAAAGAAAAGTAATTCTCCATGACCTCTTTCATACAACAGAAGCACAGGGAACACATGCTCCCATCTGACAAGCCAATGCTATCCTAATACTGAGCAGACAAAGACATTGTGAGAAAAGCCTTAAGACCAATGCTTCTTATGAATGTTGACTTTTTGTTTAACCCTCATGGCTGGAGTGATGCTCTGTGGTTAAGAGCCCTTGCTGCTCTTGCAGAGGACCTGGGTTCAGATGCCAGCTCACAACTGCCTAGAAATCTCGTTCCAGGGGATCTGATGCCCTCTTCTGATTGTCTCAGGCTCTTGCATACATGTGGTAATATACATGCACTGGAGCATAAAATAAATGAATAATCTTTAAAGTCCTCAAAATACTAACAAACTGGATCCAATAATATATACACCAATTATAAGCCATGACTAGTAGCGTTTATTCCAGGTATAAAAGACTAATTCAGCACTCGAATATCAACATAATCTTCCAAATCAGTTAGGCAAGAAGGAAGAAAAATCTTAAATTCATATCAACACATAAAGAAAAAACTATGTGAGGAAACTCCCACTCACAATTACAAAAGCAAACAACAACAACAAAACAAGCCAAAGCTCTCCGCAAGCTGAAAATGTTGAGGCGCTTCCTTGACTGGATAAGAACTCCACCAAGCGACCAGCAGGATGGCCCAGAGGGTAAAGGCAATTGCAAACCTGGATTTCATCTCCTGGCACTTACATGGGAGAAGGAGAGAACCAACTCTTGCAAGTCGCCCCCTTACCTCCCCATATGCACTGTGGCAGGCATACCACCCAGCCACTGCCAAGCACAATAAAAATAATTAAATGTGATTTTAAAACATCCCTTTAAAAAAAGACATATACCAAATTTCTACAGCAAATATATACTTAAGGGTAACAAGCTAAATATTTGCTCTTTAAGATTAGGAACAGGTACTGCAAGTGCTAACAAGTATAATAAGACAAGAAAACGAAATAAAAGGCAGAAGGAAGAAAAACTAAACTCCCCTTTGCTTTAAAGTGACATGATTTTCTACATGAGAAAATTTAGAAGAATTGACATTCACACACATGTGCATACACACACACACTCACAAATTTCCAAGAACAAAGAAAGAATTGTAGCAAAGAAGTCTCAGGGCGCATCATTCATACACAAAGTCAACCACTTCTATACCTGCAATGAAGGCTGGAATTTTTAATCTAGAAAAATCCTGAAAACTAAAGCCGTACAAGCATAGTTAACTGATCTTTGACAGGGATTTAAAAAAAAAAAAATTATTGCTTTGTAAATAATACCATTCAAAATTTCCACTTCCTCCCCTCCTCCCATTTCCTTCCCGCTCCCCCATTCACCCTGCCCCCTCCCCCTCCAGTCCTAAGAGAGGGCAGAGTACCCTGCCCCATGGGAAGGTCCAAGGCCCTCCCCCCTCCATCCAGACCTAGGAAGGTGTGCATCCAAACAGACTAGGATCCCAAAAAATCAGTACAAGCAGTAGAATCAAATCCCAGTGCCATTATCATTGGTTTCTCAGTCAGCCCCCATTGCCAGCCACATTCAGAGGGTCCAGTTTGATCCCATGCTCGTTCAGTCTAAAAGCCTTTTGTGTCTGTCTTCTTGGGCTGTCGTAACGAGATCCATGGCTAGGTAGCTTTAACCGTGTAGAGACAGTCACAGAGCTAAAGGCTGTGGGTTTGTGATAAGGGCAGCGGTGTGGCTGGATTCTGTTAAGTGAATAAAAGATGAGTTTCAGATGGAGTTAGAATACTTGTAGAACACATACCTGCTAGAAGATCTCTGTAAAACTACACCCGTTCCATTCCGCCCTCTACTCGCTAAGCTACGGGAACTAAGCTGAAAATTTAAAAACATACATACACAGACAGAGACAGACAGACAGACAGACAGAGCCATGGGGACATCCTTGAGACAAGAATGCCAGGAATGCCCACTTTATTGTGTTCAGGGGCAGCTTCTATAGGGCTCTGGCCACGCCCCAGCTCTCGGGATCTTTCAGCTGCAGGCTCGTCAGAACCCACTCCCCTGCCATCAGGGTCTCGTGCTCACAGCAGCTGCAGGCTGCTCAGAGCAGAGGAAAACAAGTTGTTTACAAAAAATTCAGGGTCTGGTGGTCCCCAGTCCCCAACAGATTTCTATGCAAAACATTCAAAGAACTCTTGCAGCTCAACAATAAAGGTGAGAGCCTGGTGGTTCACACCTGTAGTCTAAGCATGTGGGAGATGGTGGAAGCAGATCTCTCTGTGAACGGGAGGCCAGCCTGGTCTACATAGCAAGTTTCAGGATAGCCAGGGTTACATAGAGAAATTTTACCTCAAAAAACAGAACAGAAACAAAACAAAAGAACAAACTCAACAATAATAAAATAGTATGATTAATAATTGATTTCTCCATAAAAACCATACAAATGGAAATACAAAAATATAAAAAGATAATTCATTTCATGTTAACAAATTACCAATTAAACTGAGGGGCACAATTTGTTTAATGAGAGGTTGAAATAGAAAAGAATTTACTATCTTCTGCTTGGCAAGGATATGAAACGAGAGGATTCTTACTGCTAGTAGGAATGTAAAATGGTACAGCCACTGTGGCAGCTTCTCTCCAGGCCTGAACACTCTGACCACAGAGTCCAGCAACTATGCCCTTGGCCACTTAAAGAAAATGAAAATTTATGTGCACACAGATGCTGGCATTTAATTATGTATTATAGCATCTACATAATCACCCAAACCTGGAAACAACGAGATATCCTGTAAGTAAAGGAATAATCTAACTACGTGTATCCATATAAGGGAAATTATTTAACAGTAAGAAGAAATGAACAGTAATTCATTGTGTGAAGCACAAACGAATCTTTAAAGTGCCTTGCAAACGAAAAATAAATCCATCTGAGAAGGCTAGACACTATGATTCCTGTGTGTGACAGCTTGGGAGACACACAAGCCCAGCAGCACACAGGATTAGTGATTGGGATGGAGAGAGGAGAGGTGAAGCTCTGGGTAGTGGGTGGGACAAAGAAACTGTTCTGTGTGGCGTTTCTGTTAGGGTTATATGATAGCATGCATTTGTCATTGCATACAGCACTTCACAACACCCCAGAAAAGACTGAAACAAACACACTGTGTACAAACGAACAAACAAACAAACAAAAAAAGCATTTAAGAGGTGGTGAGTTTCCAATGGAAAGCAGAATCATTAAAAATTATATTTATATTCCAGTATGTGAAACAACTTTACAGGGGGAGGAGAGAGGGAGAGAGGGATGGAACTGGCGACCCAGGTAACTTTGGAAATGAGGAAAAGCCCTTAGGTTAGAAGCAGAAACAACCACCGAACAGTGTGATCTAGTGGTGCTGTGAGGTTCCCAGGCCACTGAGAATCAGCAGTTGGATGAGTGGGCTGCAGACGGTGGAAGCGAGGGAATTTACAGTTCCGTGAGGCTGGTGGTGGATTAGAGTCAAAGAGATTGCTAGGAGTCCATATTTGATTCTGGAGATGCAGATGGTTCCATGTGGAAATGCTTACAGATGTTTCCGAGTTCATATAAGTGTTGTGTGTGCATATATACATACACATGTATTTCTGTGCTCGTGGTTGGCAGAGGTTAAAAGTGTGTCAGGGGCACCCAGAAGTCGACTGAAAAGTGCTCAGTGGCCAAGCGTGGAGCAATTAGAGCAACAAACTAATGCTCTGGGTTGAGGCTCTCCTGATGTAAACAAGCCACTGAACAAACACATATGTGGGAGGAAAGACACATCTCCCACACAGAAGAATGTGGAAACATTTATTTAAGCATTCTGCCTTCAGGGAGGTAACCCAAAAGTCACAACTCCCTAAACACAGACTGCACATAGCAGCTTCCTTTCAACGAGATGCTATGGAAAAGTGTGCGGAGGAGTTTGGGGAAGACGCTTTGCAGGGGAGAAACTGGGCACAGGCTGCCTCGGACAGGCGGACCAGGTCAGTATGAGCCAGCTGCCTGGCCAGGCAGTCCAGGTCAGTGTGAGCCAGATAAGTTCTTGCTCAGAGGGTGCTGTTCATATAAAATGGTGAAAATGGTTTTCTCCTTTGTTTCCGCCTCCCACAAACCATAAAGGCAATGTTTCAGGAGGAAAAGATGTCAGTCAGATCCAAAGTTGGGAGCATTCTGCAAAGAAAACATAAAAGCTGACCGACACTCCTTGAAGCTCTTCAGGTTATCCACATAAGTGAAATTTAAAAGAAATGTTAGGGCCAAAAGACAACCTGGGGAGATAGGATGAGAAGTGGATAACTCCTGTTCCGGTCCTTGATTCTTCTTTCCTGCTAGTTCCTCATTGACAATGTAACCATGTGTGATAATGAATTACCATAATGGTTACTATGTCAGTAACGGAAGGGACTAGTTGCAAGGTGCGTGGAAACCCTCTGTACTGGCTTACAGTTTTTGCATAAATATAAAACTTCTTTCAAACAAGATTATTTTCTAAAAGTGTGTTACCCAGACTTTTTCGTTCCCACCTGTGACATGACATACTTCCAAAAGACTGTTCATGTGAAATTCGGGGTGAGCAGTCTCCCTGTGAAGCTCTGCACCCCTTGGTTACACGATTCCCTCATTGTTGTGCTCAGGATAGTGGCTGGGCTAAATCTGAGGGTCCCTTTCCAGGGGTGTATGTAAGGCTTTGTACATATAATACCCTCCACAGGCTCGTGGGACAACAGCTGGTGGCACTGTTTTGGAATGTTGTGGAACCTTTGAAAGGTCAGCTCTACCTGGAGGAGGTGGGTCACCGAGGGGTAAGCCCTGTGATTCATGGACTCCATTTTTTTTTTTTTTTTTTTTTGCCCTACCTGTTTCCTGGTTCTCCCAGAGGAAAGCAAGTAACCTCCTTTAAGTTGTCATCTGTCAAGCGTTCGGTCACATCAAGGACAAAGTAACAAATGCAGCACAAAGGCCACTTAATCCCTTCAGCAGGCTACACAGAAGACAGTGCACCGAGGGACATAGGACCGGGTGCTCCTGGCCCATGGACTATATGCCTCATCTTTAACCTCAGCATGGCATCTGTGGCAGGACTGGAGCTTCAGCACCCAGCACCAGCATTGAGGATCGTGCATATGGACATGGGTTGAGGATCGTGCATATGGACATGGGTTGAGGATCAGGCATATGGACATGGGTTGAGGATCAGGCATATGGACATGGGTTGAGGATCAGCCGAATGGACATAGGTTGAGAGGAGGCCTCGGTGGCTTTCCAGAGCCTTGAGAGGGAAGATCCCAGTGACCAAAGAGTAGCTTCACACTTGGACTGCTCGAACAAAAGCCTAAAGGACAAAATATTTTGTTGATTCCTCTGCAAATGTGGGCACTTAGACTAAACTGAGCTGTGTAAATGAGATATTAAATCCCCATCAATTCTGAGGCCTTCTTTTAGTGTTTGGTTCATAAATTATGACCCACCAGAGCTTTAGATTGTAAAGTTGCCCCCATTCCAGACCAAATTAATAGTTTTCTACTTTGTATTTTTATGAATTATAAACCCCAGATGTGTCAAAGTATGTGTAATGAAAACCATATATAAGGAATTTGTATTTTAAAGAACTTAATAAATTTCTTATTTTACTGGTGTTTCTTGGTCTTATCTTAATGGGAGAGAAGAAAAATGAACATTTCATGCTTTTCCTTTTGATTGCTGTGCCGGGAGGGCTGAATTGTCAGGGAAAATGCTTTCCTCAGGCCAATTCTTTGACTAGAGGAGGGCCAGCTGCTGAGATAAGCCTGTGTCGGGCCCACGCGGTCGTGTTCAGTCTTGGACCTTATCTGTCCACAGCAGCAACTGTAGCTTCATAACAAATGAGGTTCAAAGGGATGCAGCCCGAGCCTGGGCCTCTCCCAGGAATGTTTTCCAAGGGTACCGTAGATTTCGTCATTATGTCCATCCTTACTCGAACTCTTTGAAGGCTTATCATCTGCCGCCATTTCCTCCTGCCTGGCCCCAGAGCAAGAATCATGTGTAACCATTAGGAGAATGGAATGTGCTGTGTTAATGTGTGTGATACTTACATTTCCAAGACATCCTAGAGGGCTGGAGATATATCTCAGCTGTATAGTGTTGGCCTCAAATAAGTTCAATCCCCAGTACTGCCAAATAAATAAGTAAAGAACTAAAAGATTGGAAGCACCCCTCATGCCGGCCTTTACAAAGCTTCCGCGTGAGCTCAGATTGGAATATTTTGCAATCAGTTCGTATCAGTTACCTCCAGTCTCAGTTTAGGAGCAGCGTGGCTTTTACAGCATGGATAGATTAAACCAGCGCCGTGTGGGACATAGAGGTGGCAATTGGGGGTTGTTTCTCTCTTTTGTGCAAGAAGATGGTACCGACTCTGGGAAGAACCACAAAGGGAGGCTGATAAAGATGGATGCTTTCAGGGCTTTCTGATTTCCCTAGAGTGAGATGGGATTCATGGACCAACTGTGGATTTCTGCAAAGAAACCATTGTTCACATTCTCAGGGGGAAAAAAAATGCCTGGACTCTATAGTCAGCAGAGCCTGGGGAGGGGGCCAGAGACTGGCGTGATGGAAGAGATGGGACCAAAATTCTTAGAAAGCAAGCCTATTGGTCCCACTAACTTCTCTGAGTCAGGCTCCCGGCCATGGCCTGGCCTGGTTTCTCTCTGACTCCCGTTCCTCCCAGGTCAGGCAGACTCTTCCAGCCTTGCTAGGAGGTGGCCGTCCTTGGCCCCAGCCAGCTCCTGGCTACATGTTCCACACAGCCATCCAGCCCAAACAGCTCAGCTTTTGGGGAGCTTCAGGTCATCTCAAGGGGCCAGGAGTGTCCTATCACTAAAAATCACATCCCCCCTCTCCAGTTTAGTAATTTGCTCATTTCAAAGTTGATGGGTTTCATCCACAAAGATTAAAAAATAAAATCCATTGTGGTCTATCATAATGTTCCAGAGGGACTAAACTACCCACTGAAAGCTCTTCATGAACTTGGTTAAGACAGACCTGCTGTCCAGCCTTCTCCAGAGCTGATCACAGAATTCTGAATCCTCACTGGCTGTCCAGCCTTCTCCAGAGCTGATCACAGAATTCTGAATCCTCAGTGGCTGTCCAGCCTTCTCCAGAGTTGATCACAGAATTCTGAATCCTCAATGGCTGTCCAGCCTTCTCCAGAGCCCACTCCAGGATTCTGAATTCCTCTGGAGAAACTGGAGACACTTGTTTATAAAAATAAGTTTCAAAAGTTATTAACTGCCTAAACATATCCATACAGATAATCAAGCTAATCAAATGGCATTTACAGAAGGAAAACAAAAAATCACAGTCACACAAAGACTACAACAACACAGTGATGTTTTTAGAGTAAAAGGTGACAATATATATTTATATATATAAGGGAGAGAGAAAGGTGGCTATGCTCACCACTAAACCAACAGTGTCACACCAAATGCATACACACACACACACAAATATGCAACTGTGTCCCACCATAAGCAAAGTCAAAACTCAGAAAGTATAAATATTAACACAAATTGATTTATGGTATTATTTTGTTTATTATAATAAAGTTTTGTGATAGAAATATATTAGATAGCTCCCATGATAAGATTTAGGTAGAATTTGGTCCCTTCAAAACGAAGTTCACATATTATCTTATGAAATTACTTATAAATTTTTAATTATTTTTATTTAATTTCATTCATTATTGTCTTATAATTATTTCAATTATTAGGCTATTTGATTATTTTGATTTAAGTTATTTAATTAAGTATTTTAAATTACTGATTTTTCAATTATTAGCGAACAGGGACTGGGGAGATGTCTTGGTAAAGTACTTGCTGTGCAAACATATGGAGAAGAGTTCTGATCTCCAGCACCTAATGTAAAAACCCAGGCAGCTGGTACCCACCCATAATCTCTGCACTGGGGAGGCGAGACAGCCAGATCCCAGGAGCATGCTGGCTGAATCGGCAAACTCCAGGTTCTGTGGGAGACTATCAGAATATAAGGTGGGGAGCGACTGAGGAAGATAGCTCACGTTGACGTCTGGCCTCCACTGTATATGTGCATGTATGTGTGTAGCTATACCTGTGCCTGCATGCATGTACATGAGTGCATGTACAACACACACAGAGAGAGAAAAATAATGGGACAGACATGTAACACTGTACTTAACTGTGTGTTTGATCACTGTTGAGGGAAGGACAGAAGAGAAGAGAGGAAGGAGAGGAGGGCAGAAGAGAGAGAAGGAAGGAAATAAAGGAAAAAAGACAAAAGAAAGTACTTTATTGATACAGAAGTCTGTAACCAACTTAAAGAAGAGCAAAAGAAAGAAACAAACAAACCCTTGTATACTTAGTACACAGATAGAGTAATCAAAACTTGGGTGCCCCCCCCCTCTCCTAAAGCATATTCTTTCCTACATTCCTCTGAAACTGTTTCTCTGGATTTTATGGCAGCCTTTCCTTATTTTTCATTATAGCTGATGACCTATGTATTGCCCCAAATAGTAATTAGTTACTGTAGCTAGCCATGGCTGTGTGCCTCTTTCTTTGCACCCCTGTGGCTTCCACTGTACTGCTGTGTGTGGAGGCGTCCTTTTCACTCACTCTCTTGCTGATTTGTGTTAGAGTTGTTTCTAGGTTTATGCTGATGTGACCGATCCTGCAGTCGATAGATCTTGACATGTCACATGAGCCATGTGTGCAGGAGAGTCTCTCAGATCGACTCTAGGAACAGAGCTGGGGTGCAGGATTTTCAGATACATTAAATTAGATTTAAACATCTTAAGTGGCTGCCTCACTGATATTCCTACAGGCAGAGGCTGAGGGTGCCTGTGGCATCACTTCCTCCCAAGACCCCAAATTCTTTGATTTTTGGTATCTTCCAGCATAGTGAATGTGGAATGGTATCTCAGTGTGGCTATCGCATCCCCACAGCCCCCACCCCTTACCCCACATGCACTCCACCCCTCCCCACTCCCACCCCTCTGTCACATGAGGTTTCTCTTTGTAGCCCTGGTTGCTTTTATTTCTTCCAGTATATGCTCTTCTATGTTTATGGGCTGAGTACTCCCCATATGCTAAGAACCCTTTGAGTCTCTGCTCTCCTGGAATCCTCAGTCTATTGATGGCCTGTTTTTCTATGAGGCTGCTCTTCTTCTATGGAGCTCTTGGTGTGTTCTGGAGACGTCCCTGTTATATACATTGCAGTGGTCATTCTAAGTTTGAGATTTGCCATTTACTTTGTGATGTTTTTTGGCAGATGGAAGCTCGCTGTTTTAAAGTACGCAGGGCATTTCTGATCCTACGCTCCAGCAGCTTCAGCCTTTGACCTCACACTTTTAAGACCATACTTTTATTTGAGCTATATTCTTGTGTCTTGTATAAACAAGGAGTCCGATTTCTTTCTTTCTTTCTTTCTTTCTCCCCCCCCCCCCCACCGCATGGAGAGCTAACTCTCCAAGCACTGTTTGAATAGTCCGTCTTTTGCACACCGATCTATAATGCTTTCTTTGTCCTGAGTTATGCGCTCGCCCCCACCCTTGTAATATCCTACATATGCATGTATGTTTCTGCGTTCTTCTGTTTATCCCAGCCTTAGCTCCTCTATGCCAGCGTGCCAGTGTATCAGCTACTCATAAGAAGGGAGGGATAATGACTGTTTTCAAAGTTAAACTCTCAGAGCCTAACACATGTTAAATGCTCAACTGTCTTCCTTATCTTTTTAGTACATTTTAGTGCATAAAGTTTGTCGAAAGTTAATAAACATTCAGTGAAAAATAACCACTTTTTGCACTTGATTTATGTTGCCGTGGCTGTGTGAGATTTAATAAATGCAGCTATTCATCCATTGTCGTTGCTCGTATTGGGTTCTGCAAACAGTGCGTGAATGTGTGAAACCTGGCATGCTGAGCACTTTGAATTAAAGGGTATTGGGAGGCCTCCCCTTCCTCTTGTCCCTTCAGCCTGCTTCGCCCCAAAGGGAGTCAGAGAAAACTGCATTTCTGTTTCTCTAGATGGGAACTAGACCTCCATTCTCAAGAATAAGCCGCAAATCCCAGAAAGATCACTCTCCATTCTACCCTAAAGCCTGGCATCACAGGCGGTTCTTTCTCTGTCCCCATGAAGGAGTGGTACCCAGAGAAGCCGAGAAGAGTCTGAACAGGCAGGCCTTACCCGGTCTCCCCTCATCCACCATCATAGCCTTCTGCCCAGCCGCATTTCAACATAGCTAACTTCTCTCCAACTAAACATAAAAGGCCTCCCCTGGTTCTTTGGGTCTTCAGTTCTGACATCCCCTATGCCATGAAAAAATGTGAATGAAATAGATTTGTTCACACACCTCTCTCATTACCCCATTCCTTGTTATGATGGCCGAGAGGTGGGGAGCGCCTCCCCCATCCCCTGCTGTGGGTAATGATAACAGTGTTGGTCCCCTCAGGCAACATCTCCGGAAAAGTTTAGGAAGGAAGACTTTGCTTGGATGTTTGCTTGTTTCTCGGATCTGAGGTTTGGAAGACAATAATGCTTAAAGCCTGAAGAAGCGTATGTAGGAAACGCACTCAGCAATAACTGCTCAGAAATCTCTTTTTCTCCACCGGGTTCTCCACAGTCACCTGTGCTTTCATGACAGAAGAGAGGAAAGTGCTACCTTGTAACTGTCGCTGAGAGGAACCGCCTTCCCTCTGTTGTTCCTGGAGCTCCACAGAATGCCTGAATCCAGATGTTAACTGTTTCTTCAGAAGCCTCGTTAAACACCAGCGCGTTAGATTTTCCGAGGCATTTCCAAACTCTGGCCTATTATCACAACACGCAGGAATCCCAGCTTTCACAGCACAACTTTGGCTCAGAACTGGACCGGCAGCTGCAGCAAATTTGCACAAAGGCCCAGGTTCCCAGGACTGGGACGCAGTGCCCTTGTATGGTAAAACTGTAAGCAAGTTGCCTCTCCTCACAGTTCGTCAAAGACTCGGTCAGATGTTTAAAGTCTATGAAATCCTTGATTGTATCCGAACTCATTGGAACTCGATAAAGGCACTACAAGCTGGCCACTTGCGTTCTGTTGTAAAATATTACAGATAAGTCTCCAGTTTTATTTTTTATTTTAATGCTCACTGTTGTTTTTGACAGACTCTTTGTATCCCCACCTCAGCCTCCCACAGACAGATTCCAAGTGTCTCCAGGCCATGCTTTTTTTTTTTTTAATTCTTCTACTGGTGCTTTTATACTGCTGCTTTATTTTACATTTTACTCTAGTTATATCATGATTCCTTAAAACACTAATAAAATAACCTTTCATCAAAATATTGCGCACATACTATTTGCTCTTTTTTTGAGAGGTTTTATTGTTGCCTGGGAAACTGAAACTGTGCTTTCCCGAGGATGGAGAGAAGTTGGGGGTGGGGTCCTGTCAACATTCTGAGGGCCGGAAGAGGGGACTTATGGGGGAAAGGTTTGAGTTATACCACACTTACTAGACATAAAGAGTTTTCTGTTGGGGAAATACCAGCAAAGGCAGAGATGGTAATGAGAAGAGACTAGCCACCATGGGAAGTTTTGTTTTGCTCTGAGTAGAGGGACGTGATACTCATGACTTTCTTTTTTAAAGACAAGGTTCTCTTGTGGCTCAGGCTGGCTTCAGAGTTGTCTTAAAGTCAAGGATGACCTCGAATCCCTGCTCCTCCTGTCTCTACCTCCCCTGTGCTGGGACTGTAAACCCGTGCCACCACACCTGGTTGAATAAGACACTGATTTGTTAAGAGGGTCCAATCAGAAGAGGACATAGACAAGAACACAGTTTTCCTTTGGGTCGAATGTAGTGGACTCCAACATCAGACTGTTTCTCTGTCTGTCTGTATCACATAACAGATAACATTGGAACAGATAGCATGGTGTACTGGACTCCACCCTCATAGAGCCTGTGCCATCAGTCCAGGCTGAATAATAAAGATGGTTTACAGCAAATGAGTCCATCCCAATCCTTAAAACAAAACCTACAAATGTTTTAAAGTGGCTTCTAAAGACATATTGAATTCCCTGCTATTGCTACTGTGACAGGAATTTGGTTCATATAGGAATTCTTTTTTTAAAAAAATTAGTCCTCATTGCTTTAAAAAAATCATTGACTTATGTATATATTATTTGTTTATTTATTTATGCAGCTATGTGGCTGTTGTGTATTGATTTACGTGTCTGCATGTGCACCAGCCTGTGAAGACCAGAGGCCGAGATGGGGTGTCACTCCTCAGGCGTTTGTTTTGTGTGTGTGCCTGTGAGTTTCTGTGTACACACACACACATGTTGAGGTCAGAGGTGGATGTCATTCTTGCTCTTTACCTTGTATTTCGAGACGGGGCCTCTTCCCTGAATTCAGGACTTGCCATTTGACTTGACTACCCGACCAGCACACTCTAGGGCCACATTCTCAGTGCCGTGGTGACAGGCATGCACACTCATACCTTGCTCTTTCACTTGGGTGCTGGGGAGCTGAACTTGGGTCGTTGTATTTGTGCAGCAGGCACTTTACTGGGCAACCCACATCCCCTTCTCCTGCCTGCTTTGAATCATGGTCTCTTTATTGGCCCGGAACTCCAGAACAGCTGACCAGCAAGCTCTAGAGGTCAGCCGATTCCCACTCTCCAGCGTGGTGCTTCCAGGTGTTTGCCATCACACCCATGGCTCTGGGGATCAAATTCAGGCCGCCATGCTTGTGACAAGCACTTTACCACCAAGTCCTCTCCCCAGCCCAATCCTCTTCCTCTCAAAGTGGACTAGCAAGTGTACAATGGTCAGGTAATTCAGAAGGAAGGCCTGGTGATAGCAGTGCAGAAAACTCCTCTGGGCTGTATGCTGTGGCCATTACATTTAGATCTTTCTAAGTCCTGTCCCAACTATTGACTGGCCTGAGGTGTCAGCTGATCCTTCTATTTCCAAAGACTCTTGCATTCAGAGCAAGACACCAGCATTGCTAGAATAGATGTAGAAAACCTAAGTCTGTGTGGAGCCTCAGACTAACAGTGGAGCTCCGCATTTCCCACCAATGGCTCAGCAGTGTCATTATGACAACGATCAGCAGCTGCAGAAGTCTCTCGCGACCTTTCTGTATGTAAGACTTCAGAGAACTAGACAGAAGTGCAATGACTGGTTATCTTGCTGAGGGCTAGGGACCAAGACATGAACGGCAGACAGTGCTGGCCATCACATGGACTCCTGCTGTGTAGTGCAAGAATGCCCCAAGTGGTAAAGAAACACGGCGTCAACTCCCCCATTTGAGTTACCCGTTTGCTTTGCCAGGCAAAGGCACATCCTACTGTAGGCAGGCAGATCTCTGCCTTTCTGACTGGTGGGAATTCTCTTTGCTTACTTGGCCTTAGCTCCTGGTTTGTTTTCTCTGGTCTGATTCTAAGCTCCTGCGACCTGTTTTTCCAGGTGCTTATATAGCTCAGTCAGTTCTTAACAATTTACTGCTATTTCTCAAATGCCCACCTCTCTATCAAACTGCTGTTGGTTCTTTCGTGGATGATAATCGCTGAATGTTTTCACATACCCTGAGTGGATTTTGTGATAATGTGGTAAAGTATGGGAGAGATCAGGCGTGGCTGCCAAGGGTTCTGGCCAAGAGACCCCGTCAGTGGTGCTGTAAAGAACATCTGTGGGTATGCTTAGCTCCCACAAAACACCTCAGCCTGTGAGTGAACAATGGAAGTACAACAGCTGGACCCCTTTGGCAGGGACTCTCTCTTCCATGGGATCGTCTTCCTTCCCACTCCCATCATCAGAGTTCAGGCTCCTTGTTGGTTCCTGTCCCCAAGGTTGCTCTACCCAGTAGAAAAGGGTGTTTCTAAATGACAGCAAACAGTGTTGGGTGCTACTGCAGAAGTGAATGCCACCTGCTTTAGGAACGTCAAAGACTTGAGTACCTGCTGAGGGATAAGGTAGCCTTTGCTGAGGAGGCCATTGTTGGACGGGGTCTAGAACCAGAGATGAGGGCTACTCAGAGAGAAGCAAGGCTGTTTTAAGTCAGTGTTTGAAGAAGAAAGGACATATACAGAATCTCCACAAAGCAGGCGGGTCATCAGTGTAACAGGAACTCAAAGTCTAAGGGGAAAAATGGGACGTGAGGCCATGAACTCCAGAGTCGAGTGACTGTGCTTTGTCCCACTTAAGGAAAGATATTCAGGTTCATGCATTTGGGCTGCAGCACAGCAATGTCTTTTCCTTTGGATATATCCTTGTTGTTGATTAAGATGCCAGACTCAGGGATGCTGGGAAGGGGCCCTGCAGTAGTCCACACCAAAGGTGCCCAACTGTGACAAGGAGAACAGAAAATTAGTATGAAAGTGGAGGGTGCTGAGCTGTTAGCTCCAGAAGGGCAGGGAGCATGAGGTGCTCTCTGCCCCTTCCTTCCGACCTTCCTGCTTATCCAGTGTAATTAGCCCACTTGTTGCTCCCACTGCTGGTGGATACATAGAATTATCAGGATGTAAGTAAATAAAAAATGCCTTTCCTCATCTTCTCTTTCATATACTAGTTTTCTTTTATTCATTTTGGTCATCAGAAGAGATACCAATATTTTAATAGATTGTGTGATTTGCCCCCATTTCAAATACAAAGCTCTGCACTACAGAATACTTACAGGGTTTTTTGTTTTGTTTTATTTTATATTTGTGTGTGTGTGTGTGTGTATGTGTGTACACTTAAGTGCAGATATCCTTGAAGGCCAGAAGAGGGTGTTGGCAAGCTGGAGTTAAGGGGTTTTGAGCTGCCTGACAGCAGGGTGCTCTGAACTGAACTTGAGTCCTCTCCAAGAGCAGCGTGTACCTGCTGAGCAGTCTCCTCACCTACCCCAATTACTACATTTTAAAAGCAAGTTGATTTATAAGCATAGAACTAGTAAGATTTCCAAGAAGTGCTTTTTAAAATGAAACAACACAAAATGGTAACAGTGATTACCTTTTGGGGACCCAAGAGTGGCAGGGATCACCCCTCAGTTAATCTTTATTTGGGGGATAAACAGATGACTCAACAGTTAAGAGTGCTTGCTGCATTATAGTGAGGACCTGAGGTTTGGATCCTAATACCCTTGACAGGGAGTTTTACAAATGTTTATAATGCCAGCTCCAAAGTATCAGATGCCCTCTTCTGGTCTCCATAGGTACCTGCACACACGTGTACATACACTTCCATAGATACACACGTGTATGTATACTGAAACAGTTTTTAAAACTTACTGTTTCACTGTTTTATTATGAAAGGGGAAGGGAGAGAATATAAAGATGAAGCAAGGCACCCCAAAACAAAGCCTTTTCAAGCCAGAAAAGTCTTCTTTGGACATGCATTTATCAAGGGTCAATGAAATCAATATATCTTTGTCTAACACTGGAGAAGGACTAGGTTTCACAAATGATTTGTTTCTTATTACAGCTGTTAAAGTTGTGAGCAGCATTGGAAAGCCAAGAGTCCAATATTCTGTTTTAAACTAGAAAAGTCCATATTGCAACCCGGGCCAACAGTTTAGAATCCTGTGTACCTGGTATTTCATTTCTAAAGCAGCAGAAATAAGACTTGCCTATAAAAAGGATGCCAGGGAGAAATAAGATGTACGTAAGTAGCTGACCTCTTCTGAGCCTTATATAAATATGATATGATATGTCCTGGTAGGCTGTCCATGTATAGGCACATGCTAACAAACATTGTGAGCACCTTACATGTTGTTTATCAATTTTAAATGTGCAAGTTATTACTTAGGACAATCTTACAAAATTCCTGGGTTAGTATTAAAAAAACAATACAATCAGTACTATAAGATTTTTATTGCAAAAAACCTCCTTTCAGATTTAAATGGAATAGACAACCGTGGTTTTTATTTCCTAAACTCACAGTGGAGCCCCTTGGAAATCGCTCAGTCATGGCAGCTGTTGTCTAATTGGGTGAAAATGATCATCTAAGAAAGTCTATCAGTTGCTATAAAAGCAAGATGTTTATAATCCGAGCATCTTTCCAGATGCCGGTGAATTGCTGGCGAGCTGGAGCTTAGCTTTCCACCCTGACAAAGTTTTAAAAGAGGTCAGGGTGCGTTTTACCATAGCGTCTAGCAATGTGAGTTTATTCAGGCCTTGGCAGGCATTCCTGCACACTTAGGCCAATCAATGAATCAACTATTGTGGGCCAGCTCTGCTCTCAGCAGCTAAGAGATTTTTCAAGCATACTAAGGTTTTATTCTATGTGGTCTAGAGAAAGGGCAAAGTGTATTAAACCTTAAAACGTCTCATCTTTCTTAAATTAGTAATTAAAACTTTGCCAGAGATTTGATTGGGAGCAATGGAAAGTCTACAGACACAGCTGGTGGATTTTTGCTTGTGGAGAAGAAAATGACCTGCTCGTAATATTTCAGGAAAAGAAAACCCACATGTGTAGAGGAAATGGACTATCTAAGAAGTGGACACAGCCATAGAAAACTCAGCAAGGGAAGTCTAAGTCCTTAAAGGAATATAATGCATTTGTACTTATGTTTCAAATGAAGATTTTCTTTATTTTTTATTAAATATGGTGTGATAGGTCTCCTTTTCTCTATCAACTTTCTTCGCCATTTAGCATATTATTTTCAGTCTTTGGTGTGATTGGGTTTTGAATGGAAATCATCATAAGAGTGTTGTTTCCTAACTTGTTCTTTATAAATATAAATAAATATAAAAATAGTTTGTTTTATAATGACAATGCATTGGATACTTAATAGAAATTGCTAAGAGAGTAGATGCTTAAGTCTACTTGCCACAAATAAATGGCAAATATATAAGGTGATACTCATGTTAATTAACTTGATTCAGCCACTCCATAAAGCATAGATGTATTTTAAGGCATTTTATTGCCCATAAATTTAATTTCTGTTTCTCAGCTTGTAAAAAAGTAAATCTTAAAATATAAAGTTTATTGTAGTCTGTATAATCTTTAATAAAGGTTGGTAAATGCCTGGCAGCTGTTATATTGATCTTCTTTGTGAACTTGGTAATGATTTCATGATGTTGAATTTGCTTTTCTTAATGCTGGAAGCTAAAATTTTATTCTGATGATTTAAAAGGGATAATGGGAAATACCCGTTTAAAAATGAAGATTGAGTGAAATGAAGCCTAACATAAAAATAAGATGTTTGGGGACTGGAAATGTGGCTCCGTGGTAGAACACTTGCCTAGCTATGGCCCAGCACCACACACACACCATACACACACAGAGACACACATACACACCATACATACACACATACACCATACACACACACCATACACACACACTCACCATACACACACACACACACCATACACACACACACAGAGGTCAGAGCTAATGATGTTATAACCTTCCTGTGCCTACTAGCTTCTTTTTGTTGTTGTTGACCTGACAGAAGCTATAATCATCCCCCAAACCTCAGTTGAGAAAATATGTCCACACAGCATGTCTATGGATGTATCTTTGGAACATTTTCCACATTATTAATGTGGGAGTGCCCAATATACACATAGCTACACCTGGGCAGATGATCCTGGGTTATAAAACAGAAGGATGAGCAAGTCATGAGGACCAAGCCAGCAAGCAGCACTCCTCCTAAGTCTCTGCTTGAGTTCCTGCCTCCAGGTTCCTGCTTTGAGTTTCCTGCTCTGCCTTCCATTCTTGATAGACCATGACCAAGACCTGTGACCCTAATCAACCCCTTCCTTCCCAAACTGCCCCTGGGCGTGATGCTTCACTGCAGCAATAGAAAGCAAGCTAGGTTGCTCCTTCTCTCTAGTCTTTAGTTTCCCAAAATGAAATTGCATTTCATCTAAGCCGTATCAAACATCCTAAAAGGAGCTTTTGAGATGGAATTTGGGCCTTGGAGTGGCACAAGCCAAAGTGCCAGGTGCTGCTCTGAGGTCCCACTGTTTAGGGCCCTTTGGGCCCCACCATCCACAGCAGTAGGGTAAACACATGGTCACAACCCCAGGTAGTTACAGGATTCAGACGCTGGACCTCAGTAGCTGCAGCAGCGGACTCCAGGATGAGTGCCAGTGCTCTGCTTGTCTCAGATTGCCAGACGTTCATGTCAACACGCCTCTGCATGTCAGACGTTCATGTCAACATGCCTCTGCATGTCAGAGGTTCATGTCAACATGCCTCTGCATGTCAGCCGTTCATGTCAACATGCCTCTGCATGTCAGACGTTCATGTCAACATGCCTCTGCACGTCAGAGGTTCATGTCAACATGCCTCTGCATGTCAGACGTTCATGTCAACATGCCTCTGCATGTCAGAGTTTCATATCAACATGCCTCTGCATGTCAGACGTTCATGTCAACATGCCTCTGTATGTCTGTCAGAGGTTCATGTCAACATGCCTCTGCATGTCAGAGGTTCATATCAACACACCTCTGCACATCAGAAGTTCATGTCAACACGCCTCTGCATGTCTGTTAGAGGTTCATGTCAACACTCCTCTGTATGTCAGAGGTTCATGTCAACTGCCTCTGCATGTCAGAGGTTCATGTCAACACGCCTCTACATGTCAGAGGTTCATGTCAACTGCTTCTGCATGTCTGTCAGAGGTTGATGTCAATATGCCTCTGCATGTCAGAGGTTCATGTCAACACGCCTCTGTATGTCAGATGTTCACGTCAACATGCCTCTGCATGTTCACAAGAGCCCTGTTTGTTTCAGGTTGGCAGTGTGAGTGTTCTGTCTCTGTCTCATTCCAACAGACACGTGTTTGGGTTATGGTAAGGACATTTGCTATATGTGAGGGTCCTGGACCCAAAGAAGCACCACACCTACACTCTCTCTTCTGCAGAGAAGCCAGATAGTGGTACTCTTGGGTTCTTGCCCCTGCTCTCCTAGACGTCCTTATGGATGACTGCACCTGCTCTGGAGACTTTTGTCTCAACAGTAACTCTAGCCACCGTAGTTGTGTGGCAGGGAAGCAACTGAGCCTTGGTTCCAGTCTAGTTGCTATGAATACAGTGTTGTTTTTTAAGACCAGAAATCAAGCCTAGCAAAAACTAAGGAGTGACCCCACTTACAAAGGCAAGCTTCTGAACACCTGTGTTTGCTCAAAGGCCGAATCTCTACATCTGTGTTGATAACCAATGGTGCACACCCTTTAGACACCTGAACACCCATACTTTTGCAGTGCATTTTTCCCATTGCGAGTCTCTAGGAAAAGCTGACCTGTACCTCAGGTGTTTGACTGTTTCCCTCTGTGATCTTAAGAGATGGTGTAGATACCTCTTTCTTATGCCAGGCAATAGATCAAGTGAAACAATGCCTCCTGAACCACCTAACTAACCCGAAGGGGACAGTCAGCGTATTTGCTCACAGAGTAACATGAAGTAGGAATTAGATAGTCCTGACACAGAACTCAGTAGCCTCTGTATAGAAAAGGAACGGCCTCCTAAACACTTGTGAAAGAGGGAAGGGGACAAGAGAATAAGGGTATGATGTTGGTGAGTTATAATGTTGACCTGATTTATCCTCATTAACTTTACTTGTGAGTCATAATATCTAATTCTTTTTTTTTGTTTGTTTGTTTTTTGGTTTTTCGAGACAGGGTCTCTCTGTAGCTTTGGTGCCTGTCCCGGAACTAGCTCTTGTAGACCAGGATGGCCTCGAACTCACAGAGATCCGCCTGCCTCTGCCTCCCGAGTGCTGGGATTAAAGGCGTGCACCACCACTGCCCGGCTATAATATCTAATTCTTAAAGGTTCATACATTGGAATTTTGTTGGGAGAAGGCTGAAAATATTCCAGAAACTCACTGTATACTGGTTACAATACGGTGACAATTTCTTCAGTGCTAGGAGTTGAACCCAGCTTATACTTAGCTAGGCAAGTGATCTCTCACTGAGCTACTTCCCCAGCCCTTTTTTAAGAGACCCACAGTCGCAGTCTCTTGCCCAGGCTCACTTTGAACTCACTCTGTAGCCTAGAAAGGCCTTGAACGTGCCTTCCTCTGGGGATAACAGGTCTGTGCCACCAGGCCTGACTTATTTTGCGAGATGTCTTTAATTTACGAAAGGTATTGGAAGAAAAGTGTGGTTAGCGTAAGATCTAGAGGTTGTGTGTTGGCTGGTATGCTTTACCTACAGCAGTTACACTGCCGTGCACTCCCCGTTGGGATCAGAGTCAGCCAGAACCTGGCAAAAATGAAGCAAAAGAGAAGTCAAAGGAAAGAAATAGGGGTTAATGGCTAGAGAACGTGTTTCCCTAGATAAAGAGAATCGTCACTGAATGACTTAAATTGCGGTGCTGGGATCCGACAAGGGTTCTCCATGGAACAACTGAGGAAGAGAGAGAAGGAAGGCGAGGGATTCTCGCTTTCTAAATCATGGCTCAGAAATGTGTTATAGAACACCAAGAACGGAAAAGCCATTACAGAGAGTATAAAGAAATACTTGAGTCTCCAGTGCCATCGGACTCTTGGATTTGGTTTCCGCAGACATGCTCTTATATTCCCACAAGTGTCTGGAAAACTGACTCCTGGATTTTTGGGGTTTTTTTTTTCCTGTCTGGAGGTGCAGTGGCATTAGTTGTGTTTGCTGCACGGCTCACTCTGGGTCAGAGTGTTCTACAGCCACAAGCGGATGTTCAAACAGGGAGTCTGTTGAAAAGATTGCAGAGGGGCTGCTTCCCCAGGGCGGTTTTGGATGGAGTTTGATGGCAGTCAGCTATGGTAAGGACACCTGAAGCCCAGCAGAACCACCTTGTTGCCCGTGGTTGAGGACAAAGTTCACCTAGATGCTCACTATGAGCTGCTGTGGCAACCTCTCAGTGAATTCTAAAATAGATGTTATTGAATGCTTAATACTTGTGGGTTCTAGTGTTGATCTGCGCTTTGAGTTATGAGTTGCAATATGTAGGGGGAAATTCTCTCAAACCTGGGCTTGTCAAATGTTTTTTAAAAACTAGTTGTAGAATAATTTCTTAACCTGTTACAAGTAGCAGAAGAAAGCGAATAGCTGTGATTTTTGAGATACATAATTGCTTTGTATCAATAGATGTTCTTTTACTGTCAACAGATACATTGCTATAATTTAATAAGTAAATTTTGCCAAGAGTACATTGTGTATCCATTTGTCAGTGATCACACGGGGGAAACTAGATTTTACATCTTCCACTGAGTGAATTATTTTTCTGGTAAACAACTTGATACAAAAGAGAGTGAAACATTCATAGATTTTTTTTTAACAGCTATGCTGAATTACAGATTAATGGTCCAAAATAAAATATAAACTGACTTAATACATAATTCAGCATGAGGGAGGGAAGTAAATCTTTTTCTGACAGAGTGTAGACATGATTCTTTCCTTTTGAGGGCAGCGTATTTATTCCCCCTTAATAACTGTAGAACTGAACCACAGCCAGCCCGAGGAACCCTCGGCTCAGACTATTTCATGCTGTATTGACTAAGAAGCAACTTGGGAGTTAAAAAATAGATCCATATTTGAGTTTCTGACCTGAGATGATTTTTTAAGTAGACTGCTAAGAGTTCCAGCTGATAAAGCGTGAAAGCCCCAGACCCCGGTGCCTGGAGATGTGATTCCTGAAGAGCCGAGCTGAGGGGTGCTGAGGCAGCTCTCACAGGAGCAAGCCTGTGAGTACATCTTAGCTACAGTGTGTTTTGCACGTTTCGAATGATTCTTTTCAGATAGTTCTTGGACGTAACTTGAATTTCATTTTCCTTCCTCCCCGCTCTGTGATTTGGTTTGGTAAGCTTAGGTGTTTACATGCCCAAGGGAAAAATTCCCTCAGACTCATTCGTATTACTCACCAGAAAACCTAAGCAGGGGCAGGGGAAGCTCCCAAACCAGGGTCAATACACACACATCCTTCTTATCATCAGGAACAGACACTCCTCCATGGGTGTGCACACAGCTCTCTTAAGAGAATGGGTGTCTGTTGGGGTTAAGTTAATGTTATTGGAGCAGAGAGAGAGGAGAGAGAGAATATTTTTATTAGATATTTTTATTAGCTGTGTTCTCTAGTCATGGAATTCAAGGTGTGTGTGTTTTACAGGAAAGCAAATCCACACAGCAATTTTATTATTTGTATGTGAAATGCTAGAGCCCAGAAGAAACCCTAAGGTAGTCTGCAGCCAAAACAGTGTAGGAAGTACATGCATACTGTCTTTGAGAAAATGTTTTGCTTTAAAACAAAAACTGCCAAGCCCTCTCTTTGCCATAATCTCTTAATTGAGAGAGGAAAAGATCATCTCATTGTCGTGAGCTCTTAGTGGGGATGGAGAAGATTATATTATTTTTCTAATGGCAATAAAGAAATAAGAGATGGACTTTATCACAGAGAGAGAGAGAGAGAGAAAGAGAAAGAGGGGGAGTGGGGAGAGGGGGAAAGGGGGAGAGAGAGAGAGAGAGGTGGGGAGAGGTGGGGGAGAGAGAGAGAGAGAGAGAGGTGGGGAGAGGGGGAAAGGGGGAGAGAGAGAGAGAGAGAGAGAGAGAGAGAGAGAGAGAGAGAGAGAGAGAGAGAGAGAGAGAGAGGATGTTAAAATGTGCCAAATACTTTGTGAAAACTATTTTCTTCAGGTAATAAGTTTGTGTGGATGTATGTGTGTGAGTGCTGGTGCCTGCAGAGGCCAGAAGGGGGCGTCAGATCCCCCAGGAGGTAGAGTTTTAAGCAGTTATGCACCACCTGACATGGGTTCTGGGGAACAAAGTCTTCTTGTATAGGAGTCGAATGTGCTCTTGGCCACTAAACCTCTCTAGCCCTTAAGAGTGCACTTAAGCCGGGCGGTGGTGGCGTACGCCTTTAATCCCAGCACTCGGGAGGCAGAGGCAGGCGGATCTCTGTGAGTTCAAGGCCAGCCTGGTCTACAAGAGCTAGTTCCAGGACAGGAACCAAAAGCTATGGAGAAACCCTGTCTCGAAAAATAAAATAAAATAAAATAAAATAAAATAAAATAAAATGAGTGCACTTAAAAATGACCATATAACTAAGTATCTGATCCTGCGGCTGGATGACAAGTCTTTTAAGATATCTTGGGACTGTTTCTTTTTAAATTCAAGAAAAATTATTTTCCAGCTCTGTGCTGCCCTTTTTCCTAGCGGTAACTGTTAGCTACGGTATTCTGCATAAAGCTCAGTCTCTATCTGATTTGTTCAGTCATGCTCCAGTGTCCCAGGAAATGGATAAATCTAGGTAAGTGAAGGAAGGAAATGTCAGTAATGGAAGGTTGGGCTTTCCCGAAGTTTCTAGGCCTCGTTGTAGGGTCCCTTCTACAGAAGGAAGCTTTAGGGAGCTGTAGACTCCTGGAGAGAGGAGATGCTTCTCAGATCTTAATGCTGGCCTGTATCAACACAGGACATCGTCACAGGTCCTTACATGCCATTTCTAGGAGCACCAAGATCTAGTGGTGAGCCAGTCTTCGTTTACTGTCCTGAGAAGTATTAGCGTTTTCTACTCCAGTGTGCTTTGTTGTGTAGATAGTTTGAGTGCCCCAGATGTCTGCTTATTGCATCTTTAAAAGATGTGATCACATCACAGATCTGGGTTAAATCAAATCTCTGGTTACATTTTTATGTTTTGCATTTATGCACAAGCATAGTGCAGCTTAGAAGGATATATAAAATATAAGGGCAATCCATCAAAAAGATGGACAAAGAGATAAAACAAATTGCCCTCAGATAGAGCCAGGAACGTGACTGATGACACGCAGGACCCACACACTGTTGTAGGTGCATCGTAGACTCCACTCTCAGCTTTTTGAGTGACAGATAGAGGTGGCCTTGGCAGTACTGTGCAGAGCCAAACATCTAAGCAGATTAGTTCCTGCTGGGGTAAGCAGCAAGTTGGTGATTGGGAAGAGAGGCAGATTCTCAAAGAAGCAGCTGAACACTTCCAAAGCCTTAACTTTTCATGAGCAACCTGTCTGCCCTCAAACTCTGTCGCTGTGTGGTTCAAACTGTACTGGATGAGCAGCTGGGAGCTCGGAAGTGTGAGGTTAAGTATGAACCAGTGGCAAGGGCTTTGAACTGGCCACAAAGCTAAAGGGTAAAATGACAGCTGTAAATACTGCCCCTTCTTGGCCCAAAGCCAACAAAAGCTAAAAGCGAAACACGGGGTAATCAAATCGATGTTCAGTCCTCTCCTATCTAACATACCTGTTGTGCGTTTTGAGCCCCACAGAACATCCTTCGTCTGACAGCAAAGTCAAGCGAGCAGTGGTAGACCGAGGTTATTTCTTCCTCTGTTGACTCAGGAAGTTTTGGCAATTCAGGTTCTTGCTTCTCGAGTCAAATGAAGTGAGGTGTTTTTTTTTTTTTTTTTCCTTTTGGTTTGTTTTTGAGGCAGGATCTCACCAAGCCCAAGTTGGCCTCAAACCTGCTACGTGACTGAGGGTGACCTCGAACTTCTGATTTTCTTCTATCTCTGGAATGCTGGGATGCCAGGTGTGTACCCCCATATCTGGTGGTACGGATATGTGGCATTGAGGATTGAACTCAGGACTTCGTCCATGCTGACAAGTCTTCCCATATCTCCAGCCCAGTTTTCGCCTACCTCAATAAAAGCCTCACCAGATGAAGACTTGAGGTGACCGGTTTTTTATCCTTGTCTGGTTCACCCACCATGCTCCTCCCCCTGGACATACTTAGCTTCTCCCTATGTTCTCTTTACCTTCCTCTGCCTCTGTTTGCCGTGGTTGACGGGGAAGGTGTTTTTTAGGAGGTGTCCCTAACCTTAGGTCATCTCACCCAAGGATCAGGTGCCTTTCCAACCCTCTAGGAACATGACTGAGAAGATACACTTAACCTGAAGTTCTTGGTGGCCTCACCTCCTGGGGACTCCATGGACAGTGTATTCTGATGTAAGCCATGGCACCTATTATATCTTTACACTTGGAGCAATTCTCTGAATTCCAGATGACAGCACATGAACCCTCCAAATTCAGGTGTATGTTTTATAATTTCTGGAAGAGTAGACTAGGTTTTCGGGCAGCCTTCCTGGGCTATTTTTGATAAATAGTTCTAGTAAACTCAAGATTTTATTTGGAAGTGACTGACATACAGCAAATAAGGCCAAGCTTTACCGATGTACGGGATGGGTGAGGCCTTTGAGTCCCCTTGAGCACATACATGAAGATAAAAGTAAGCCGTCGTGGCCCTACTATTCCATTTAACGGAACTGGCATAGTGGTGGTCTCAATGGAATTAACCTCAGTGAAACAGCCACTATGCAGTGATTGTTAGGCAGTGACAGCTGATTCAGTCTCCGAGGTGACTTCCATGAATGATGCTCCCAGGCACTGAACTAACTAGCTTAATGGACAAAACAATAAGAATGCTTTGATTTTAGGATTGTTTTATTATTTATTGTAGCCTTGGCTGTGCAGGAACTCACTATATATAGACCAGGCTGGCATGAACGCACAGAAATTGGACTCACCTGCCTCTGCCTCCTGAGTGTTGGGATTAAAGGCATGTGACACCACACCAGCATTGATTTTAGGATGTTTCAAATGAAGCCTCCTCCCCTTTGGGGGCAATATCAGGTTATAAATTTATCTTCTGGATCCATGTCTAATGAGGGGTTCTATGTTCATAGTGAACCTTGGGATCCGCACTTCAAAACCGCTTTAGCCAGAAAGTGTTCTCTTCCTCTAGGCCAGCAAAATCACTCAGAAGAGGAGAAAAGCTGAGCATCTCTGCCTTTCTGTTTCTTTAAGTCACTATCATGGGGTTTACGATCTCCTTTTCCAGTCTCTTAAATGTCACCTGAAGTTCTCCAGTTACTGTCCTGTATCTGCAATCACCTTGGACTCTAGGAGTGGCAGTTCCGACTGATAAACACCTTGATGACAAGAAACCAGCCTTGCCTCCCCTGCCCCTGCAAGCATCAGTTAGCTGATGGACGCTCCACGAAATGAGGGCAGTTGTCCGTGGTGGGGAGGCAGCAGCATGATGCAGGATACCTTACTCTCTCAACCAATAAGGGTTTCTTATTGAAATCCTTGAGTACAGTGAAGAGCCACGGTAGGAAGGACTAAATTGACCAGACTGTCTATGCATAGCTCTTACCCTGTTCCAGTCCTAACTGTATTTAAGCCCAAATCACATGGCAATACCTTGAAGATGGACTTGAGTCACTGGGTCCCTTTGTGCATTCCTGGACCCTGTGTGCCACAACACCCCATCTCCTTTCTCACTCTTCACCTTTCTCCCTCTTTAATTGGCACCGTGACCAGTCTGGTCACTAAGACTCCCTAAGCCGAGACTTGACCCTGAAACTCCATCTTTTCCATCTTCATGCTCACCTCAAGTCTGACATACCAGAGTGAGCTTCAGAATCCATAAGGTAGGGGTGTGGTTCCTGGGGTCTGCCCCTGCTTCTCGTGCTGACCACAAGTTGGCACTTCTGCCGTTGTTTCTGTGACCACCTGCTGGTGTTCAATAATGAGACTGGATCACAGGTTCAGGAAAACACTCTGCTCACATTTACCAGTTTATGATCAAAGATACCACTTAGGACTGGCTAGCGGGAAATGACGTGTAGGACGGTATGGAGGTGAGCCGGGACTTCATGCTTTTTCCGGATGTACCATCCTCCCAGCACCTCAGGGTGTTCACTAACCCTGGAACTCATCAAATCGCATCATTGGATATTTGTCCCAGAATGTAATCTCTAGCCGCCGCCACCCATTTCCTGGAGATCACTGGGTGAAATGTCCACACTCCAACCCTACAATCGTTGGTCTTCTGACCAGCTCCATTTGAAAACAGGCCCCCATCCGGCCAGCTATAAATCAAGTGCAATGGAAGGAGGCTTGTTAAGAAAAACAAAAGACGCTTATCACTCAGGAAATCCCAGGGTCCTTAGGGGCTCATGCCAGGAACTGAAGGCAGAGGCCAATTTAAAAAAAAAAAAATTGTACTAAGACTGCTGAATTTTATGGTACCTATGGCAGAAAATAACACATCTCTTGAGTCCAAATGTGGTTCAGGATCAATTAGAAAGAAGAAGTGCAGTCAGAATATGTCCACAGTCTTTCCACCTTCTGTACAATGCTCCCTTTCCTCTCCCTCCTACAAGAGTGTTGTACACAGAAGGTGGGAAGCAGGGGCCCCTGTCTCTGTCTCCTTGCATTGCAGGGGACTCTCCTGGTCCTTCGTGCTCAGAGATGTTTAACTTTGCGAGGGAGCTACTCACTGGACTGGATGGACTGGCAGCCGCATGTCCCTGCCCTTCTCAGCCTCTGCTGTTTTCTCTGCCCCTGTTTCCTGGTGCCCTGTAGAATGCCTTGGACAGGAGAGTTGACCACAAAGGTACCATTGGGTTGTTAGGTCAGCTTTGCCTTGCCAGAAGATTGGGCTATGCTGGACCTACACAGAAATAGACCTTGGCCCTTCTTCGTCTTGGGACAGTTTGGGGCTTGAGCTAAGGATATATGAGGGCATAGTCCTTTCTTTTTTTTTTAATTCAAAATAAAATTGATTTGAGTTTCTTCTATTAAGCAATAAAAATGTTCTTAAGTACTTCTAGAAGTGTCAAGTTTGACTACACATTCTTTTCATTATTACTGATTATGTGACATAATCATAAAACAATTTGGGATATTTTGCTAATTGCCATCCCGCTGCCTGAATCCCCTCCCTCTTCCATTCCTTTTGTGGGAGTGGGGCTGATTTTGCCTTCAGCTAGATTGTGAGCTTGCTGGAGTCAGGAAATTCATTTGAATCCTTTCTGGGCTGTGCCAGTCACTCATTCCTGTAATTCACTCCACAAAAGCTTGTGAGCATCTCCTCTTTGGTACACACAGTGCCATGCCCTTATGGTAACTGGTAACGTAGCCATTGTGATGTAGCCATCAACCTGAGCAAAGAGGGTACCCTAAGAGGATTTCAGGTAGGTAACTAAAGCGCCTCCCATGGCACAGCCACTCAGCCCACATCTGTCTGCCGAGTGGGTGCACAAACCAGCGGTGAAGACGACACAAGGCTACGTTCTGACATATGTATGGATTGTCCGAGACTCCTAGTTAAAGACTCTGCAATAAGTTATGACTATGTAATGAACATTTGCTAAGCAGGAGTCACGCCGACTGCCCTGTCGCCGAGCTGCATCCCCGGCCTTCTGAGTGCTTTGTAGACATGAGGTTTATGGTGTCCGTTTTAATGTATAGCCTACAGTTGACGAAACTAAGGTTTGAGTATAAGTCACTTTTACCTGATGAGCTAGGGAGTCAGAGCAAAGATTTGAACCAAGTTGTTTGATTCCAAAACCCACACACAAACTTAACCACTTCGCTGCGTAGCATCCAGGGAGTTGTGTTCCTTTTGGTGGCGATGCCTGGGCCACTGAGATTCTATCTTAGGGCCAAACTGTCTGCATTAAAAGTCAAAGATATAGCTTCATGAGGAGCACAACAGAAGTGACATCTTTTATTCCTCAGGGAGCCATAGCTTTTCCTAGAACAGTCATTGTGCTGGGATATTCCCAAGTGGCTTCTACCAGTGAAATTCCTCTGTAAAGTGTAACCTCATCTTTATCATGGGTTATGACGATGCCAGATAGCAGATCTGGAGAGAAAGTGGGTAGAAGAAGTAGACAAAGTGCTACCCATGCTTCTGGTATTGTTTCTGGGTGCTACCCATGCCTCTGGTATTGTTTCTGGGTGCTACCCATGCTTCCGGTATTGTTTCTGGGTGGTACCCATGCTTCTGGTATTGTTTCTGGGTGCTACCCATGCCTCTGGTATTGTTTCTGGGTGCTACCCATGCTTCCGGTATCATTTCTTGGTGCTACCCATGCTTCCGGTATCGTTTTCCAGGAAAAGAACGGACATGGCTAAAATAATCAGGCTTTAAACTTTTTATTACATTACATATATTTGGGGGCTGTGTTTGGAGACCAAAGGGCAGCTTTCAGAACCTGGCTTTCTCCTCCCACCGTGTGAGTCCTGAGGGCCACTCTCAAGGTGGACAGCCTTGACGGCAAGCACCTTTACCCCGCCCCTGAGCCCTCTTGCTAACCCATAAAATAATTTTTATGATTATTTTTGTTCAGGTATGTGTATTAGTTTTGTAATCTGCCAGCTCATGGCATTTACTCTCTTTGTATTTTTATGGAAGTATTATGTATATCTACTCTGCTTACTTTGTATTTCAAAGGTAGATGATGGAGAGGCAACTTATATATTTTTTTAACAATTAATTGTGTGGCCAAGGCTGGGAGTACAGCTCAGTGGTAGAGGTCTTACCTGACATAGGCGAGGGTTTGATTTTGTCCCAAGGTTTCTTTCAGGGCGTGCTGTGTGCCAGCCGTTGTCCCGAGGTTTTCCCATGTGTTCTCACTTTTGATCATTGGGGTGCCCCTAGGAGACCGTGGCTGCTGTCATCTCCACTTTAGAAGTGAAGAATCAGAAGCTGTAGAAGTTGAACGATAGCTCAGTGTTGTGTGACCAGTGAAGATGAAATCTGTCCATCCCACCCGGTATCCATGAGCCCTGCCACTGTGCTGGGCCCCTCCCGCCTGGCTGGCCTGACAGCAGAGTAGCCCATCTCAGATAAGTGGTGACACCCCGTGCTCCAGCCAAGTAGGCTTGGCTTCCCTTTGAAGGAAGGACTGACAGGCCTTTCAACATGGTGGCATTCTTTTAAAATATGTTTCCAATTGGGGAGCGCTCCTCAGGCCGCGTTGTTAAAGAACATAGTTATTAAGCTATGACTCAGTATCTGTTTTAACTAATCTTTTATTATTTTTTCTATGATGATTCTGGACAAATGGGATATTTTCTCCCAAGACATTCTAAATTTGGTTTTGCTTCGAGCAGAGAAGCTGTACGGCTGTGGCGTGGTTCTGCGTTCATCGCTTTGCACTGAGCCGGCAGTTCCGAGTCCTCCTGCAAAGACGCTCTGGTGGGCCTCCTTATTCAGGAGCTTAAGTAGATACTGCAGAGGCGAAGTGAGGACGAGTTGGCAATGGTTCATAAGTAGCACTTCTGGCTCTTAATTTTAATATAATGGTTACATTTGTTCATTAATCACCTTACTATTACAGGTACTCCCTCCCTCCCCACAGAGTCCAGACACAGAAGCCACAGGTTACAAATGGTCTTCTTAATTAGCCTTTCAGATCCTCTGTTAAGGTGGACAACCATATTGGGCCCTATTATTTTAGCTAACATTACACAGATGTCTCATTTGCTCACCCATCCCTTGTTCTGACAGAAGTAATTGCAAAACTGTGTATTGATTTATTATTTGTCGGGGGGAGATTATGCTGGTCCTCATTATTGTAATGAGAAAAATATACTCTCTGGAATGATGAGAAATTACACAGTGTTATCATAGAGGTTGTCATGGAGGCAGAGTAACCATGTATAGACTTGAGCAATTCACTTCTGTGCATGAAAGATTAATGGCCGGAGGAATTTCCCCTTTGCTGTAAACTATCATAAAACCCAGCCAGATATACACGACAAGCGTTTGCAGACAGTGTATACCAGGAAACAGGAGCACGGTCCATGAGAAAAGCAGCTGTCTGGTGGCCATTTCCTGGCCAGAGCAGAATAGGACCTTCCCAGGGCAGAGGCAAGTGAAAGGTGACAGTCAGGGAGTCAAACCTGACACCAAGCTTCCTGGGTTGGTGACTAAGACCGTGCTGACATATGGCTGAGTTGGAAGGTCTGAGTAGCGGCAGGTTAGGGGATGAGTGTGTTGGATACAGGGGCAGCAAATGGGTGGACAGATGAGAAGGTCAGTATATGGTCTTGGTTAAAAAGAGGATATGGTGTGTGTATCCTCTCCCACACAAGATACACAAGTTCTCAATGCCTCAGTTTCTTCTGCAGAGCAGTGAAAATAGGGTGAATAGCTTGGTATACTTGTAGGGGCCCAAGTTGGATTCCCAGCACCTACCTCAAGTGGCCCATAACCATCTATAGCTCCAGTTCCAAGGGATCTGATGCCCCCTTCTGGCTTTCGTGGATACCTGCATACACATGGCAGATACACAGCTGCACACACATACATATAAATAAAGATTAAATAAATCTTTAAGAGTGGTAAAAATAGCACAGAATTCGTGGCTTTATTGTAGAGCTTGAATTTCATTAGGTCATCTGGGAGAAAGGTCTAGAATTATGTCATTATTGAGTGTAGCTACAGCAGCTGGTGGTGAGATCTAGCTAAGGTTAGCCTCTGAGTATGCCTGTAAGAGATGATGTAGATGAGGTTAGCCTCTGGGGTTCCTGTGAGAGATGATGTAGATGAGGTTAGCCCCCAGGTATGCCACTGAGGAGTTACCTAAATTAGCAAGACTATCTGTGGGCAGGGCTCTAGCCTGAATAAGAAGAAACCGAACTGAACAGAAGCAATCGGCTCTCTCTCTGCTTCCTGACTGTAGCACCCATGTTCCCATTCTATGATGTCCCTGCAAAGATGGATTGGACTCTCTAAATGTGAGACAGAAGAGACCCTGCCTCCCTTGAGTTCACTGTGCACCAGGTGTTTTGTCACACCGATGACAACAGACAAGCCTAAGACACCTCTCTGCGAAGGAGTAGGAGAGAGAGCTCAGGGATGGCAGAGCCGTAAAACTCGGAAATTTGCCTTGGAGACTCATTTAATTTGCGCTGTCAACCCCGCCTCTTCACCTGTCCTTGTATAACCTCTGCAGGGTTTCAAATAAATGGCAGCCACATTATCTGTCTCCAGTTGCGCTTGGCTTAGTGCTGGTACAGAACACATGTCTGGATACCTGCTTCATTTGCAGCAATAGAGTCTTGGAGTCCATTAATTGAAAAAAGTAGCAGGTTCCACAGACATGCTAATTTACTGCTACTATTGTGGCATTCAGTTCTCTTCATTATGAGAATTTTTTTGTTAATCAGGGCGTGCAAAGTACACACACAAAGGTTTGCATTAGCCATCTTTGGGAGGAGGCTCTGGGAGGATTAAAAATGACCTCCCCACTCAATACCTTTCATCTGCTCTGCAGCTCTGCCTCTGGAGAGTGGACCTCAGTCACCCCCATTAGCTCCTTTCAGCACTTTTCTACTTTGCAGAATGGTACCCCCATTCATACGTACGCAAGATCTTTCATTTGCATCCTTCCTAAATAGCAGTGTGGGAGAACGTGGTTGAGACCTGAGGAATGAAATCCTGTTAAGTCGACTACCTAAAGCCAGACTCACTGCTTTATGAAACCAATCTGAGTTTCTAATGCCGAAAGCTTGTTGCTCATTTAAGGGCATTTCCACTGAGAAATTATCAAGTAGAAACTGTGTCACCGTCTGTATATTTTCCAAGTCTTCAGGTCAACAGGCTTTCAGATATTAATGAAAAGACTTGCCTGGGAAGCCAAATCCTCAATCCTCAGATGAATTAAAAGTCATACTCCAAGTGGCAGGGAATGGGGAGTGCTTTTGCTTGTGTGAGTCTGTGTGTGTTTGTGAAAGAGAGAGTCTCAAGGAAAAAGAAGTATGTTGCTTCTCAAGAGTCTTTTTAGGGAAAATCTTGACAATGTTGTAAAATAGTGTTGATTTTTAAGACTTCCTGTCAAGAGCAGTTGGAAAACGCCTAGATCATTAATTCTGCATTTTGTGGAAACTTCTCAAATGTCTTTGTCTGGAACATGTCATGGTGGCCCATGGTCCTCACTCATGTCTTATATAGAAGTAGGTGAGCTCACAGCAATGTAAAAACTTCAGGAGGAACTTTGAATACATGTTCATATATAATTAACAACTTATTAGATATTTCCAAATAATTCAAGCAGAATCTTTTTAGTTTCTTATTAGTAGTCATAACCTTGACTTTTCTCCTCAATGACATTTCTAGTTCACCACACATGTTGCCCTGTGAATAAGAAAAGGAGCCTGTGTTCTAATTCTGCTTTTCTTCTTGTGACTGGAGACTGTTCCTTACAGTTGGGGCCTGGTCTCCTGGTCTGTGTGAGCACTAGGTTTGATCTCCTGTTTGTCCTGATTCACAGTTCTTCAAGCTTGATATGTTGTATTCACTTGTTTCCACTTCATTCTCCGGTCGAGAATTTGCTACACATGTATGTGCATCCAGCTTGGACACAGAGGTGATCAATAAACGCTTGTTAATGCAATGAATGGTGCTTTTCTGTTTCTGAGGGATTGGGAAATCACTGTAATTCCATGACTTTCAATATTGGAGCTATTACTCATTTTTGTTTTTGTTGAATCATATTATTGTTGCTTTAACATTAATTTCCCCTCTACTACAGCTTTACTCAGGTCTTAGAGCTGTTTTTTATGTGTCCTCACTGAGAGGTTTTAGAGAGGAAACTATACCTAATCTTGGTCACTCTAAAAAAAGATTTATTCAAATATTTTCCTAGTCATAAAGTAATTCAGGAAGTACATTCTACTTTATAAAGTACTTATTACATTTTTATGTGTGTGTGTGTGTGTGTGTGTGTGCCACCATGTGTGTGTGATGGTGTGCTTGTGGAGGTCACAGAACAACTTGTGGGTGTCGGTTCTCTCCCACCATGGCTTCTGGGGTGGGAACTCAGGTCATCAGGCTTGCTGGCAGCCTTCACCATCTCGCTGGCCCGAACCGTACTTGCATTCAGCTTAATTTTGCTGATAAGCAATCATTTGGGGTGCGCTGACAGTTTTTTCTAACCCAGTTACCCCATAGAAGAAAAACCTCTCTAATTCTATTCATTCAAAACTGTCAGTAGAGAGACGGGCATTTGGTACCCACCCAGAATGTGGGAAAACATTTTCTTCCAAACCTTCTCAACAGGAAAAGAAGCAAGGAAATAAATGCCATTTGATAACAGTGTTTAAAAATGAAGACATGTATTCCCTTAACTTTAGTTTTTTGTTTTTGTTTGTTTTAAATGTTACACTTTCAGTTCATTGTTAATGGGGATAAACGTCAGACAGTGTAAGTAATGTATTCCTTCTTTCAAAAATGCCAGCCTCCACAGGCATCCTCTCTGCTTCGTGTGTTTGCGGAACATAAAGTCCTAGTAACAGCAGTGGCTTCATGTGACATTTATGGCAGATAGAAAACCGGCCATGCTAGTGAACAGCACACGTTACAGCTTTCAACCCATTCTGTGTCACACTCGCTCCGAGGGACTGTCAAGACTTGTGAGGTTTAGGGGAAAAAAGAATATTTGTGAGGTTCACTGTTGAACCCCAGAATAAATGAAGGAAAGGGAGGCAAAGCTCCCGCGGTGTGGAAGGAAACCCGTGCCTCCTAGCGCCCATGAATGCCAGCATGTGCTGCCGTTCATCCGCAGGACAGATCTTACCACTCCAAACTTGGGCTTGTGTTTATTTTTAAGGAATATTGGAAAATTATGGAGGTGGATGTTTTCTTTCCTTTTTTTTTTCCTTAATGCCTCATGGATCCCGCCTTTTCCTTCAGACTGTGTTCCCCTTAAAATTAGCCACTGACCCCAGAGTAAGTGTGGTTTTCCTTTTCCATGATCTTCTCTAAAGAATTCCATTAATAGCATACTAAACTGGATTACAACCTCACTGAATAAGTGCTTTGAATTCTGGGCAACCTTGGAATAAAGGGTACAGAGAAAGTAACGCTGCCGGAGTGACGCCGGGCAGGTGGGGAGAAAGGCAGGAGCGCAGCCATAGGGCTGACGGGAACAACAGCTCCAGGCAGGTTGTTAGCAACTTAATGGAATATGGCTGTTCAAACACAACAATGGCCTTGACTGAAACGTCGGTCCTGCGCTTTTTCCCATACACTGGAATGAGTAGAATGTAACGGCTGGGCTTTCAACAAGCCTCATGAATTTTAAATCCTCTTTAGTTTATAAAACTGGGTACACGGCACATAATCAGTGTGGACAAGGGGCTGAGGGCCACAAGGTATCAGGTGTCTTCAAGATAATGAGGCTTCCGGTTGGCCAGGTGCATTCTGGGTCTGTTCTGAATGGCCAGCTACTCACTTGTTGGCTGGACTTTGACATAAGACTAGAGACCTCATGGCTTCACAGCTCACTGATGTCTGAGGTGGCTTCTTCCCTTAGCAGCTAAACATTTCTATCTTGGTTTTTTTCTCTTGCTGTTTCAATCACATTTAGAGTAGAAGGGATCTGTAGATTCAGATGAAGCTTTGAGTTCTCAGGCTTTAATATATATCCTACATGACTCCTTAAGTATTCCTGTAAATATGAATATTTTATAAATTTGTTCTCAAAATATACTTACCACAACAGACTCTGACTTAGGTTAAGTCTTGAATTATCCTAAAACACAGTATAGAAAGGTTGTTCACACTTGACATACACTCACAACAAAATACTGTTTTCAAAGATAATTTTTCAGAAAATCTAAGTTGATCCCAGATTAAATACTGTGGATTTATTTTTAAATTGATTTATATTAATTCCATCTTTCAACTGATTTAAATTTTGTTGTTATGTGAACATTTGTATGTGTGTGTTGGTGTGTGTGTCACACCCCAAGTGTAGAGGTTAGAGAACATCTCTTAGAAGTCAGTTTGTACAGCAAAGCCTCCACTCACCAAGATCTCACAGGTCCTGTTTCTACTAATTCAATAACTTTGGGGTGAGGAACCATGTGGCTTCTCCTGGGAGGTGAGTCCCAATTAGCTGAAAACGTACTTTATATCATAGTAAAACCCTAGATACACACCATGATGGTGCCGCCATGATGGCAGGGTCCCCGAGCAGTGTTGGCTGCTTTGGTCTCAGCCCAAATTTACCATTGTTGTCAGGTTGGTTGGTGAGCTCACCTCAGTTCAATTTCTCCCCCATGTTTCATTTAAATGTAAGATGTGCGTGTTTACAGCCTAATTTAAAAGTAGTGTTACCGAAGCGTATACATAGCATACTTATCGAAATGTCTTCACACTTCTGTGACAGTGTTAGCACTGAATGGCATGTGCACCGGCAGCTATGACAGCAAAGATTTCTAATGGCTGTTGCCAGTCGGTCCATGACAGGAGTACACAGGATTATCAGAAACAGCCTGGGTGGAATAAGCCACAGGTGTTTGACCAAGAACCAAAACAGAAATAACCCCTGCAGTAGAGCTGCGAGGTATCCACTGTCCCTATCTGTGGGAGCACGAGTATTTGGGTGTCAGAATAACAAAAGTCTGCACTGGCGAGCTGAGCTGTGCACTCTGCCTGGGAGCAGGCAGTGATTCGCCTAGTTGTAGAGACGTGACTGCAGTTGGCAGTGTGCAAGCTATGGGCCCACGTAGTTCTCAACACGCTTCGGCTGTTATCTGCTAGCCAACATTAGCTGTTTTTATTGTCTGTACTTTTCCTAGTATTCTGTCAACTGGTAGACTGTTGCAATCCCAGTTGTTGTTTTCTGCTTGTTTTTGCATTGTTTCAACTGTAGATTTGGTGCTTCCCTTCACTCATCAGCTTGCTCTTTCTTTCCCCTTGAGTGTTTGTCAGGATGCTGTTCAGTTCCCTCTACAGATATCCAGCGGCTTCCAATACTCAGGCAGCTGCAGGTTAACGTGTGCCATGCAGACTAGAAACAGTTAACTACTTTCCAGCATCTCTGAGTTACTCTCCAGGAGAAACTGAAGCAACAAGAAAATCCAGCCTAACCTTAGAATGTCAATAAGAAATGCTTTAGCCGTGTCTTTGCAGAATGCTAAAACACACTTAATCTGGACAAGTATAAACCAGTCTGTCCATTGGGGATGCGTTTCGGGATTGAAGATCAACTTAGATGATATTCCATCCAGTTAAGAAGCATCTGAAAACTTCTGAGATTGTGAGCCCTCTGCAGCTGTGTGGCTTTCGCCAGCGCATTGTTGGCCTTGCTGGAGTGGGAAGCTTTGTGGTTTTAGTGGGCTCATGTCTATTGTGAACTGGAATGCATCTGAGCTGCAGTAAATCTGCGTGGCAGACAATAGTGTCCAGCCAGTACAGCTCTGGTTCAAGGGGAAAGACAATAAATAGGGGCAGTGACGTTTATGGGAATCAATCTCATCATGCTCTGCCTCATCAGGCGTGTATCTAGATGGTGTTAAAGTCCCAGTGCACACAAAGTCCCTCTGTGTGGTATTTTAGGCTCTTCCTCAAATAGTGTTTTATCTCAAAATTGGTAGTTAGTGATAAGTTGGAAGTGGGGTTAAAGGGTTTTCTCTTTCCTAAGGGGGAAAATAATACAAAGGCGAGGAGCTTATCATATTTTTTCAAAAGTAATTTGAGAAAGGCAAAACTCATTAGCTCAACAATAATTAGCCTTCCTTGCTAAAACATTGACTGGGATGTTTCTGTTAGGAAAATATTATTGAATTTTTCCAATCTCAGTCTGCTAAGGGTCCCCAGATTTGATAACAGAAAAGGGAAATTATTCACTGTTTTTGTTACTACCATGTTAGAGCATGGACAACCTTCAAGGACAATCTCTTGAAGCTGTGTGTGTGTGTGTGTCTGTGTGTGTCTGTGTGCCTGTGTGTGTGTCTGTGTGCCTTGTGTGTCTGTGTGTGTGTGTGTTTGTGTGTGTCTATGTGTGTGTGTGTGCCTGTGTGTGTCTGTGTGTGTGACTATGTGTATGTGTCTGTGTGTGTGACTGTGTGTATGTGCCTATGTGTCTCTGTGTGTGTGTGCCTGTGTGTATGTGTATATGTGTCTGTTTGTGTGTGTCAAGCCAATGGCCTTATGCATGCAAGGCAAGTGCTCTACCATTGAGCCAGTTCCCCAACCCTCAAAGCTAACTACTTTGTACAACTAGAGCTAAAAATAAACTGTTCCTTGTTACCCATGAAGCTATGGTTATCCAACTAGTTTTTTTTAATATTCATTTTATTTATTATGTATACAATATTCTGTCTACGTGTATGCCTTCAGACCAGAAGGGATCACCAGACCTCATTACAGATGGTTGTGAGCCACCATGTGGTTGCTGGGATTTGAACTCAGGACCTTTAGAAGAGCAGGCAATGCTCTTAACCACTGAGCCATCTCTCCAGCCCCTCCAACTAGTTTTTAAGCAAGCTGTGACTATATGGTTAAATATCAGTGTCCATGCTGTAGCCTGGAATCAGACGGCAGCTCCTCAGCATCAGTTACCATGTATTCTATAACCCAGCTGCAGCCTTTCAGAGCCTCTCCAGTGAAAGCTTTAGTAGCAGCTCACAAAGGTCCAGGGTAGGAAGAAAATAAATAAACACCAGTGTTCTAAAAATAAACAAATAAACAATCCCACCCTTCCCAAACCACCCAGCGGAGCATGCTCAGTCCTGCGCAGTCAAAGCCTCAGCTCACAGACATTGTGAAGGCTTGTTTCAAATGGTGAAAAACTAACAAACACAGAATTTTGAAAATATCTAAATATAGCCTCACCCCCTTTTTAAAAATATATATACAGTAGTTACAGAGAATATTCTAATGAAAGATTTCTTTATTTCTGACTTTCAGAACAGCCTGTGGCAGTTACACTTGATCCACAGAACAGAGAAGGCAAAATCCTGCCTATGGTTCATTTAGTTTTACAAATTACTGTTGGTGGGCTAATTACTATAAGTCGGACTTACTCTGGGGAGTGGTTAGAAGTATCATTTAATCAACATGCTTATCAGCCACCCGAACAAACAGCATCAGTTGAAATCACATTTCACACAGTGTATAATCTGTGTCCCGTTCTCGCAGAAAGGAAAGCACCTCCCATTGCTAATTGTTTCTATACACAGAGTTAGCGTCTCTTAGTTAGGTGGTGATCTGTTTGTTATTAACTCTTTGGATACTGCTTGTCAATGTTTTTCATATACATGAATGGGAAGGTAAGGGGCTTTGTTTCTTCCTGTGGCTACAGGAACCACACAACAGATTTCCTCTTACTGGCCCAAACTATGTTACTTGGAAAAGAGATGGAACGGATGTGATTGACTTGGACTGGGAGGGACCTGAAGGGATACAGTGATAGCTAAATGACACGTGTGTGTCAAATCATTTTCAACAGTAGTTGGCCCTTAGAAAAAGAGCTTAATAAAGCTCCCATGTAGCTGATGATGGAGCATCTGTGCTGCTAAAATCAGAGGAGAGTCCAAGCTGTGAGCAGTCGATGGGTCCCTCAGTTCTGATTGACACAGATTCTCAACTGATTGACAGTTGAGAAGACTGGGTGGTGACAAAGACGCCCTTCTGTAAGTCTGTGCCATAGGACAAAGACTCCATATCCTTAGGGCATAAAGCAGAACCCTCCATATGGGAAGGAACTGGTTTTAGTAGCACAGAACTCCAGGGGGAAGAACCACCGTGGTACACAAGAGTGTAATGTGGGGGAGGACTGAGCAGAAGGTAATTGGATCCTGGGTGTCAGAGTACTGGAACAGAGCTACTTAAATCCTCCTTTCTTGGGAAGATGGTTCTGAGGAATGGGTAAGGAATGAGCCCAGATGGAGTCTGTCTGAGGTGTTGAGGTCTGAAAATACACAGAGGTTAACAAGTGAGAGGACCTTGTTTATCGCCTCATAGAAAACCCATCAACCAGTAATTCACAAGCATAAAGGAACAGTGATGGACAAATCTGAAAATGAGACATAGTTATCATTTAATGTTAGGCTGGAACTCACATTCATTCTTTGCTGGTTGGTTCCTGTTTCAGCAGAGATCTTCTGTTCATCTTTGAGGGCTCCTTCCTATTCTGCTGGAATTTTAAAATTCACTTTTGGCTTTAATCCCATCTTTCCTCTATCCATGTACCCAGCCTCTTGCTTCTGATTGAGTTTGCTTAAACACCAGAATACTTGACTCATGAATGGCCATCTGGGGTGTTTTCAGAAAACTGAGTGGGAGGAAAATACGAGTACACATTTGCAGCTGCCAAGAGCAGTTTTGAGAGTACAACTCTTAGATTCTAGAGCAGGAAATGACCTCATCTTAAACTCTGCCCCCCTTATATTGCAAATATAGGTACAGAGATGCTGAACATCCTGATTAATTTTTAGTACTTGACTCTAGAAATAAATCAGTAAGCTTAGAAAGCCAAGAACTCATTGGAAGAAAGATGCGGCAGATATTTAAATCTATGGGAAATGTCTTAAGAGCTCTTATTCATGCAATGGTTATTTTAATAAAGGTTCAGTAAGAGGGAAAATGAACTGTTTATACAACTGTTGCACATATTGGCCATTCTATAAATATGAGGAATTCCCAGAATAATCAGAAGATTGGAAATTCTGTGGGATAATGTTCTTGTACACTGTAAAGAGGGACAGAAACTTCTGTCTACGTTGAATGGTATTTATTTAACTCTTTCTGATAACTTGAAATCATCAGTTATTAAATGTTTCCATTTATATAGGCCATTTTTCTAATACAATAAATCCTTCGTTGATTTATTGGAGACTCAGGTAAGCTGTTTAGAGTCTGGGGAACATCAAAGAAGCCCCTTTTGTTTCTAAGCCTAGGTAGTCTGCCAGCAGGGTTAATATCTAGTGTAAACATTTTGATTTCTTAACTTAAATGTCACCTCCTCAAAGAGCCCTTGTCTAAATAATGTACTTGCCTTGTTTCTCAAACAGGAAGTGTCCCACACTTGATATTGTCATAACAACCAACTATAAATGACTTGTGTGGTTTGATTTTTGTGACCTCAAAAATTCCATATATATGTGTGTGTGTATATATATATACAGATATGGATATATGTATATGTGTATATGCAAATATGTATATATGTATGTGTATGTATGACTGAGATAAGCAATATCCATTTTTACTAAATTAGAAATTATTAATATTTGACAACATGCAGGCATGTAATGTAATTTGATCATTTATACCCCATTGGCCTCTCTCACCACTCTCCCACAACCACTGAACTATTTCTTACTGACAGGTTCTGCTCCTATTTTCTTGTTTTTGTTCAGTTTGTTTGGGGGCAATTTGTGTTTCACTGAACTTAATTAGGGTGGCTTGCATGGGCATGACTGCCTAACTTCCCTTCTTCCCAGCATTCTGTTCTGTTTACTCTACCCACCTATGTTCTGACCTATCAGGTCAAGCTGTTTCTTTATTAATTAACCAATGAAAGCAACAGATAGACAAATGACCTTCCCACATCATTCCTGTCTCATCCTGCCTTATATTCCTCTCTAGTACTGGGATTAAAGGCAGGCACCACCACAGCCCGGCCTATATGGCAAACTAATGTGGCTACTGGGATTAAAGATGTGTGCAAACACTGCCTGGCCTGCATGGCTGACTAGTGTGACTGCTTTGCCCTGACCTTCAGGCAAGCTTTATTTATTAAAATACAAACGAACTCTAACTACAAAGAAGTCTTCGTGTCAGGATTTGGGAACCAGTTGGTGGTCCAAAAGAAAAAGCCTGGTGCAGTTGCTTTTGTTGGGGATCCTCTCCCAGCAGTGGGATGGGAGCTAAAAATAGCCTCTTGCTTTTTTTAGAAGAGGGCATCACAACATTTTCCTGACTTCTCTCTAACTGTGAAAAGCCCCTTTAAGAGCTTAGATTAGGTCAGGGCCACTCAGGCTAATCTCCCTCTTGATTAATTGAAGTCAACTGTTTGGTCATCTACATTACATCCTCAAAATATCTTCCCTTGTTCTGTGCAGTGTAAGCTTGTCAAGGGAGTGGTAGGCCCGGCCCGTAGATTGTTCTTTTGCACAGAGGCAAAGTTTGTACAGGATATTTAGTGATCTAAAAAGCAGCAGTCTTAGGATTCCACCTCCCTCCTTTCCAATGGGGTAAAGACCCCTCTCATCTTTGGAAGCTTATCATACTGTTTTGGGGGTGTTTGCAGTGTCTTCGTTTGGAGTATATCTGTGTGATCGTTTTCTTTTGTAACTTCGTTGTCTTTAAAATACATGTTGATCACTTTAAAACTTTGTTGTGCAAATAACTGCTTATGATTTGATAACTGAAGTCGTAGCTCCCCAAACCCACTAGACTTGGTGTGGTGCTTAGCAAAGCAAAGTTCAACATTCAGTATCTTTAAAAACCAAGCACAGGCTTGGACGGCTGTCATTTGGCCTTCGGAATGTCTGACTCCACATTCTGTTTCAAATAAATAAAAAATATAACCTGCCATTTCTACACGTGTTCAGTGCCTCACTATCCGTGACACTTTGGTTTCTCGGGGGCTGCACAGGAGTAGACACCCGGATTCCTTTTTGTTAGTGACAAGCTTCAGAGCAGCCTAGAAGTTTCCATCTGCGCTCTCGGGCATGCTTGACGTGTGACCTCATCAGGCTCTCCACTCTGCTCAGTTTCCTCACCACTCCAACTGGGACAATGCTAGGCCATCGTCAGACTCAGCACGTCGTAAGCACCTTCCGAAGGAAGAACGCATCCTTCTTGAGGGTGCCAGGCATATAGGAAGACGTGTACGTGTTTGCGATCATCATTACCAATTCCTTCCTAAAAGTAGAAGATTGAAGGGGATTCCAGTGTGGCTTCAATTAGGAATGAAGGGCAGATTTTGTCTTTGATCTTTTGTCTTAATAATTTTGGTTAGTTTTAGTAATTTAGTGAACACATGTGGAAAAGCTAAGAAATCAACCACTGAGCAAATCCAGGGCATCTCAAGATTGAAGGGTGGTGGTTAATATGTGGCGTGTCCTCAGTCAGTGTTCCCGGTGTGGTCTGCACATTCCACTCGTGTTACTTCATGCTAATCACTCTGTAACCTAACATCCTACAGCTCACATGCACAGAAACTCCATGTATCTCCGGTATGTAGCCCATGATGGAATCTAAAACCCCCTTGGCGTAGATGTGCAGAGTTTGAGTCTCCGTTCAAATGCAGGCATGGGCTATGCTGAGTCGGGGGCATCTGTCTCAGTGCAATGAGTGTGCAATGGGAGGAGGCTCACAGAATTTGACTCAGAAGTCAATCAGTCTCTCATAGCCTCAGTTTGAAAATGAAATTTATGCCCTGGCCCTGCTGAAGCATGCATGGGCAGCCCATATATGGTGGTTCTGCTGTACTTGTCTATATTGGGTTTCATGGTCTAAGTTGATGAGGACAACTGACCAGGTCTCTTCCTCAAGAGGGCACCAGATCTCACTACGAGTGGTTGTGAGCCACCATGTGGTTACTGGGAATTGAACTCAGGACCTTTGAAAGGGCAGGCAGTGCTCTTTAACCACTGAGCCATCTCTCCAGCCCCAGTTTACTCGTGTGTAAAATGGGTGTCCTAAAGCCTACCCTTACTACCTTTTAGAATAACTGCAAACATCCCGAAATAATCCCATTTTATTTTTTTTTTATATTTATTTTTTTATTATGTATACAGTGTTCTGTCTGTGTGTATGCCTGCAGGCCAGAAGAGGGCACCAGACCTCATTACAGATGGTTGTGAGCCACCATGTGGTTGCTGGAAATTGAACTCAGGACCTTTGGAAGAGCAGGCAATGCTCTTAACCACTGAGCCATCTCTCCAGCCCCAATAATCCCATTTTATTGTCACTGTGTAATCACAAACTGTATCTATCCCACCAAAATTTCAGCTTTCAGAGTATGGGCTTTGCCCTTTTTTAAAAAAAGAAAAAAGAAAAAGAACTCTGTAGTCTGATCAAAGTAGGTTGGTATCCACCCCATGTTTGTGGAACTAAGCTGTTGATCACATAAGAAAGTGGATAGGAAACCATGACACAGACCAAAAGCATTGACGTAAAAGTAGTCAAATGTACTAGACCAAGTGGCCACAAATGTGCCGATTATCAAAGAATATTAAAGTGGCATAAAGAAATGAAATTGTGGCCTCTCAAGTGTCACCAAGGATGACATAGTGTGGCTTTGATGCATCAGCAGGTCCCAAGCCAGCTGTGCCCTGACGCACGAAAGCATGACAAGCCTCTCCGTTAGCTTCCCCAGCTTTGCCCTCCTGTTACACTTCACATCAGAAGACAGCAAAACTCAGCAGCCAGAGAAGGAAGGGATCGCTTCACCATCTGGGAAGCTGTGCTGCTGCTGCCGAACTCCTTGGCTGGGGCGACAGCAGCGTGAAAAAACTCTTTAACATGAGGAGTCGGGTGAGGGCTTGGGAAGTTAAGCGGCCTTCAGAGACAGCGGTGTAAATCCAGCTTCCATTGCTGTGACGGGTGCTTGAGGTGACCAGCTTGCAAAGCGAAGAGGTTCATTCTGGACCACAGTGTCTGAGGTCATGGTCCAGGATCAACGGGTTCATTTGGAGCCTCCCCCCATCATGATAGGAGTGTGTGCTGAGCAGACCTCTCTCACTCGTGGCTGGGTTGTAAAACAGAGGGAGAAGAGGGGACTGAGGTCCCCATATCTCCTTCAAGGGTGCACATCACAAAGTGGCCGGAAGATGCCCCCTTCTCCACTAAGCCTAACCTTGTAAGCCTTCTACTCCCTCCAAGTAGAACCACAGTCTGGAGACCAGGGGCTTTTGCAGGACATTCTGGATCCATAGTATAGCAAATAAGTAGTCACTGGTGACAGTGTACAACAGACGGAAGGTGGGGTAGGCATGCCAGCTATACCATGCTCCTCTACAGTCATGCCATCTGGCAGTCCATCAGACAGAAGCGGGGGGGGGGTTGCTGATAGAGGCAGGTGTATATTCTGCAGCAGCACAGCCCAGAGTCGTGCATCATGCTTCTCAAGCCCATTCGTAGCGTCAAGTGAAGAAGTGAAACCTAAATAACGTGGCTGAGAATGCCCAGCAGAAGTCTGCTGTGGGCAGGGTCCGCTAGAAAATACTGACGCCGAATAAAACCCAGGCCATCAGTTGCAGTAATAAGGTGAGCTGTTCTGAATGCAGCTTCCCAGGGCAATGCTCTGGGGTTTTATGTATAGTTTGTTTTTACTTTATGTTAGGGAACACTTTGGGGTTTGATTTTGTTTATATTAAGGCAAGAAAAAGAGCGCTGCTGTTAAAAGCTTTCCTGTGGTGATAAAAGTCTGTATTTGGGTTTGGAGTGTAGCCAGAATTGAAACCAATAAATGAGCTACTTTAGAGTAAAATAATAATATCATAGACTACGAGTTTTGTACCCAGTGTGCCAGGCACTGAGCTAGGGGTTTCCAATGCGTGGTCCCATTTGTGAATCACTGCGACAGAAATCCCCGCCCCTTTGCAGATCAGAAAACCAAGACTTTGGAGTCCAAAGTGCATCGCTCTTTCATGGCAGTATTCAAATCCCTGCTAAGGCCAGAGCTGCAGAGGGTTGAAGAGAAGGCTAGATGCTGTCAGTGTAGCCGGGTGGATGAGGGGGCGGAGTGAGATCTGTACAAGAGGTAGGAGAGGGTGATGAGGAAGGCGTGAAAGGAGCAGGCACTGAGAGAGAGGAAAGGAACTCCGGGCTGTCTGGGTCCTTGGGAGTAGCAGCCTGCCCCTAACCTACTCCCACTGTGTCGTCATGGCTGATGCCCTTTGTGCGGTTATGGGATGGGCAGTGTTCACTGTCCTAGACAAGATCTGGAGTCACGTAGGTGGCAAGTTGGGGGCAGTATGTGTGTGAGGGGGGTGTGATGTGCAGGATTATGCTGACTAGGTTAGCTGAAGTGGGAAGACCCACACTGACGGGCCTCGCCATTCCCTGGGTCTGGATTCATGGCTGTATAAAAGTAGAGTGTTAATAGCGCCAGCATCACCTGTGTCCCACTGCTGTGACTTCCCCTCTTGGTAAGCTGTAACCTCTTAGCCCTTTCTCCCTTAGGCTGCCTCTGTACCAGCGTCTCAGCACAGCAACAGGGAGGAGACTGGGGGGATTTTTGTTGCATTGGGTTGTTTTTGTTGGTGGTTTGTTTGGATGCATCGAGCCTTTTGGTTGAAAGTTGGTTTGTTTATTTTTAGTCAGTGAGGGGAGGAATCTTTCTGTGTAACCCTGGCAGGGCTAGAACTTCACAGGTAGCTTACACTGACATCAAACACACAATCCTCCTGTCTCATAACCCTGGCTCTGCCTCTAGAGTGCTAGGATTGACAAGAGACAAGGCATCCTGCCTTTGATGCCTCTTTGAGTCCTGTGAGGCATCCTACCAGACAGACCCACCTCCCTCTTGGTGTGGTACCTACTACAGGTTATCTCAAAGATGAAATTATGAGATGGCCTCATCACACAGCTTCTTGGAGCTGGGAGGAATAAAATCTGCAAGGTTCTAACATGAACGCGCCCCCTCGTTGTAGGGCTGGTGCTCTCTCTCTCTTCCTCTCTCTCTCTCTCTCTTCCTCTCTCTCTCTCTCTCTCTCTCTCTCTCTCTCTCTCTCTCTTCCTCTCTCCTCCTCCTCCTCCTCCTCCTCCTCCTCCTTCTCTCTCTCTCTCTCTCTCTCGGCTTTGTGGGAAAGATTGCTCTTTTATTTTGTGGGAACCCAGATGGAGTCTGTCTCACAGTTGTAAAACATGGAAATTTGTCTGAATTTTAGGAAAAGCAACAGCTTTTTCTGCTTGTGGGTCATATTCGCAGCTCAAGTGTCTGTCACTATGTACACACAGCTGGTATTTCACTGAGATAACAAAAGTCGTACCTGATACTTAGTGTGCAATCGATTACAGTTCTGTGTGGTAGGAGCTTCACCTGAGTAGTGGTCGGGGGGAGCTTAAGAAGTTGGTGGGAGCATGAATAAAACCCACTTTAAAGATGAGCAGAGGCTCAGAATGTGCACTAACCCAAACATGAGAGGCGGCTTAATGACTCAAAACCCTTGTCAGAGGGGCTGGAAAGATGGAAAGATGGCTCAGTGGTTCAGAGCGTGCTGGCCTTCCAGAGGTCCTGAGTTCAACTCCCAGCAACCATATGGTGGCTCACAATCATCTATAATGCGAGCTGATGCCATCTTCTGGCCTGCAGGTATACATGTGGACGGAATACTGTATACATAATAAATAAACTTTTTTTTTTAAAGTTCTTATCAGTCTTTAGAGTGGAGTTGGATCATAAACTAAGGTTTCTCTATTTTTCTCTTTTATTTATTTTGATTTCACTTTACATTCCATCCACAGTTCTCCCGCCCCTCCCCTGCCTCCTCAGCTCCCTCCCCCCCCCCCGCCCCCAGGCCACATCCTATCCACTCCTCTCAAAGAGTAAGGGCTCCCATGGGGAGTCAACAAAACCTGGCACATTAAGTTGAGGCAGGACCAAGTCCCTCCCCACTGCATTGAGGTTGAACATGGCATCCCACCATAGGGAATGGGCTCCAACAAGCTAGCTCATGCACCAGGGATGGATCAGGGGCCCCTCAGATAGTCCAAACTTTACCACCGTCTCCCACATGTAGAGAACCTGGTTCAGAACGTTGGAGGCTCCACGGCTGTCAGTCTAGGGTTCCCACCAGCTTGGTTCAGCTGTCTCCGTAGAGTGCCCCTTCATGACCTCCCTTGCTCAGATATTCCCTCCTCCCTCTCTTCGACTGATGATCTTCCCTTTTAATTTCTGATCTCGTGTGCTAGGGGAGCCCATTCATTTCAGCCTGAGGAATCCGTCCCACTTGTTCTGCCGGCTTCTCTGAGTAACTTGGAGTTCCACTACAGAGTTAGTGTCTGTGAAAGGTGGAGTGTTGGTTGTTTTTTTCTTTTTCCCCCTCCCGAGCGTAAATCAAATCAACATTAGCCAGGTCTGTGTCACCAGGCAACAAGCAGATTTTTTTAAGGTTCGAGATTGGATCTATTACTATAAAAGTTTCCCTTCTGTCATTACACTTAATGTTCCAGTGGCCCGAATAACTGGCTTGCTCCAGGCTGTGTGTCCGGGCTGTGCCGGAGCCACTGTAGGAGACTGTGTGTGCTCCCCTGGAAATCTGTGCCAGGAGAATTCAGTTCTCAATGGACAACCTGCAGGCTCTGCTATCTGTTTTGTTAGAAACCTCCCTGTGTTAGCATCCCAAACTTGATGCTGCACAGCCCTGCACCTCTCAAAACTATCTGCGTCATATTGAAATTTTTTTTAACTCTTGCTCATACAGTTGTCTCTGAAGTAATCTAGTGCTGTCTACATTATGATGTGGATATCAGTGTCTATCCCAGTGACTGGCCATAAAACAGAAACTGATTATTTTTTAACAGGTGCTTCCCTTGCCACAGTCCAGGTTTTTGTAATGTCAGTATACCTGGTTTCACGGTTCATTCTCTAAAGTCATTTTCCCTATAGAATTATCTTACCATAAGTGTCCAACAACTTCTTAACGCTACACATGAACTCAGAGTTTTCAAAGGAAAGAAATATGTTTATTACATGATCCTGACTGATTGCTTTTCAAAACCAGGAGAAAATAAAACCTCAATTTTGAACAACAGAGGACTTGCAAGGCGGCAGGCAGTTTTTGGAAACCAGTGTGTTGTGACAGTACCGTCCTTTTTTCTGTCCTTTAACTCTTACGAGTTTGAATAAAGTTCTGAGTTGAGATGCGCCATAATTACAAACAGGCTTTTCCGAGTGGAATCGATGTTGTTGCTGAATTCTCAGTTACTGAAACATGAAGTTCTAGAAGCGACAGTGTCCAGCAATAGAAACAGGGAAACCGGGGCCCGGTTCTCATGCCCTCTCTGGTTACACTCGGTGAATTTTCCACAGACTGAAGCTGACATCAGTGAGCGTAACCTGTGAGCATCCGGGTTCCCCGTCTCCCGAGTCATGGTACATGTTGCTTTGCCCCTGTTTGTATGCTATGACAATTCGCCTTCCTGGTAGAAGAAGTCACTGCAGTATTTACTGTAGAAAGGCCATTTTGTCCATGGAAATAATTTTTCTTGTTCTGAGTCACTCTGCTGTGGAAAGTTAGCCTGAGTTCCAGAACAAAGATGAGATGATGTGTTTACTTTGCTTTCTACCCTCTTCAGTGGTTTTGAATGCATGAATGTCAGCATTGTCAAAGTATTTCCATGTTTTTATTCACTTGGAAGCAACGTCTGTAGCAATGTCTCTTCACTGACAGCCTCTGCACTTTGGAACGACTGCCCAGTGCGATCTGAGCTCTTGCTTCTCACTGAGCCCTGTTCATGTCTTCTTAATGGATTCTTGACATTTTAAAGGTTGCAGAAACCTTCGGAAATATTGAAATTGCTTTTGCCAAGCTACTGGAGGATGTGGATTTAGTTGTAAGCCTCTGAGGACACACACCTGTATCCCAGTATTCAGAGACAGAAGTGTGAGGGTCATGAGTTCAGGGCCAACCTGAGTTACCTAGCGAAAGCTGTCTCAGAATAATTTTAAAAATTAAAAATAGAGTAAAACCTCCATAGTAATGTTTCCTGATGAGGCCTAGAGAAACTCCGTGACAGATAAATCCTAGACCCAGCGAGTCGCTGGCCTTCTTTTCCCAATAGTCTTTGGTTGGACAACAGCTATTGTATACGTTAATAATCTCTAGGGAACTAAGTTTTTTAAAACACAGAAATATGAATTTTAGCAACAGGACAGCTTATGTTTACTGAGAAGCTTTGGCTAAATGACATTTTAGATATTTCAAGGCAGCCAGTGGCTGTCCTTCCTCTGAACTGAAATGTCGAATTACCGGTCACCACTGTTCCTTCCATTACTGCTCTCAGTGCGCATAATTTTGATCATCTAACCTAGGCTTAAAATTAATTTCTTGCAAGGACAAGAGAACTGGGTAGGCCTCCCGTCTTCTTGGCTAATCAGCGTCCTAACCGGTCAGCCCTCAACAGTGTCCTAACTAGCTAACCTTCTTAGGCAAGAAGAGACTATAGTATTATTACTCAACCTTACATTTGAAGGAAATGGAACAGAATTGTTTTGTTTTTGAGACACTGTCACCTTCTATAGAGCAGGCTGGCCTTGAACTCACAGCAGCGTTCCTGAGTTGGCCTTTAACTGCCAGGACCGCAGGCATAGGCCACCACCTGCAACTCTTTAAACAAGTGCTTTCTAGCAAATAATTTCTCCTCTTAGAAATGATCGTGTCTGGTCCTGCTCTCTACTATATACTATACAATATCTACTTCTTATATCCACAAGACTGAGTGTGTGTATGTGTGTGTGTGCGCGCGCACGTGCACGCATGCGTCTGGGTATGTGATTCGGTGCTGAGTTGTGGAGAGTTGGCTTTTCACATTAGGAAGTGGTCAGTATTCACGTGAATTGTTTTCTTTTGAACAGGTTGACATGATGAAAGAGGCTCTGGAGAAACTTCAGCTCAACATCGTGGAGATGAAGGATGAGAACGCAACCTTAGATGGTGGTGATGTCTTATTCACAGGTATACGCATGTTGGTTTTCCATCCTAACACCTGACTCCCACTTGCTTGTTTCATTAACACGTTTCTTTAGTCATCAAATTAATGAATGATAAACACGGGATCTAAAGAAGTCCAGAAAGTCACAGTGAAGATGAAAGAGTGGTTCCATTTGGAGATAATCGCTGTAATGTAGAGATACATCTCATGCTTCCTTGCAATGCAGGTCCTTTTTACCAGAACATTCATGTGCATAATTGGTTATTCTTTATAGGGATATTATTGATATGTATCATGTTTTCTATAATTGAGTTTATATGTTTTTAGTATAGATAATAGTATTTTCATTGTGTAACTATAGACCGCATTTGCACTTCAAAATCTTTAATTCAAAATTAACATCATTTACAAGTAATTTCTTTCCAGATGGCAAGATGACTTCAAATAGATTTCTATGCAAATTGATTTGGCTTTGTGCCAGCATAACTCAGTGAAATATAAATGTTAGTATTATTATTGATCTAACCACTCAGGGTGAGTACCTGAGCTCTACTCCCCGGAACCCACAGAAAGTCAGAACCAGTACCCCACCTCTGTAGTCCCAGTGTGATGAGAAATGGAGATGGGAGAATCCCCAGAAGCCTGGGTGCTGGTAGGCCTGGCTTGCACAATGGTGAACAAGGGACCCTGCTTTATGCAGGGGGGTTAGTTCAAAGACCAGCAGCACCCAAAGGTTATCCTCTGATCTCCACATTTGCACCCCATTGTCTCCCCCCCGCCCCCTTCCATCTCTTCTTTTATAAAACATAAAATGTACCATTTTTCCCATTTTTAAGTGTAAAATTCCTGAAGCAGCGGTTATATTCCCAGTATATGCAAGTTTACCCCTCCATTAGGCAGAGCATGGTAACTAACAGATCCTGTAGCGCTTTCTGCGTGCTCTCTGCCCCGTCTTTCCATGAGTCAACGCTTCATTAATAATTTATCAGGAAATGGACAGACGGAGAGCTGCTTTCCAATCCCGCTTCCTGCCGGGAAATATGTCACTCACGAAAGCAGCTACTGGCAAAAAGTTGTTTCCAACTCGTTCCCTTGAATAGATAACATCAGTTTTCCCCTTTATTTATTTATTTATTTTGTGAAATATAGATTTCATATAGCTGAGTTATGAATGTGTGTACTGTTTAAAGACCAATAATAAAATTAAAATAAGTGCTTGCATGCCCACCCTTGGCTTATAAAACAGAATCCGCCAGGACCACAGAAACCCCATGTGGTCCCCTCTCCAGCCCCAGGGAGTCGTTCTCTTTACTGTCTGAAGATCATTTCCTGATCTTTCTTTGCAGTTTGTCTCAGTATATGTATTTCTAAGTTATATGGTATTTAATGTTGCTCTTCTTGTTAAGTTCCTATTGCTGCAACATCCATGATGGAAGTTGGGCGATGCAAATTGTAGGGTTTTCTATGTGGAGCAGACTTCTGTGGAAAGGAATGCCTCCAAATACTCATTTTACTAGTGGTGTGCAGTATGGCTGCTGTCTTCTGGGCTCGGGGATAAGGGCTGCTCTGTAAGGCCAACGCTTGGATTCTAGGTTATCGGGTGAACTCTCTCCCACTTTAGTATGATGATTTGAGGATTTTCCTTTTCCATCTCAACCTCTGATACTTGAGCAGTCATGCATATCAGGGATAAAGTCATTCTTCACTTCCATACAGTGTTGGATTTACTTTGCTAATACGTTTAAAGCTTTTGATTCCATGACCTATCCTCGTTCTTTCCTATTTTTCTCATCTGGTTTTGGTCGAACTGTTATATCACCCTCAAATATTGTGATGGGGGATACTTCATATGTTTCTCTGTTCTTGGAATCAATACGATTAATATTGCATAGCCCTTCACCTTGATAGGCAGATACATAAACAGCACTTCATTAGAGGGGAGACTTTAGCCAGATCTGGTTACTTTAATGATTATATAACTATTTAGGCTTTCCTGGGTCCATATTGGTAACCCCCATTTTCTGACTTTATCTCCTTTGCCTTTGTCTCCAAAGCTCATGGCCATCGCGACTGCACTCCTTTCCCCTTCGCTGTGCTTGCACCTGCCTCCCTCTGTTTCTTCCCCCTCCCTCCAAAACTTTGTCGATTTTTATTCTTCTTTTCAGAGGACTGAATATTTGCTTTTGTGAACCCTTTCTCTTGTGTTCCTATTATCTCTTTGCTTCTTTTAAATGTCTTAATTTATACTCTCTCCTTTTCCCCTGCATAATGAATACACATTTTATCTTACTGATTTTGAAATGTACACTTCTCTAATGTGCGGATTTCCCTTCAAATACCACTTTGAATTGAATCTTTTTTCCTTCTCTGTTTTCTGGGTTTTGTTTGTTTAAGACAATGTTTCATGTAGCCCAAGCTAGCTTCAGATTCGCTGTATAGTTGATGATGATCCTGAATTCCCAGTCCTTCTCCTCCACCTCCCCAGTGCTAGAATTACAGACTTGCTCTACCACATCCAGTGAGAATCTCTAGTTAATATGAGTATTTCTAATGTCATTGAGTTCTAAATGTTTTCTAAATTTCTGTTATGATTTAACTGTTAATGCATTAATCAGTCATAATTGATTTATTTTTAATGTGACAATTTTTATAAGTTTGGAGACTACCAGGTCTACTATAGCTGTAGAATAAAAAGTAATTAGCTTATATTTCCTTTATGGGTTATATTTCAAGTGGATCAGTTTTTTTTTCTTCTTAGAATTCTCAATGTAAATGCAGATCTCTAATTTAAAAAGTGGATCTGTGCTCAGGCATCAGTGGAGACTCAGTGGGAACCATAAAGGAGGAATTAGGCCATTGTCACTGAACCCCCTTGCTCATCCCACCTCACTGAAATATCTGTGGCCACTGGTCACATGCCTTGTGTGAAGCAATGAGCATATGGACCCCTCTGGAAAAAGAGAAAACATAACTGTCTTTTAGGGATATCAATTTACTGATAATACAAAGAGTAAAGGAGCCATGTAAGTGCTAAATGCTGTTAGGGGGCCATCAGCCAAACCTGGATGGTACGATTATTGCCCTGAGGAATTCTCCTGTCAGTGAATGTGGTAGGAAAGGAAAGAAAATGTGATTATTTATTTATTTAATTACTTTTTACATTTTGTGGGGTTTTTAGATTTTTCATACATCAATGTATTTTGATCATATCCTTTCCCTCCCCCAAAACCTCCCAGAATTATTTAATTATCACTATTTAACATGTATGGGTTTTTTTTTTTTTTTTTTTTTTTTTTGCATCCATGCCTGTGTACCACATGCAGGCCTGGTAACTACGGAGACCATTAGAGGACATTGGCTTCCCTAGAACCATTTTGTTGGTACTTCTTGAGCAAAGCATCCCTGTCAAGTCTAGAAAACACTATCTCCCAACAGGCATCCTATTCCTCTGGCTCTTACAGTCTTTCCAGCCCATCTTCTGAGATGTTCCTTGAGCCGTAGGTATAGGGGTTGTGTTGTAGATTTATAGTCATCTTAAGGGGCAGTGAAGGAGCAGTGAGTCCCCTTATATATCTGGACAGCCACCACCAGACACCACCGGACATCACCAGACATATTTCGTCTTCCTGACGAAATTCCATCCCCATTCAGCAACCTCTACCCATTTACTCCTTCCCCCAACTCCTAAAAACTTTCATGCTGATTTCTAGACCTGAGTTTGAAAGGTTTATTTAAGGTCAGTCGTTTAATTGGTTTTTTGGAAGGAGAGCAGTTGTCTCTTTGGGGGAACTCTCTCAGTGGAGAAGAGAACTGTGTGCTGCTCGGAGGTCTTTATTATAGGTGGAGAAACGGGGTACATCTCAGGGTCACCAACTCATTATATTCCATCACATCTCTTACAGGCAGAGAATTTTTTGTGGGCCTTTCCAAAAGGACAAACCAGCGAGGCGCTGAAATATTGGCTGATACTTTTAAGGTAGGTGAAGGATCGTTTATGCCTGTCTCAGAGTAATTGCTTAATAAATATTCATGGCCCCATTGAGTCAATATGTCATGAGTAATTGTGTTTATATTTCACCCGCTTTAAAAAATTATTCTTAGTATTTGTACATTTGCTAGACGTTTTAGAGTCTATTAAATTCAAATTTCTCAATAATTAGGACCCATTGAGCTCTCTCAGGAACAAGAGAGTTAGTGTGTTCACCTCCTGGCTTTTCCTACGGTGTAATCATAAAGACACTAGCGCATGCCCCTGACAAAAACCACTTTAGAAAATAAAAGCTGAAGATGCAGATATGTCCGATAGGAAATGTGATTTTCAGATTATAGTGTGCAATCTCCTCTACTGGGTGATTGCTGTGTACTGGGGACTATGCAAAGTGTCTCACGTGCTTTCCATCAAGGTCATTTACTGCTGGCAGATTCCCCAGCCTGCTTGGGAAAAGATACAGATACCCTTCCCTCAAGGTCCCTTACTGCTCATAGGAAGAAGGGTTCACCAGTCTGTTTGGTAAAGGATATAAATGCACGCATGCGCACACACACACACACATATACACACACACACACACACACACACACACACACACACGCAGACAGGCACCTCTCCCTGTCTCAGAATCCACAAGGGATTCAAACAACCCTTCCAGAATAACCTGCCCCACAGGCCAAGGAACTAGCAAAGTTGGTGGCAGGGTTAAACTCTGGAAGGAAACTGCTTTCTTCTTACAAGCAGTAATGTCAATGCCTGTGAGTCAATCCCCCTGCCTCCCCATCCCCACCCCTGGGATAGGCCGCCTTCAGAAGAGCAAGTGAGGTTCTGACTGTTTGTAATCAGTCTTGGCAATTACTCTGCAGTAACAGCCCACTCGTCTTTCTGTCTGTCTGTTCGCACAGGACTATGCCGTCTCCACAGTCCCTGTGGCCGATTCTTTGCATCTGAAGAGCTTCTGCAGCATGGCTGGACCCAACCTGATTGCGATAGGGTCCAGTGAATCTGCTCAGAAGGCCCTCAAGGTAAGCACAAGTCTGTGCCTCTAGGGAAGGCAAGCTGTGCCTGGCCGCAGCTAGACACCAGGCAGGGGTGGCGAGGGCTGACCGAATTGGCACCTGAGACACCTGTGGTGTGCACTGTCCACTCTGGTCCTCATTAGGAGCTAAGAACCCCCGAGTGTGGAAAGGGTTCTTGGGAGGTCAGTCATTCTGTATCCCTCATCAGGCTTCCTCACATGGCCAGGTTTCTAGATGACACGCACCAAATTTATCATTTCTAGCCAGGGACCTTTGCAGTGTTCCCTTTCCCACAAGGAGGGGAGCTGCTCCATCCGGGGCTCATTACAATATGCTCATCCTGTTGTGCCTACGCTGCAGCATCTTGACCTTCTAGAAAGCTGTGACTCAGAAGAACCTAGAGAGCCTGCTGCCTTCTCTTTTATTTAGATTGATAAACTTGGCACAGAAAATGCCCTCCTCTCCTAGGTGAAGCTCGAAAAGCACAGGAAGACCATGGCGGTCTGAGGTCCCAGAGCTCGATCTGTAGTAAAGTCCTGGATGACGAGGGCTTTCCACCGTTGCCATGTTTTCCCTTTGATAACACATCTCTAGTCTGCAGCTCCAGCGCTGGGAGATAATTCACAGGCTCTGGAAGGGCAGAGATCAGGCCTTACTCTCCTTTACGGAGCCTGAATATATATACTCCTGGTTGGGGATGAGGTGGCATTGTCTCCTCTGCGCTGATAAGCCAGATGGAGTACTTTGCCAAGGTCACAAGACTGGCACTAAGTGGTCTGGCACTAAAGGCCCTCTCTGAGGTGGCCCTTTATGTCAACATGCATGATTCATGTATGAATCAAAACCCATAGATTGCTCAAGCAAAGGGAGCGAGGGCAACCTGTGTACCCCGATATATGCCATGGATTGCTTTGCTCTTCCGTGTCTTTCCTCCTCTTCCTCAGCGAGCCCAGGTGCAGCATAACTAGGAAGCGATGGTTGCCTTGAGCAGTTTCCCCTCTGTGGAATCTGCAGCTCACCAGCCTTTTTCTCTTTTCTCCCTAACTGTATCTGTGATAGCATTCAGGTCCGGGGCTTTTAATAGCTGTTGCTGAATTATCTGCTGGACTTGATTTCTGTCAGAATGGCTCCCTCTGCTCTCCTGTAGAGTCTACCTTTTGTTTATCTTCATCTGAAGAACTAAGTTGGCTTTCTATGTATAGGAGAAAGATAGCATCTCCAAAGAAAGCATTTGATGAACGGTACCATCCAGGGGACCAGGGAAGATGGTATTTCTCCTTGGGGAGTAACTGTGGTATCTGTCCATGAGAGCCAAGTTGGTTTGTATGTGTTTAGAATCGATTATAAAGGAAAGGGAACTCAAGCTGGCTTGAACCCTGCCTTTGTGTAAGTGAACACAAATAACCCCTTCTAGATAAAGTAGACTAGGTCCCCTATTCCTGCGGCATGGCAATCACTGCTTCAACGGGTGTCGACTGTCTGGAGAAAGTGACACCACAAAGTGGAAGGTAATATGATATAGTATGAAATTCTAATTGACTCAGAGGTCAGAGTAAAGCAAAGGGCTCCCTAATAGCTAATCAGAGAAAGCCCTCTGGGGAAACATGGGACTAGAAGTAGGTCAAAAACAACGGGGAGCATTTGTCAGGGTGGGATTCAGTGAGCAAGGGCTCCAGGTGGGGACACAGAGCAAAGCGTGCTCAGGAGATGTGAGCTACTTGCCAGCCTCTGGCTAGAGCAGGTGGAATCTACAGATGCTGTATTTAAAGATGAGGAAGACAGAGTCGTCATGCAAAGAGTCTGGGTACCTGTACACCTCTGAGTAGAACGATCATTCCTTCAGAGATGCTGGGCCCACACTCCTCTCTCCAAACATGATACTCGTTGATATTGCAGAAGAAAAGGAGCACTGAGAAGCTATCAAAATCAAACAACCAAAAAGTGGGCTCACATCCCAATTTCCATTGTATGTCTTGATGTGTGTTCCATTTTCCTTCGTCCTTCCCTTCCCATTGACAAGTTCTGTAAGATGGCATCTCTTAGAACATTCTAGAGAGACTTCATAGGCCTTCCTGCCGAACTCCTCTGAGTATGAACAATGATGGCCATTCTTCACCTAAAACCTCCCATGTCAGAAGCTATAAATAGCCCCTGCGAGCGCCAGCGGCACTCTTTGGAGGTCATTTTTTTCCATCAGCAAATGTACTGCCTCAACCACGGGCCCATGGAGTAGGCGAGTGCCCACCTGTCATATTCCTAACATCAAAAAAATACCTTTTTACTTTGTAGTGAGAGCATGACAAACTCAGCGGGAAAATAATGAGCTTTTCCCACAGGGGATGGTCTAGGGTCAGACGCAGGTGGTCAGTGACATCACAGGGAAGTGACCTGAGATGCTCATTTAGCTGAGCACAGCTTGGTTCCTGTGTAAGGCTGCCAGTAAACCTGAGAAAGGGCAAGCCCTCCTGCTGACATGGGGATGTGCAGGAAGAACCATAGAAACACGTGTCATTTACAAAAGCAGGAGCGTTGCCAGACTGATGCTCCCCACATTTTAGGTGAAATACTGAGGTTGGATGAAATAAATATTTTGAGCTGTATCTTATGCCACAAGGATCTAATTTCTTGGATCTTGAATCCCCTTTCCTTGATGTCGCACTGTGTTCATCGGCCTGCAGGTGCCGTGACAAATGCCTCAGATAAATCAGCTCAAAAGGGCTAACAAGGGTTTAGTGGCTTCCGTCACTTGACCTATGGCAATCCAGTACCATGAAGAGGAGGACACAATGCAACACAGCCACTCACCTCAGAGCAGTAGGGAAGCTGGGAAGGAAGGGGACTGAGGACCCAGGGTCTCCCACAAAAGCACTTAGAGTGATACAGCATACTCCCACTGGACCCCACACCCTAAAAGTTCCACCCCTTCCCTGTGGTGCCACAGGCTGGTAGTCAAGTCTCTGATACATGAGCCTTTGGGGGACACCCAGAATCAAAGCACAGCTCCTGACCTACTCAGTGGCCATTTTTTTTAACTTTATTTTTTATTTTTTTATTGGTTTTTTATTGATTTTATTGAGCTCTACATTTTTCTCAGCTCCCTTCCCTTCCTCTCCCCTCCCCTTTTACCCTCTCCCAAGGTCCCCATGCTCCCAATTTACTCAGGAGATCTTGTCTTTTTCTACTTCCCATGTGGATTAGAGCTATGTAAGTCTCTCTTATGGTCCTCATTGTTGTCTGTGATTGTGATTTGTAGGCTGGTTTTCTTTGCTTTATGTTTAAAAATTATTTATGAGTGAACACATGTGATAAATGTCTTTCTGGGTCTGGGTTACCTCACTCAATATGATGTTTTCTAGCTCCAACCATTTGCCTGCAAAATTCAAGATGTCATTTTTTTCTGCTGTGTAGTGCTCCATTGTGTAAATGTACCACATTTTCCTTATCCATCCTTCAGTCAGGGGCATTTAGGTTGTTTCCAGGTTCTGGCTGTGACAAACAATGCTGCTATGAACATAGTTGAGCACATGTCCTTGTGGTATGCTTGAACATCCTTTGGATATATACCCAAAAGTGGTATTACTGGGTCTTGAGGAAGGTTGTTTCCTAATTTTCTGAGAAATCACCGCACTGACATCCAAAACAGCTGTACCAATTTGTACTCCCACCAGCAATGCAGAAGGGTTCCCTTTACCACACATCCTCTCCAGCATAAGTTGTCATCAGTGTTTTTGATCTTGGCCATTCTTACAGGTGTAAGATGGAATCTCAGAGTTGTTTTGATTTGCATTTCTCTGATGATTAAGGACGTCAAACATTTCCTTAAGTGTCTTTCAGTCATTTTAGATTGCTCTGTTGAGAGTTCTCTGTTTAGGTCTGTACTCCATTTTTTTTATTGGATTATTTGTTCTTTTTATGACCAATTTCTTGATTTTTTTTTTTTTTTGTATATTTTGGAGATCAGACCTCCATCTGATGTGGGGTTGGTGAAGATCTTTTCCCATTCTGTAGGCTGCCGTTTTGTCTTGTTGACCGTGTCCTTTGCTTTACAGAAGATTTTCAGTTTCAGGAGGTCCCATTTATTATTTCTCTCAGTGTCAGTGCTACGGAGGTTATATTTAGGCATGTGCCAGTGCATTCAAGTGTACTTCCCACTTTCTCTTCTATGAGGTTCAGTGTGGCTGGCTTTATGTTGAGGTCTTTGATCCATTTGGACTTGAGTTTTGTGCATGGTGATAGATATGGGTCTATTTTCATTCCTCTACATGTTGATATCCAGTTATGCCAGCACCACTTTTTAAATATGCTTTCTTTTTTCCTTTTGATATCTTTTGCTTCTTTGTCAAACATCAGGTGTTCATAGGTGTGTGGATTGATATCCGGGTCTTCTATTCGGTTCCATTGGTCCTCCTGTCTGTTCTTATGCCAGTGCCATGCTGTTCTCAGTACTGTAGCTCTGTAGTACAGTTTAATCAATGGCCATTCTTTTTCTACTGGAAAACCTTTTCTAACTATCTTTTTATCAGAGATTGGTTCTGCTAATCTCCCTAGCCTCTCCTTTTGCCAATTATTTACTACTATGTATGTATGTGTGTACTTACTTTCTTTTTCCAGTATCCAGAATTTGACTAGTTTCAAGAGAAGGTATGAATTTGGCTCCAAGTACCATTTTCCTCACCAACCTTGCCATCTCTGTTATTGTCTTGGTGAAGAAGCCATGGCCACTTCAGTATTTCTTTAAAGGACGTATCATTCAAACAGAGGTGGATCATACACACCAAAAACCTGCCTCTCTGATATGTTTCCTTCTGCGTCTGAAGCCTCTTTTTTACATATTTATGAAAATCTGAGACCCCAGGCATTTTTGAAATATATCTGAAACATTTTGCCATGGCTTCCTATCTAATCTTGGTTAGTGAAGTGGGTTCTGATGAATATGGTCATCATATATATCCAGGTTGCAGTGAAACTGAGATCTTGGCTTGAACTAACCTCTTCTTTCTATAGTTTAACTTGGGTGAGATGGGGCAGTTGCTCTGCCTTTGATCACTGCGGGGATAACAGCACTGGAAAGGAAGGGCCCTTGTCCAAAGAGAGCCTGCCGGTCTTCTTTATAAATTTTAGTTCATACTCATCTTTACTGTTAGAAAAGTCGTTCATTTGTGTCTGACTGGTGGATCAAGCAGTGTCTGTGATCTATATTCTTTAATAGCCTGTTGGAATTTACTGAGGCTAGAGGCTTTAAATCTGGGCTTCTTCTCCTCCAGTAAAAGATCTGAATACAAGAAGGGACACCCATAAAGGGACATCTCAAATGGATGGAGGCCCATTCATATAGAATTTTAGGGAACATTAGGCCGTGTCTAAGAACCCAAAGTCCACAGTGACATGCTAGTCCTTCAGGCCCTGTTTCCTGGTGTTGGGTGCTAGAAGAGCCTTAATGGCTTCAGTATCATCACTGTCACTCTAGGTGTTGTACATCTTGGGGGTCTGCTTGAACTGCATTGGGTCCTGTGAGGCAGGAGAAACCAACGAGTATAAATCCACTGCGCACTGTCTATCCCTTTGAGTCATTCTAGATCTCTCAGAATTACTAGTGTTTGCCCACAGTAACACTGGCATACGTCCAAGGAAGCTCATAAATTTGGGGAAGATGTTGAAAAACCCTCAAAGTAGTTCTCAAGATCATCAAAGAAACAACAGCTCAAAAAAAAAAAAAAAGGAAGGAAGGGGAGAGGGAGGAAAGAAAAGAAATAACCACTCTAAGTAGTGGTGGCTCATGCCTT